>NC_060144.1:175242540-175842540 GCF_021461385.2 Schistocerca piceifrons
TTTACCTTGTTCTTTGCAGGACTGAAGGAGCAGATGTTGGCTTTGTTAAAAGCATAGAAAAAGATAGTCTACTGTCCTTAGTGCGTGAAAATGTACACATCTGTCTTGATGCCACTGAGCTAAGGACATCTGCAGTGAATGCTGTTGACAAACTGAATCACTTTAGAGAAGATATGGATCTGGATTTGAATAATGGTAAGCAGCATGTATCCAGCTAAATAGCTTTAAAACATTCCTTAATGGGTAGTTAGTTGTCTTCAGCAGCAGTGCAAAAAGCATTATTTTGGAAAACTGCCTTGTATTTACAGTGTATATGTCTGTATTTTTAGTAAATTTTTCAACTGTTTTATTTAGCCAGTAGTTTTTCCAGATATTCCGTATGCTGTCATAAGACGTAGACACAATAACACTACATACCCCAAGTAGATTTTTGACGGTTGTCACAGATACATGAGCTAAGTGGGCACTAGCAGTTTATACCAACACGTCATCACAATGAGTAGATTGGTGGTCAGAACTCTTTCACAGATGTAATAGTATGTATGAAATATCAGGAAGCAGATGAAGTACTTTCCCCAGGAGGTTCATTTTAATATGTCCAACCTTGTAGCTATCATTGTCTAGAGATATACATGTGATACTTTTCCCAGCTCAAATAATCTATTTTGGTCAGTTAATAGCCTGCACATAAGGTACAAGGAGACCAAGTATGTCTTTTCCATGCAGTTCACATACACTCACAACAACTGGTTATTCCAGCAGTATTATTTACTCATCCATGTGACAAGTAATGTTCAGGGTTGATTCAGTGTTCCAAAACCACCTTATTTACATATTCTGAACCCAGTCAAACTTATGTGAAGTAAAGTAAATGAATTTTTACCCAAAGACTTTTTAGAAAGAACACTGTGGCTAAACTAAACTTCAAGAGGTCTTCCATAAACCCTTTATATCGATAGCTGGTCACAGTGCTGCAATTTCTGATTCCCGAGTTCTTCTTCTTCTTCTTCTTCTTCTTCTTCTCCTTCTCCTCCTTCTCTGCCTTCTCCTCTGCTGTCTTTTTATAGAACACTGATGATCATTGTAGAGTCTTCTTATTTATTCTCAGCTTTTTTAAACAATGTGGCAATATCTGAGATGTTGAGTCAGAGCAACTGTGAAACTCTTCTCCAATCAAGTCCTTCTTACTTTCAGTGTTTACGTGAATGGAGCTTTAGTTTTCACTTCAAAATCTGTGCCCAAAATATGACACTCTTCTGTATTTGTGATTGTGACTGCAAGTTTTTGCCGGCGTAGTGAAGTAGCTTGCCACTGGTCACATGATCTACTTACTTAGGATGAACCAGTACTTCCACATGTCAGCTGCCTTTAGTTTATATAAGGGGCATTCAAATGAAACCCAGTCACTAGTGTAAAATAACGGTAATGATTTTATTAACTCAAAAATGTAGTTGTACACAGTACACATACTCAAAAATAGTCACCAAAATTGATGGCACATTTATCCCATTGTGTCACTAGCTGGTTGATTCCATCCTCGAAGAAGTCAGTAGGCTGTTGTCAGATCCAGGCCTGGACCCAGCCACACACTTCATTGTCCATTGTAATTGATGTGTGCAAATAGCTTGTTTTAGACGTTCAAACACATAAAGTCACACAGTGAAAGGTCGGGACTGTATGGTGGATGTTCCACCATTTCCCACAGAAACTGCGGCAATGTCATCTTGACGACATTGGCCGTTTATGGGCAGGCATTATCATGCAGGAAGATAAAGCCATTGGACAACACACCTCAGTATTTCGACTTGATGGCTTCTCTATGGTTCTGCAAAGTGGCTTGATAAAGCTGGGCATTGATAGTGGTTCCCCGTTCCATGAACTCGACAAGCAGTGGTCCCTTGTGGTCAGAACAGAAGGACATCATGACCTTACCAGAACAGGTGTGCACAGCCTTTGGTTTCTTTGGAGGTGGCGTAGTTGCATGTTTCCACTTCTTGCTCTGACGCTTGTTTTCCGGTTCAAAATGGTGACACCATGTTTCGTCACCTGTGACAGCACACGACAGAAAGCCGTATTCGTACCTATGATAATGTTTCAGTGACTCAAAGACAGCGCCATTCAAGTATTGCACTGTTCAGCGGTCAGTTGGTGGGGAACCCACTGCGCACAGATTTTTCAAAAGTTCAAGTGTTGATGTATATGGTGTGTGTGTGGTGCCCACACTAATACCCAGTAACTGATGGATCTCATCCATGGTGAGTCTGTGATTTTCCAGACTAAAGCATTCACTTTTGCAACCATTTCCGGTGTGATGACACGATGCGCCTATCCAGGACGAGCATCATCTTTCAGTGACTTGTGCCAGCAAAGGAATCGTTTGTGCCATTCCACATCACTTGAACAACTCAGATTGTACTCACCGTACACAGCCTTCATCCATCGATACATTTCACGGCCTCCAACTCCCTCCACCGCCAAAAATTGAATCACTCCTTGTTGTTCCTGCTTACTCGCCTGCCTGTGCGGTAGTGTACGATAACTTGTGTGACCACCTTCTGTTCGGTGTGAAACCACACTGGCCCTATGCAAGAACAAACGATGCGCACATGTCAGTCTCTCTGCCAATAGATGGGGTCACACACAGTTAAGTGGTGCCACCTTATGTGTAAGGCAAAGGTAGACACAGTGACCAGATTTCATTTGAATGAACCTCATCATAAATGAGGTTTTAATTGTATTAAGATTCTACTCCTTGTGTCAGTACAGGTAACACATAGCACTTAACAGTTCGTCAGTGTGTGCAAATTGAAAATCACAATGTTATATGTCACATATTAAGAGTTTCTGAAATGCTGCCCAGCAGTGCTAATTTTAGTGTTTATATCTTCATCATAATCCCATTTTTGTGTTACCCAGCATCTTAGGTTTCTGTTTTTGGTGGTTTGCAAGTATTTTCCCATAAAACTTGATAATCATGCCATTTTTCCTGTTCTTGCTAACAACCACAATTAAAAAAAAATACATTAATTGTATAATTCAGTCTATCATGACCATTATTCATATCTTCGGTGACATTGGTTTTATGTTTATCAGACCATGGTCTAAGGCATGTTTTCTGTGTGTACTGTTTTGTCCTCTATTGTAGGAGATATCCTCAGAGGCTATACAGATGTAGTTATTTAATTTTCAAATGTAAACTTGTTTAGCTGAAAAAAATCATGAAGTTTACTGGTGATCATGCAGTGGACAAGTTATGACATAATCTGACTGCTGCCCAAGATTAGAGTGTCATGATGATGTGTATTATGGAGATTGCGCAACAGAAAAGTTGACACTGGTTACTTTAATTAACCCTAAAGTTTGCCATGGTCCAAACATTACTATGCTAGAGGTCATTGGTTAACAGAAAAAAAGAGGATATAAATTAAACAAGTAGTAGGCCTTAATGCAAAATAAAGCAAACAGTGCAAACTCTTCTTGCGTTCAAATTCTGTGACACACTACAGCACAAATCTGCAATCTTTGGCAGTAGTCGGATGGCATCACTACTCAACCGTTTGATAGTAAGCAATAAAAAGTGGAAAGTTTGGCAGTTCCCGGTAGCTAAACAAGTCTGTTGAGGATTAACTACACTGCCTGATAAAGAAAAGTGAAAAAACCAGAAAGGGAGGAGGAAACGGAGGGGGTATATGATGTTATTTCAGTGATTAAAAAGTCGAACAAATTTACAAGAAATTTGACAGTATGAGTCCACTTATCAGTATGACATGGCACCCCGTCTGGTCTGGATGGATGCACTAATTCAATTGAGAAGAGTCACATTCCTGAGGCAACCTGACCCACAACTGTTATAGCTGGTCCTTGATATTCTGGATATTGGCACTGAGACAGAGTGGACATCCGATGTTGTACCACATTTGCTCTATTACAGACAGGTCAGGGATCTAGCTGGCCTCAACAACACGCAGTGAGTTTGTAGAGATATGTACCTTGTGTGAACGAGCATTGTTCTGTTGAAAAATGGCACGACAAAACTATCACATAAGAGGTAACACTTGAGGTCACAGGCTGTTAGTGATATACTATTGTACCACCAGAGTTTCCTCAATTACTATCAGCTGTGACCGAAGCCATACCAGATAGCTCTCTACACTGGGCGTCAGGAGTAACACCACTGTGCCTCTCCAAAATATTGAAAGAATGGAATATCTCTGCAGGTTGCGAGCATATTCACTGACTGTGGTCATCCAGATAGTGCAGAACTGTGATTCATTGTCGAACACAACCATTTGTGTTGTGGTACTAACTGTAGCCTGTGCATGGGATGGTAATTACCTAGTCTGGCTGTGGCTAGCCTTTGAGCAGTGATGTGAGGTGACACAGAATTTGTAGAAACGAAGACAGTTTTTGATCACAAATTTCTTTATTTACAAGGTGTACAACTTTGCTTTTGCTGTTTGTCGATAGGTGGCAATAATGGTAAGTATCGGCCGAAAGAAACAGATCGCAGATGTCAGGCAGTTAGCTTGGACCTCAGTTAACATAACCTCATTCAAACATTTGTCGATTTGTGTCTGAATCATAAAGTTCTTCTTCATTGAAAATGTCAGTTTACGAGCCTAATTCTCATCATTTGCAGGGTGTTGCTGTTTTGTTTCAGTATGAAGAAAACAGTGGCTGAGTCTCATCTAATGCTCTCAAGTACATATGGTAAGGACGCTATTAGTGAAAGAATGTGTCGTGAGTGGTTTCAACACTTCAAAAACAGTGATTTTAACGTCGTAGATCGGCATAGTGGTGGAAGAGAGAATGTTTTCAAAGATACAGAATTGGAGACATTGCCGAGTGAAGACTCGCGTCAAACTCAAGAAGAATTGGCAGTATTAGTGGGAGTGACACAGCAAGCCATTTCAAAATGTCTCAAGGCTATGGGCATGATTCAGAAAGAAGGGACTTGGTTCCTGTGTGAGCTGAAACCAAGAGACGTTGAACAGCATTTGTGTGTTTGTGAACCGTTGCTTCAGAGGCAAAAACAGAAGGGATTTCTGCATCACATTGCGATTGGGGACGAAAAATGGTTTCATTACAATAACCCTAAATGCAAAAAATCATGGGGATATCCTGGCCATGCTTCCACATCGACGGCCAGACCGAATATTCACAGCTCCAAGATCATGCTCTGTATTTGGTGGGACCAGCTCGGCGTTGTGTACTATGACGTGTTAAAGCCAAGTGAAACAATCACAGGTGCTCATTATCGAACACAATTAAAGCGTTTGAGCAGAGTATTAGAAGACAAACAGCCACAGTACAGCGAGAGGCATGATAAAGTGATTTTGAAGCACGACAACACTCGATGCCACTTTGCAAAAGAGGTCAAAAGGTACTTGGAAACGTTAAAATGGGATGTCCTGCCCCAACCGACGTATTCTCCAGACATTGCTCCCTCTGACTATCACCTGTTTAGATCAATGGCGCATGGCCTGGCTGACCAACATTTCCGATCTCATGAAGAAGTCACAAATTGTATCTATTTGTGGATCGCTTCAAAAGATGAACAATTTTTTCGACATGGGATTCGTACACTGCTAGAAAGATGGGAGAAAGTGGTGGCCAGCGATGGCAAATACATTGAATGGTACATGTGCAACCAATTTGTTTCATTAAGGTCTAAAATGTTGGGGAAAAAACAGCAGAATCAAAGTTATACACCTTGTAGCTTAATTAACTGTTTTGATCATTATGATCATCACCAGATTGATCTAGAAAAGAAAGGACATGCATACTTATGAGCAGCAGCATTATGATAAATTACAACAATATGAGTAGTTGTGTTGATTCACATGACCTGAGAAGCACCTGACAAATAAAAAACCTGTATCCTTAAACTTGGTAAAAGAAGCAAACAAAACTTTTAGCCATGGTTGGCTTCCTCACAAGATACAGAAACATGATCGTACTGTTACGTACACCCATGGCCCATGATGTAGGATCGGTCACGCACCAGGGGGGGGGGGGGGGGGCAATTGCCCCCATTGCTCCCCCACCCCCTCCCCTCCGCCCTCGGTAGGGCCACCATTAACACACTGTGCTTACAGACGCAATGCAGACAGTGGAGAGTACTTAGCTGTTAAGTGTTTCTGACCGTAAGCACAGTTTACAATGGTATGTTACAATGGCATTTGACACAGAAGGTGTCCATTAGTTGTTCTCAGACGACACCTATAGAGTGAAAGGATTGGATGTGCTTAGTGCACAATACAATGATCTTCCCTTGTGGTGGCCAGATGTGTTCGATCAGAACCTTGACATTGAGTACATTTACCCTCATTCCCATACAGTCCAACACTGGAACACTGTCGTATGTGAACCCCGACAAATCTGGATACTGCACAATTTGATCAGCTGGTCAAATGGAGATGCACAATGTAGCCCCTTTCAAACTGTCAGGTGGTGATAACGCTGTGTCACACTAGTATGCAATATGTATGTGTCCTTAATAGTGATCGCTCAATGACTGCTGTTGCTCACGCCACTAGTGTACTCTCACGGCCATTTTACCTGTCACAGAGAATTGCAGCTCTGATCATTTACATACCTGCTGGGTATGTTTGTGTGTATGAAGTTATTGTGACATCTGGCCTTGTCTTATGGGTGCTTCAGTTTTTTTTGTCAGGCAGTGTAATTACATCTTATGGCCTCTAAGGATAGTAGGGTATGAAGCATTAGGTGTTGAACATGTCTTAGGTGATGGCCTAATACCTATAAAACCAATGTCAATGTGGATGTAATTGGTAAGATATCCAAATCCTTTGTTACTGATGCTAATTCTGTTTAGAAAAGACTTAGTTTCTATGTTATCTGAGAGTGTCACAGCGACACTTATGTGTAACGTATGTTGTTTTATCATGTGCCATTGATCTTCATTCCTTCAACAACATCATCCAGTGGTTGACAAAAAGCTTTTCAGTATAAATAGAAGAATTAATAATACATATTCTTCTTGTGTATCTTAACATACGTACCTTGTAAACACTCAGTAATATGGCTGACCTTTTCTCTGGGGAATGGAAGAGTGGAACTTGTTATTTTAATTAAGGCTTCTTACTCGAATAGTAGCGCAGACACTATATCGTGGCAGTTTTAGGTGGGGACTGTTTTGAACTATGGGTGCTTAAGATACCAGTACAGTTCAAACCTGAACTACCACTACCAACCACAACAAACATGTACACTGTAGCCACTGCCAGATGCATTGTGTATTCAAGTTTGGTTTGTATTGTGGATTGCTTGTTTTTCGTATTTTGAAATGAGTAAGAGACTAATATTGGCGCATAAAGAGATTTGAATACAATTTTCGCCACAACAAAGGGAATCAGCGATTCCTATGACCATTTGTCAGTTCTGCTTTCATGAAAGCGCAGAACGCGGACATAGGATAGCAGCTTTGCGTGAGGGAGGCAGGGCTTGTTCCCCCTCACCGCTCCTCTCCTCTTGGGCAGTCTAAGTCCTCATTTCTTTTTGGTCACAGCTGACTGCCACACTATAGTCCACATAATAACTCCATTTAATTGGTTACCACAGCTATATTGTATTTGCAGTATCATTTCTATCAAAGATAGTCATTTACAATGCAGTTGGATTACTTGGCAATATATTTTAAGTACCGAGTAGCCTTCTGTTATTCTCTAATTACTTGTTGCATAATTCATTTTGTTGGAAGCAGGGGATTTTGCTAGTAATGTCTAGATGGTTTGTCAAAGACTTTTGTCCTAGTTAATAAGATTATGTAAATGACGCAGAGAGAAGATAGTGAAAAATAATGACTACATGAAAACTGACTTGTTTTGGAGAATCCTGAAACAAATTTCACTCCAAGATTGTAAGTTTAGATTATGAGCAGGATGAGGCATTCCAAGGTGAGAATTCTTGATCTGTTCTGTAAACTATCTCTACACCACCACTGACACGTGTATTGGAGACTGGTTTATACTGGAAACAGATTGCTCTCTCGGAACAGGGCTAGTACAGTGAAGTTACAACAACATTACGCGTAAGTCTGAACAACATCTAGCTGACCCATTCTGTTGGACATTCCCAGATCATGAGACACACCCAGCTCCATATTGTCTCACAATCAGACAACCAATGAGGGACAAATCTTAGGTGTATCTTGGGTTGAAATGGGCTATACTGTTACCAGATCATTATTTTTTTGTGGAGAATAAATTAATTTTCCCCAAAATATAATATAATTGCATAGACACATGTTCTTACCATGCGGCAGCAGGAAAAATTGCTTATAAAAGTTAAGGAAATGTGCAAGCTTTTGGAAGCAAAGGCTCCTTCTGGCTAAAGAGTTGAAGGGGGAAAAAGATGGATGAAGGAAAAGAACTAGGGACGCTTAGGAGTTATGGAAAAGTTGTGCAGAACCACAGGTCAGGGGATGAGAAGGAATGACATTGTTGAGGGCTGCATCAGATGAGATTTCAAAAACCTGAGAGCATGGAGGTGGAAGATAGGGTAATAAGCAAGGCAGAAATTACTGACAAAACACCATACAAGAGTTAATAAGAGCAGAAAGCTAAATATATTATACATGATTGACAGGTCATGAGGGGGAGGAGGGAGGGGAGAGTGGAAACATAGACTGGTCAGAAAATGAGATATATAGAAAACTGAAGAAATTAAAATAAATTAAGATCTGATGGGAGGCTGGAACCAAGGACATGTTATAACGCCAGTTCCCACCTGCTGAGTTCTGAGAAAGTGGTGCCTGGGGGAAGAATCCAGATGGCACATGTGGTGAAACAGGCACTAAGGTCACAACTGCCATGTTGCATAGCATGCTCTGCAATAGGATATTGTGTGTTGCCAGTGTACATCCTCTGTCAATCCCCATTCATCCTGCCTGATAACTTGATGATAGTCATACCATTGTAGAAGGTGGAACAGTGTTACATAACGGTTGGTACATGACATGTTGATTTGTGGTATGGCTTAGATACTTTGATGACACATTTGCCATATAATCTCATGGTGAGACAGAGCTATTAAGATTTTTGGTATCTCTAAATACATTCTTGCAATTAAATTTCGCATGGGGCTATTCTAAACACAATGCCACTTCCTTTGATGTTGACCTCATTCTAACCAAGGGTTAGCTCTCCACCTCTGTTCATATTAATCATACTAACAAATAACAGTTCTTACATTTTGACAGTTGCCATTCTTCCCATGTCAAATGATCCCTCTCTAACAGCCTTGGCATTCGAGGCAGTGATGCAGACTCTTTATGATAGTACACCATCATTCTCACCTCGGGCATCACTGGACACAGTTACCCCACCAGTCTAGTTCAGAAGCAGACTTCCTGGGCCATCACATCCGGTCCTGGTCTTGAATGTGTTAACCAGCTACTTCAAGAAGGCTATGCCCTCCTAATATTGTGCCCTGAAATGAGATCCAGTCTCTCTGAAATTTGCCCACCTCACCTAGAATAGCTTTTTGTTGTGCCACCCCTACGCCCACCCTTCCCACCTTATCTCCACAATATCCTGATCAGACCCTTAGCGTCTTTTGCAACCATTTTCCTACCCTACCCTTGACTTTCCCTCATACCGCCACCTGTACCAATTCTGTAACTGTTTGGCTGGTTTATTTGGGGGAGGGGACCAAACAGCGAGGTCATCAGTCCCCTTGGATCAGGGAAAGATGAAGAAGGAAGTCAGCCATGCCCTTTCAAAGGAACCATCCCAGTATTTGCCCGATCTGTAACTGGCAAAACATGTAGTATCAAAGGGAGTGCCACCTGCAAAGCGACACATCGTGTGCCAGCTGCTGCATAACACTGTTCAGCCTTCTACAATGGTATTACTGCTGTCAAGGTATCAGTTAAGATGAATGGGCATAGGCAGAGGGTGTATACTGACAACATACAATATCCTGTTGCAGAGCATACTCTGCAACATGGCAGTCATGACCTCTGTGTCTGTTTCACCACATGTGCCATCTGGATTCTTCCTCCAGGCACCATTTTCTCAGAACTCTGCAGGTGAGAATGGCCTTACAACATGTCCTTGGTTCTCGTCACCTCATGTCCTTAATTTGTGTTAATTTCTTTTCAGTAACTATTCCTATGTACAATTCACTTTTTTTTCCTGCCTACCACATATAACAGGCACATAATTTTCCTCTTTAACTCGGTTAGACCATCAGCGACAGCACACCACTAGTTCCTGCTACTAATAAGGCGAGTACACTGTACACTTGTTACATATTTTTATGAGCTTCATACAGGAGCGACTTATTTTCAGTTATCTGTGTAGTTACTAGTTTATTTTTGTAATTTCTTGCATGTTCGAGTGCTTGCTAGGCACAACCTTTTATTTCAATAACAGTGTAGTGTACAGTACCGCCGTTGCTATCAACCGTTGTATCTACCCTCATATCGTACAGGCTTTTGTTTGTTTGGTTAGAACAGCTCAGTGTCAGTTAGACCGTAAGTGAGAGAGCACTTTAATTTCCTGCTGCTAATAAGACAAGTACACCATTTGTTGCATATTTTATGGATAGGAACTGTGATTGTTGTGTACAGATGTGAGCTGAGTTAGCGACCCTTCACTCACAGCTCCAGACTGCGTTGACTTCAATCACACAGCTTGAGGCTGCTGCCAAGGGGCGTCACTGTGGGGGATCGAACGCGGGGATGCGAGGGACGTCGAGCATGTCCCATGTTTCCTCCGATTGGTCCACTGCTGTGACTGCCCCAGGTACTGCCTGCACTGAGGTTGACCCTTCACCCGTGGTCGAGTGGGAGATCATTCCAAAGTCTGGCAGGCAGCAAAAAACTTTCCAAGGGGTCGATCGTAGGGCCTTTCCGGTTCATTTGACGAACAGGTTTCAGGCGTTATCTGTGGCTGACGGTCTCTCTGAACCAAATGCAATCGTACACCCTGTTCCAGAGGAAGCTTCTTGGCCCGCAAGGTCTGAGCATTCACAGAGGGTGGGTTTGCTGGTAGTTGGGAGCTCCAACGTTAGGCCCGTAATGAGGCCCCTTAGGAACATGGCTGCCAAGGAGGAGAAGGAAGCCAGTGTGCACTCCATGTGCATTCCGTGGGGAGTCATTCCGGATGTGGAAAAGGTGCTTCCAGATGCCATGAAGAGTACGGGGTGCAGCCAACTGCAGGTGGTGACTCATGTCGGTACCAATGAAATGTGTCGCTTTGGATCGGAGCAGATTCTGTCTGGTTTCGGGCGGCTAGCGGAAATGGTAAAGACTGCCAGTCTTGCTTCCGAGATTAAGGCAGAGCTGACCATCTGCAGCGTTGTCGATAGAATCGACTGTGGTCCTGTGGTGCAGAGCCGAGTGGAGGGTCTGAATCAGAGGCTCATGCGGTTCTGTGACCGTGTAGGCTGCAGAGTCCTTGATTTGCACCATCGGGTGGTGGGTTTCCGGGTTCCGCTTAATAGGTCAGGAGTCCACTACACACAGGAGGCGGCTACACGGGTAGCAGGGGCTGTGTGGAAGGAACTGGGCGGTTTTCTTAGGTTAGAGGGTCTCAGGGAACCACAGAAGCAGCATCCGTCTAAAAGTGGGCAAGTAGAACACAGTGAGGTAGTTGTAGAAATGATTGATATTGTAGTTGTAAATTGTCGTAGCTGTGTTCGGAAAGAACCAGAGCTCCAAGCCCTAATAGAAAGCACTGAAGCTCAAATAGTTGTAGGTACACAGAGCTGGCCAAAGCCGGAAATAAGTTCAGCCGAAATTTTTTCAAACAATCTATCAGTGTTCAGAAAGGATAGATTAAATACAGTTGGTAGTGGAGTATTTATTGCTGTCAGAGGTAGTTTGCCTTGTAGCAAAATTGAAGTAGATAGTTTGTGTGAAATAGTATGGGTAGAGGTTATACTTGACAATCAGACTAAACTATTAATTGGATTGTTTTACCGACCCCTCCCCCCCCCCCCCCCCCCCCCTCTGACCACCCCACCACCCACCCCCCACCCCCCCACCCTCCGACTCAGAAGGTATAGTTGCTGAACAGTTCAAAACTTGAATTTCATTTCAAATAAGTACCCTGCGTACCCTGCTGATACAATTATAGTTGGTGGTGATTTCAATCTACCCTCAATATGCTGGAAAAATTATACATTTAAAGTCGGCAGTAGGCATAAAATGTCATCTGAAATTGTACTGAATGCTTTCTCAGAAATTATTTTGAACAATTAGTTCATGAGCCCACTTGAAGGGTAAATGGTTGCGAAAGCATACTTGACCTTTTAGCAACAAATAATCCTGAACAAATAGTGAGTATTGCGACAAATACAGAGATTAGTGACCACAAGGCAGTTGATACTAGGCTGAGTACCATAGCACCTACAACCATCAAAAAGAAACACAAAGTATACCTATTTAAAAAAGCTGATAAAAATCCTCTTGACGCCGTTTTAGGAGACGGTCTTCACTCCTTCCGATCTGATCATGTAAGTGTAGAAAAGTTGTAGAATGTTTTCAAAGAGATAATATCGACAGCAATTGAGAGATATACACCACGTAAATTAATAAGTGATGGTACTGATCCCCCGTGGTACACAACACGGGTCAGATCGTTGTTGCAGAAGCAACAAAAAAAGCATGCCAAATTTAAAAGAATGCAAAATCCCCAAGATTGACAAAGTTTTACAGAAGTTCGAAATATAGCGCATATTTCAATGTGAAATGCTTTTAATCATTTCCACAACGAAATTCTGTCTCAAAATCTGGCAGAAAACCCAAAGAGATTCTGGTCATACATAAAGCACACCAGTGGCAAGACGCAACAGTACCTTCACTGTGCGATAACAACAGTGAAGTCACTGATGACAGTGCCACTAAAGTAGAGTTATTAAACAAGGTTTTCCAAAATTCCTTCACCAAAAAATATGAAGTAAATATTCCTGAATTTCAATCAAGAACAACTGCCAACATGAGAAACGTAGAAGTAGATATCCTCAGTGTAACAAAGCAGCTTAAATCACGTAATAAAGGCAAGGCCTCTGATCCAGATTGTATACCAGTCAGGTTCATCTCAGAGTATGCTGATAAAATAGCTCCATATTGAGCAATTATATACAACCGCTCGCTCACAGAAAGATCCCTACGTAAAGACTGAAAAATTGCTCAAGTCACACCAATAGCCAATATTTTTAGATTTCCAGAAGGCTTTCAACACCGTTTTTCACAAGTGTCTTCTAACCAAACTGCATGCCTATGGAGTATCGCCTCAGTTGTGCAACCGGATTCATGATTTCCTGCCAGAAAGGTCTCAGTTCGTAGTAATAGACAGAAAGTCATAGAGTAAAACAGAAGTAATATCCGGCGTTCCCCCGAGGAAGTGTTATAGGTCCTCTATTGTTCCTGATCTATATTAACAAGATAGGAGACAATCTGAGTAGCCATCTTAGATTGTTTGCAGGTGATGCTGTCATTTATTGTCTTGTAAAGTCATCAGATGATCAAAACAACTTGCAAAATGATTTAGATAAGATGTCTGTATGGTGCGAAAAGTGGCAATTGACCCTGAATAAAGAAAAGTGTGAAGTTATTCACATGAGTACTAAAAGAAATCAGCTACATTTCGATTATGCAATAAGTCACACAAATCTGAAGGCTGTAAATTCAGCTAAATACTTAGGGATTACAATTACAAATAACCTAAATTGTAACAATCACATAGATAATATTGTGGATAGAGCAAACCAAAGACTGCGATTCATTGGCAGAACACTTAGAAGATGCAACAGGTCTATTAAAGAGATTGCTTACACCACGCTTGTCCATCCTATTCTGGAGTATTGCTGTGCGGAGTGGGATCTACATCAGGTGGGACTGATGGATGACATCGAAAAAGTACAAAGAAGGGCAGCTTGTTTTGTATTATCGCGAAATAGGGGAGATAGTGTCACAGACATGATACGTGAATTGTAGTGGCAATAAAAAAAATAAAGGCGTTTTTCGTTATGAAGGGATCTTCTCATGAAATTTCAATCACCAATTTTCTCCTCCGATTGCAAAAACGTTCTGTTGCCACCCACCTACATATGGAGAAATGATCATCGTGATAAAATAAGAGAAATCAGGGCTTGCATAGAAAAATTTAAGTGCTTGTTTTTCCCTCGTGACGTTAGAGAGTGGAATGGTAGAGAGACATCTGGAAGGTGGTTCATTGAACCCTCTGCCAGGCACTTTATTGTGAATAGCAGAGTAATCACTTAGGTGTAGATGTGTGAACTTAATTCTTCTCCCATGCACCACTTTCTCAGAACTCGACAGGTGGGAACTGGCCTTACAAAATGTCTGTTCTCGTCACCTCAGGTCCTTAATTTATGTTACTTTCTTTTCAGTAACTATTCCTATGTACACTTCATTTTAGTTTTTTAAAAATTTTTTATTGTATTTTCTGATCTGCCTACCACATACAACATGCACTTAATTTTCCTCTTTAACTCTCGCATGATGTTTTGTCAGTAATAAACGTCTTGCTTATTACCCTATCCTCCACCTCTAAGCTCTCAGGTTTTCAAATCTCATCCAGTGCAGTCCCCAGCAATCAGTCTTTCCTCCTCATCCCATCTGGTAAGGCTCCCCTACTACAGGGGTCTGCCAGAGCCACTATCTCTGAAAGCTTGTACATGTCCTTAATTTTTATACATTTTTCTCCTGCCACCACTTGGTGAGTAGATTTGTTGTCATTCCAATTATATTATATTTTCATTGATATATTAAATTTCTTGAGCTATAAAAGATACTACAGTCAGCAAATGTTTGGCAGTAAAGTTGGTGTTCATCTGGGAGCCGCTCACTGATGACTGGAACCTTGATTTGTATGGTGCAGACAATATAAAGCTGTAGTCAGTAGTGAGTGTAAACAAATGAGACATAGACTGCCCAGAGGAGAGGAGGGGTTCGAGGAAAAAAGCCTTACGTCCCTCTCGGAGAGCTGGCAGTGTACACCTGTTTTATATATCTGTACAAAAGCAGAACTTCTACCTGCTGATAGGGATCACAGAACCCTTATGATGTTGTAGGATTCGTATTCGAATGCCATGACTTACGATGATTAGTCTCTTGTTCATTTCAAAGTAAGAAAACAAAACAACAAGAAACAATGCTCAACTCAAAACTTAGTGGAATACACTAAGCATTTAGTAAGAGCTACTGCAAAATAACTCACTGAGGTTAAGAGTGGTTGTTAACTTAGGCCTGATCTCCGCCAGTATCTAACACAAGTGTAGTTCAGAACACCCCACACCTCAAACAGCTATGTTAAGGTGTCTGCGTAATAATTCGGCATCCCAAAACAGGAGCTGAACTTGTCTCTAGATTCTAAAGATTTGGAAGGCACATTAAAGTAACCACGAAGTTACATTTTCAAATGTGTGATCTTCTGATATGATGATACTGTACCACTAGCCTTCAAAAACACATTTACTGTAACTAGATCAGAGTAATAAATTTACTGACAGCTAGTTGTTTACTGGAGAGTTACTATAACAACAATCACACATCACCTGTTCTCTGTTGTCATATTGCTCTGCTGCCTGAGGTGCCTGTTGCAAATTATGTTTGTGGGTAGTAATCTAAATTTTATGATTCATTTGAAAATGGTCTTCATTATTCTGCAACACATGGTCTGAAGAGAGCAGAGAGAATGCATAAAAATTGATAAAGCTAATTATGACCCTGTAGAGGAAACCATGTCAGTATATGTAGTACAGATCAGAACAGCTGCTGCTGCTGATGCTATAGTCATGCTGTAATAGCAGTGACTGATGTTGCCAGCTTTCAGGATCAGCTCTGCTCAAGTATCAATAACTTTCTCTGATCCATGCGTACGAAATAAGAAAAAAGGCATGATAAGAAGAAAGTAAAAGATTCACATACAGATCAGTAATTGCCATCATAGTGCAATGGTTTTTAATTAGATTAGTGAATATAAAATCTTTCTGTGTGGTTATTTTATGTGTGTTGACTGGGTCACTGCTTTGTTGGTCAATCTGTCTGTTAAAATGACCAACTGCCACTTGTATAGCCTGCCAGTCCTCTGTTGCAGGTGATGCTATACATTGAGGAATGGGAACGTCAGTTAATGGCTGCACTGGCATAGTGTTGGAGATAACTACACAAATAAATAATCCAACTACAGCAACTACATTTTTTTTATAGTACTCTGACATAACTGAATACAAATAGCATTTCCTGGAATAGATAACTTCTAGAAACTAAGTCCACAACCTAACACACAGTGTAAGTCTGATAGTCCCCCTGACAAGTCCATATCTACGTAGTTATGAAATTTTAAACATTTTATTGGCTGTGATTCAACAACCGCATGCTATTTAATTACAGGATGTGTATACAGCCACTTCGGTTGCACAAAATTTTGTCAGTTGACCACAGTTTTGATTCACTAGGGCGATCTTCTTCAGAATAAAAAGGTACATGGAATACATGTAATCACACCATGGTTTAAAACGTCTGAGCAAAAGTATTCTCTTCAAACAGAAATGTCATAGGAATAAAAAGTACACACATCAAAAAAGGTTTTACGTCACCATGGTTTACAGAACTCCTGAAGATAGATGTTGGCTGTGGATACTGTATCACAGACACAGTCCCTTTGACTGTTCAGAGATGTCACTATACCCACCCAAAGATCTAATCAACCGTGCATGAGCATGGTCTATTAGATGGAGGGGGTCCAACAGCCAATCAGTTCCAGTCATTCCACCAGGAAGGAGGTACACGTCTCGTGTTGTCTGTAGTTCAACCATGACTTGATGGTCAGTACTGCGGTTCGATTGCGTCCGCATTGTTACCTTGTGGCAGAAAGGGCTCTCAACAAGGGAAGTGTCCAGGCGTCTCAGAGTGAACCAAGGCGGTGTTGTTCAGACTTGGAGGAGATAGAGACAGGAACTGTCAATGATATGCCTCGCTGAGGCTGTCCAAGGGCTACTACTTCGATGGATGACTGCTACCTATGGATTGTAGCTCGGAGGAACCCTGACAGCAACGCCACCATGTTGAATAATGCTTTTCGTGCAGCCACAGGATGTCATGTCGGCTCAAACTGTGCACAATAGGCTACATGTTGCGTAACTTCACTCCTGACGTCCATGGCGAGGTCCATCTTTGCAACCACGACACCATGCAGTGCAGTACAGATGGGCCCAACATGCCGAATGGACCGCTTAGGATTGGGATCATGTTCTCTTCACCGATGAGTGTCGTATATGTCTTCAACCAGACAATCATTGGAGATGTGTTTGGAGGCAACCTGGTCGGGCTGAATGCCTTAGACACACTGCCCAGTGAGTGCAGCAAGGTGGAGGTTCCCTGCTGTTTTGGGGTGGCATTATGTGGGGCTGACGTAAGCCACTGGTGGTCATGAAATGCCGTCCTCCGACCGATAATGCAACTATAGCGGCAGCATATTGGCGAAGCATTCGTCTTCATGGATGACAATTCGCACTCCCATCATGCATATCTTGTGAATGACTTCCTTAGAATAACGACATTGCTCGACTTGAGTGACCAGCATGCTCTCCAGACGTGAACTCTATCAAACACGCCTCAGATTGATTGCAACAGGCTGTTTATGGATGATGTGACCCACCAACTACTCTGAGGGATCTACGCTGAATTGCCGTTGAGGAGTGGGACAATCTGGAGCAACAGTGCCTTGATGAACTTGTGGATAGTATACCATGGTGAATACAGACATGCATCAATGCTAGAGGACATGCTACTGTGTATTAGAGGTACCGGTGTGTACACTAATCTGGACTACCATTTCTGAAGGTCTAGCTGTATGGTGGTACATCATGCAATGTGTGGTTTTCGTGAAGAATAAAAAGGGCAGAAATGATGAAACTTCCTGGAAGATTAAAACTATGTGCCGGACCAAGACTCAAACTCGGGCCCTTTGCCTTTCGTGGGCAAGTGCTTATCCTTTCTTCCAGGAGTGCTAGTTCTGCAAGGTTCGCAGGGGAGCTTCTGTGAAACTTGGAAGGTAAAAGACGAGGTACTGGCAGAAGTATAGCTGTGAGGACGGGGCGTGAGTCATGCTTGGGTAGCTCAGATGGTAGAGCACTTGCCCATGAAAGGCAAAGGTCCCGAGTTCGAGCCTTGGTCCAGCACACAGTTTTAATCTGCCAGGAAGTTTCATATCAACACACACTCCGCTGCAGTGTGGAATTCTCATTCTGGGTGGAAATGATGTTTATGTTGATCTCTATTCCAATTTTCTGTATAGGTTCCGGAACTCTCAGAACCGAGGTGATGCAAAACATTTTTTTTTTATGTGTGTAAGATGTAAAAGTATAAGATGATTGTCAACCAGATAAAATACTCCATGGGATATAATGACAACCACAAGGTCGCTTGGGACCAAGAGCAGCATAACACAGCTGCTACTGTCAGATGGTACCCAAAATAATTTAACCATAGTGACAAGGAAATTACAATTCAGTCTGACTGTAGGATAATGAATTTAATACATACTTTTAAATAACTGAATCTGCTCAATAATTAGATATGAATTTTATGACCGTAGTATTTGCCGCACTTCTGTTTCTTCTTCTTCTTCTTCTTCTTCTTCTTCTTCTTCTTCTGCAGCTCTGCAACTCGTGATGAGTCTTAGCTTCTTCGACTATCTCCTTCCATTTATCCCGGTCCCTTGCTAACATTTTCCAGTTCCTGTAGCCCATCTTCTGAACGTCTTGTATGACTCTGTTCTCCCATCTAGTTTTCTGTTGACATGTTCTCTCTGTCCACCTGGCTTTCCTTGTAATACCTTTTTTGGTATTTCTGTATCATTCACCTGTGCCACGTGTCCAGCCCACCTCGGCCTAGATGACTTCACAAATGTAACGGGCTGGTCTTTGTAGATGGCATACAATTCATAGTTGTATCCCCTCCTCCACCTTTCCCTTTCGCAAATTGGGCCAATGATTCTCCTGAGTATTCTTCTCTTGAATGCATCCAATGATTCACCATCCTTTGCTGTCACAGCTCAGGTCTCAGTGGTGTGTGTAAGCACTAGTCTGATCGGTGTTTTATAAGTGGTTAGTTTTGTGTCTTCGTCAGGAGCCTTAGAGGTAGAAACTTTGTTAAGGTGAAATAAACTTTATTGGTTGCAATTAGTCTTTGCTTTATTTTGTATGAGATATCATTTAAGGTGGTTACAGTCGAACCCAGCTACTTGGAATGATTGACTTTTTCAATTGTATAACTACCCATGATTATTTCGGCTGACATGTTCACCTTGTGCGCTTTCCCAGCAGCTTGGTGTTTTGTTTTCTGCTCATTGATATTTTGTCCTACTATCTTGCTGGCCTTTCTGAGTGCAGTGAATGTTCCTTCCATTGCCATCAGAGTTCTTGCTAATATGTCAATGTCGTCTACATGGGCCAGTACCTGCACAGATATATGAAAAATCGTTCCCTTATTAAAGATATTTGCTTCTCTCATCACCTTCTCCAAGGCAGCAGTGAATATGAAGCATGCCAGCACATCACTTTGCTGTACTCCATTTTTAATTTCAGAAGTATTGGACAACATTCCTCCAATTTTTATGCAACCTTGCATTTCTCTCCTTGTCTCACTATCCTTATCAGTTTTTTTAAATACCCTATTCACCAAGAGCTTGATATAGTTGCTCTCTGCCTATACTATCGTACACTGTTTTAAAATCAGTAAAAAAATTATATGTTCCAACCCTGTATTCCTTTGTTTTGTGCGGAATTTGTCTTAGTTTAAATATCTGGCCGATAGTTAACTTACCGGGGTAAATGCACATTGGTACAGCCCCGTTTCCCTGACTATTATTGGAAGGAGTCAGTTGTGCAGTATGTTAGAGAGGATTTTATATCCTAGATAAGCAGTGTGATCCCTCTAAAGTTACCACATCCTATTTGGTTTCATTTCTTATATGTAGGGCATAGAACTCCTTCTTTCTATGTTTGGAGCATTTCCTCTTCTTCCCATATATTAGTTTAACCAGTTTCAAGATGTTCATTTCCAATTCAGAGCCTCCTGGCTTGAAAAGTTCAGCTGGGATGTCATCTGTTTCTGCTGCCTTCTTGTTCTTTAATTTCCTCATTGCAGTACATGATCGATCTGATTTATTGTATTTCCATCTGGTGCTATCCATGTTTCCTTATGTATTTCCTTGTGTGGGAACAATGTTGAGCCTACCACCATGTTTTTAGATGTGGCAGATAGTATCAACCCTGTCCCATAGTCTTTACTTATGGCATGTTTACAATAAATGCTGATTCTTCGTCTGTAGATCTGTTCCCTTCCCACCTGGACGTTTAGGTCTCTAGCTATTTTTTTTTATATTGCGCCTGGGGCATTCATCCTATGCTATTTCCAGAGATTTATAGAAATCGTCTTTCTCCTTATCCTCTGATTCTTCAGTTGGTGCATGGTCATTAATTATGGGGTAATTGAAGAATTTCCCTTTTATCCTAAATGTCAGTAGTCTTGGGTTTACGGAGTTGAATCCAATTACTAAGTGCTTAAGTTGATGATGCACCAAAGTCCTGTCCTGAACTCATATTTCTTTTCACTACAGCTACAAAATATGTTTACTACTTTCTGTTCTAGGACTCCACTCCCGATCTTATTTCTATTAATGCTATGATGCTCTGCTTCAGGTTCATTATTTGGTCTAGCATCACTTTCAGAACACCTGGACGGTATAGTGATCTCACCGATGAATAAATCCAATTTATGCTTTATATTGTTTTTCTTTCTTTTCTCTTCTTGTCTCCCATCGTTTGGTTGCCTTTCCTCTATAGCCTTGTCCTTGCCATGTCTATCATCCTTTATCCATTTGGCTTTTTTTTTTTTTTTTTTTTTTTGTTGAAGTTTCGTGACATTAATTTTTTTCAGCGTTTTCTTCCCTTAGCCTTTGGATACGCAACTCCCAAGGCAAGGCAGCAGTTTGCTAGTTTTGGTCCGCCACGGGTATTTTATTTCTTCGGTGTCCACCATATCTGATGAACATTCCCTTAACCACCACCTGGGGAGGCACCCAATGGGAGACTAGCAGGCTCAATTCTGTTTATTTAAATTTAATAAAAAGTCTTCCCTTATTTATCATGGCTGTTATGGTACTGTAGTTGTATGTTGCAGAATGATAATGGGTTAGCCTCTTCACATCTGCTGAGAGATGGAATTAATTTTTTACTACCATGCCGCTTGTGGTAGCGATTTTCCTTTTCATGTAGCATTGGCTCCAAATTCCATCATAGATTAATGTTAGATATTATTGCTTTCTAAAAACCACCATTTCTGTAGATGACTTTATGACACAAATGCTGCTTTCAAACCAAATTTCGCATGATTATGCACAATTTTAGCACTCAAAAACTATTATCATCGCCGCACATGACACAGCTATGTGTGCGCTACAGGCTTACCCTGCCTGCAACTGCTGTTTTTTTCATTCCATTCCATTGCATTGTACCCACGTCACTTAGCACGTAGGTCATCCATACAATAGCAGGTTGAAAACCAAAAATGGATTCCTGACTTTCTTTTTTGCTTTGTCAAAAGTATTACATATTTTCAATTAACCTATGAATATTACAGTCATCATAATTATAAAAACCATTCATTATTATGCTTTGGGTTTCTATAAACAATCTCTGTTACTTCATTTACTTTTAACAGATTGTCAAAGACAGTTAACATAGCTAGAAAACATTGATACATTTAATGTAGTTTGAAAACATCGATACTTTTATCTATTGATTTTTGGGGTTATAATTTAATCAAAACATTTTCATGAAATTTTGCTCAAATTTAGGCTCTTAAATTACAAACAACTTATCTGCTAAGTTATATTCCGAGATGATTTCCTGCAGGCCAGCTGTACTATCAGTGCTGCCACTTAATGACGATGATTGTAGACAGTAGCCCACTATCTCCTTAGCGTAGACTCCAGCTGTGGACTGACCATGCCGTCGACTGACTTTAGACTGACTTGTAGAGGCCTGTTGCAGCTGAGTGTATTATCACACAGAGGAGTAGATTCAATCCGCAGGATTGACTGGTGCTGGCTGGGCGATGAGCTGCATATTTGTTGGTTCTCTGTGCAATGTGATGTCATCAGGCGAGTGATTGTCATCTGCAGAATGCATGGCAAAGTAGTTCTGTCAGCTGTGGTGCCCTTTTGAGGCAGCACTGTCAGTCTTGCAGATTGGTTGCAACTGCTGATTATGCAACCAGTGACACAGCACTGCACAAAGGTATGTTGTAGAGTGGGCCCTTGAGGATGCAACATTGACAAATCTCTTTGTCTATGCCTCCAAGAGATCCACTTCAAGCCACCTGATGGCACACTGCTAAAAGGAGACCATGTGGGGAATATATACATTATTTATTTTTGCGGTGTGCTGCATGGCTCTCTGGTAAAATGCCTCACCTGTGATGTTGACAGCCTGCTTCTCTTCTTAGCCATCATAACATTTCAAACAAAGATGCATGTTTCTTGAGCATTTCCATAAAGAGTAAAATATATAAATATGACAAAATTTAATTTGTAATGTTCTTTTTTATTTGTACTGTTTTTATTAACAATCTGTTATAAAAGATCACTAATTCAACATTTATATTTGCAATGAAAATTGGACTTTTGTGTATGATGTGTAATTAGCAATAAGACGACCTGCATTTTTCATAAAAATGACAGATAATCATCAATTAACATATATTAGATGAATTTTGTATTTAAATGACTTATGTATTTGAACTGAACAGGTGAAATAATAATAATGACAGAAACTAGACTCAAACCAGTGATATAACGGTCTTGAGTGCTACTCCCCCCCCCCCCCCCCCCCCTCAAGTATGACCCCATTGTTATGTATTTTTTACTTCATGGAAATACTTGTAGAACATGAAACTTAATTAAAAAATTTTTGTTGCAAGGAATCGAATCTGTGCTGCGTTTGTGGTATACGAGCGCTCTGCCACAGAGCCACACTGCCTTTCGAAAAATTGATCTCATTTTATTTTATATTAAAGATGCTCAGGAAACTACAAAGTCAGTTTCCTTGAGTTTTTGAGAGTTGCATTGAACTGCTATGGGCGGCATCAAACTGCTATGGGTGATTAGTATTGACTTCTGAACTTAAAATACTATGAATTTAAAAAAAAAAAAAATACAAAAATCTGATTGCCATGTGTCTCTTTGTAAAAAGCTACAACATCCATATGAAGGATGAGTGTATGACATAGAGAAACCTAAAGATGGTATGGCTGTGTTCATCGAGGACACTTGCCACAGTGTGCTTTCAGTCTCCACAACAACTTTCAACCAGTTACAGTTACTATTCATGCACCCCAAAAGACCATCTCTGACCGCTGTTCAGCTCTTATTGAACTGATCAAAGAACTTCCTCATCCATTTCCTCTAATAGATTTTAACACACACACACAACCTGATGTGGAGCTCAATGCTATATGGCCATTTCTGCCACATGTTTCAATACTCACACTCATCAGAACCTATATAGTACTTCCCATTTATGTAGGATCATGAAATTTGAGAAGAAGCGAAGTTTCACAGTACAAGTAAAGAAAAAAATACAATAATTGTTAATTTGTAATTATATCACATAAAAATATTTTTTTCCCATTTGTTGCCCATCTGTTAAGACCCCTTTTCCTCAGAAGCAGGTATAGGTATCAAGTTGAAATTTATGCTACATACTAAGGTCAAAAGTCATTTGGCAATGTGAAAAATTTAAGCTTTTAAGTCAGTGCAATCAAAAGATGTAGCTATATGTGCCATATTTTGATACAAACTCACTCATCAGAGCCTATAGATGAATGAGTCTACTTGTATACACATGTTGGGCATGGTGGTGTAGTGGTAAAGCAAGTGCCTAGAAGCAGAGAAGTCATGGGATCAAATCCGTCTGAATACGGATTTTTCAGTCTTCGTTTTAACCTAGCCTTCTCCTGTCAGCTTTCTGAGGAGTCATCAGAAACAACATGTGGTTTGGATTTCACATTAAACTATAGGTCCCTTACCCTGGTTGGATAACTGGAGTAGATTAGGGACATACAAGTTGCCGAAGTGGCGTCCAGCAGAAAGATTTGCACCAGGCCAGTGACCCACTCGAAATTATTATCGTTATCTATATACATAATTAAGTTTGTATGGTAGCCTCAGAGCATGAGTGTTATCGCACTTGCCGGAGTTTTTTATATGACATCAGGAAATAAGCAAATAGCCTGTATTTCTGTGTTAGAAGGAGTCTGTAAAGAGAGGACATCTGGACTTCTGCTCAGCTTCAATAATGAATAAGAATGGAAGGTTCTTCTTTATTTGAGAACTTGAATCCATCAAATCTGTGATAAAGTTACACCTGTAGGACCAAATGGTACTCAGTACTTTATGAGGTATCAACAGCCTTTGGAACCAGTTTTGGGACAGTTATTACACTGAAGCACCAAACAAACTGGTATAAGCATGCGTATTCAAATACAGAGATACGTAAACAGGCAGAATACGGCGCTGCAAGCAGCACCGCCTATATAAGACAACAAGTGTCGGGCGCAGTAGTTAGATAAATTACTGCTGCTACAATGGCAGGTTGTCAAAATCTAAGTGAATTTGAACATGGTTTTATAGGTGGCACATGAACAATGAGACACAGCATCGCGATGAAGTGGGGATTTTCCTGTATGACCATTTCACGAGTCTAGTGTTTCAGGGATCCGGTAAAACATCTAATCTCCAAAATTGCTGTGACCAGAAAAAGATCCAGCAAGAACGGGATCAACGACAACTGAAGAGAATTGTTCAATGTGACAGAAGTGCAACCCTTCCACAAATTGCTGCAGATTTCAGTACTGGGTCATCAACAAGTGTCAGTGTGTGAACCATTCAACAAAACATCATAGATATGGTCTTTTGGAGCCAAAGGCCCACTTGTGTGCCCTTGATGATTGCACGACACAAAGCATTACGCTTCACCTGGGCCCGTCAACACAGACATTGGACTGTTGGTGACTGGAAACATGTTGAATGGTCTCTTTTTAAATTATATTGAGCAGCTGGACATATACAGGTATGGAGACAACCTCATGAATCCGTGGACCCTGCATGTCAGCAGGAGATTGTTCAAGCCGGTGGAGGCTCTGTAATGGTGTGGGGCGTGTGCAGTTGGAGTGATATGGGACCCCTGATATGTCTAGATATGACTACAACAGGTGATACATATGTAAGCATCCAGTCTAATCACATGCATCCATTCAGGTCCATTGTGAATTGCGACAGACTTTGGCAATTCCAGCAGGAAAATGAAACACCCCACACATCCAGAACTGCTTCAGAGTGGCTCCAGGAACACTCTTCTGAGTTCAAATACTTCCACTGGTCGCCAAACTCCCCCAACATGAACATTATTGAGCATATCTGGAATTGCAATGTGCTGTTCAAAAGAGGTCTCCACCCCCTCGTACTCTTACAGATTTATGAAGAGCCCTGCAGAATTCATGGTGTCAGTTCCCTCCAGCACTACTTCAGACATTTGTTGAGTCCACGCCACATAATGTTGACGCACGTCTTTGTGCTCACAGGGGCCTTACACGATATTAGGCAGATGTACCAGTTTCTTTTGCTCTTCTGTGTATATCCCAACTTGTCGGGGGATGTTATCTTCTCTGCCTGCCCAAAGCTAGGCATCCACAAGCGGATATTTCATTGTTGCCCTCAACAGCTGCTTAGGAGACAGTGTTGAATGAATGATTAATCAAATGGTACTGCACTTGGATTCTCAAATGATGAAATCTTATCAGTTGTTTGCAATGAGTTTAGGACTCACTCCCTGATAGCCTGACTCTACTAGAAGCAGCTTATATAGAGACATAAGTGACATCTCAGAGGGATATTGGATAAGCATGTGACACAATGTGCTTCACCCACATCTACATTTACTTGGCTACTCTGCAAATCACACTTAAGTGCCTGGCAGAGGGTTCATCAATCCATCTTCATAATACTCTGTTATTCCACTCTTGAACAGTGCTCTGATACAACTAATGCCTGTATCTTTCTGTACGAGCTCTGATTTCCCTTATTGTATTGTGATGATTGTTTCTACCTGTGTAGGTGAGTGTCAACAAAATATTTTCGCATTCGGGGAACAAAGATGGTGATTGAAATTTAGTGAGAGAAGATCCCGCTGCAATGAGAGATACCTTTGTTTTAATGATATCCACCCCAAATCCTGTATCATGTCCATGATATTCTCTTCCCTATTTCTCGATAATACAAAATGTGCTGGTCTTCTTTGAACTGTCTCATGGTACTCCGTTAACCGTATCTAGTAAGGATCCGATACCGTGCAACAGCACTCCAAAAGAGGGCGGACAGGCGTAGTGTAGGCAGTCTCTGTAGTAGATCTGTTGCATCTTCTAAGTGTTCTGCCAGTAAGATGCAGTCTTTGGTTCACCTTGCCCACAGTGTTTTACTTGTGTTCTTTCCAACTCAAGTTGTTCAGATTAGTAATTCTTAGGTATTTAGTTGAATTTACAGCCTTCAGGTTTGATGGATTTATTGTGTAATTGAAGTTTAATGGATTCGTTTTAGCACTCATGTGTATAGCCTCATACTTTTTGTTATTTAGAGTCAGTTGACAATTTTCACACCATTCAGATATCTTATTTAAATAGTTTTGCAGTTGGTTTCGATCTTCTTATCACTATACTAGAAGATAAATGACAGCACCATCTGGAAAAAACCTAAGGTGGCTGCTCTGATTGCCTCCTGAATTGTTTATATAAATAGGAGAAACAGAGGAGCTATGACACTATCGTGGGGAATGCCAGAAATCACTTCGGTTTTACTTGGTGACTTTCCACCAGTTACTATGAACTGTGTAACCTCTCTGACAGGAAATTACGAATACAGATGCATAACTGAGATGATATTCCATAAGCACGTAATTTGATTACAAGCTGCTTGTGAGGTACGTTGTCAAAAGCCTTCTGCAAATCTAGGAATATGGAATCAATTTGAAATCCTTTGTCACTAGCACTCAACACTTAGTGTCAGTAAAGAGCTAGTTGTCTTTCACAAGAACAGTGTTTTTTAAATCCATGTTGTCTGTGTGTCAGCAGATCTTTCTCTTCAAGGTAATCATGATATTTGAACACAATATATGTTCCAGAACCCTGCTGCATATTGGCGTTAATGATATGACCCTGTAATTTAGTGGATTACGCCTATTGCTTGTCTTGTTTATTGCTGTGACCAGTGTAACTTTCCAGTCTTTGGGTACGGATCTTTTGTCGAACGAGCAGTTGTGTATGATTGTTAAGTATGGGGCTATTGCATCAGCATACTCCGAGAGGAACCTAATTGGTATACAGTCCAGACAGGAAGATTTGCTTTGATTAAGTGATGTAAATTGATTCACTATTCTGAGGATATCTACTTCTAAGTTACTCATGTTGGCAGCTCTTCTTGATTTGAATTGTGGAATATATACTTCTACTAACAAAGAGATAGAGGAGCTGGCCAGTACATACCTCAGCTCAGTACAGCCGATAGATACACAAAACACAAAACCGAAAATTTACATTCCTAGCTTTCGGAACAAATGTTCCTTCATCAGGGAGGAGAGAGGGGAAAGAAAGGGAAGAAGGGAAAGTGGGTTCAGTTACTCACAACCCAGGTTATGAAGCAACAGGGAAAGGAAAACAGGGAGGGTAGCAAGGATGGAGGCATGGTTGTCAGAGGGAAGCCAAAGATATTCTACTGTAAGTACTGTGCCAGCTTCAAACCAAAGAGGATGCATACAGAAGTAAAGAGGTATATAGTATAAAGATAAACACAACTATATAGGATGAAAAGATGCGTGAATGGCTAAAGAGGAAAGGGAAAGAGGAGAAGACTGAGGAGTAAATGGGAGTGAGGTTGTTTAACGTAGGTTCAGTCCAGGGGGATGGCGGGATGAAAGGATGTGTTGGAGTGCAAGTTCCCATCTCCGCAGTTCAGAGGGACTGGTGTTGGGTGGGAGAAGCCAAATGGCACATACGGTGTAGCAGGTTCCTAGATCCCTAGAGTTATGCTGGAGGATATGCTCTGCTACTGGGTATTGGACATCTCCTAGGCGGACAGTTCGTCTGTGACCGTTCATGCGCTCAGCCAGTTTAGTTGTTGTCATACCAATGTAAAAGGCTGTGCAGTGCAAACATGTCAGCTGATAAGTGACATGTGTAGTTTCACACGTGGCCCTGCCTTGAATTGTGTATGTTTTACCAGTGGCAGGGCTGGAGTAGGTGGTTGTGGGGGGATGCATGGGGCAGGTTTTGCAGCGGGGTCGGTTACAGGGGTAGGAACCGCTGGGTAGAGAAGGTAGTCTGGGAATATTGTAGGGTTTGACAAGGATGTTAAGGAGGTTAGGGGGGCAACGAAAGGCAACTCTGGGTGGTGTGGGGAGAACTTTGTCAAGGGATGATCTCATTTCAGGGGTTGACTTGAGAAAGTCATATCCCTGGCGGAGTAATTTGTTGATGTATTCGAGGTCAGGATAATATTGGGTGACAAGAGGGATGCTTCTGTGTGGTCTGGGGGTAGGAACATTGTTGTTGGACGGGGAGGAATGTATTGCTCGGGAGATCTGTTTGTGGACAAGGTCTGCAGGATAGTTGCGGGAGAGGAAAGCACTGGTCAGGTTATTGGTGTAATTGTTGAGGGATTCGTCACTGGAGCAGATACGTTTGCCACGAATACCTAGGCTGTAGGGAAGGGAGCGTTTGATGTGGAATGGATGGCAGCTATCAAAGTGAAGGTACTGTTGTTTGTTTGTGGGTTTGATATGGACAGAGGTGTGGATGTGAGCTTCAACAAGATGAAGGTCAACATCCAGGAAGGTGGCTTGGGTTTTGGAGAAGGACCAGGTGAAATTCAGATTCGAAAAGGAGTTGAGTTTATGGAGGAAATTAAGGAGTGTTTCTTCACCATGAGTCCAGACCACAAAGATGTCATCTATAAACCTATACCAGGCCAGGGGAAGTAGCTGTTGGGTCTTCAGTAAAGCCTCCTCCATGCGGCCCATGAAGAGTATGGCATAGGACGGAGCCATCCTGGTTCCCATGGCCGTTCCCCTGATTTGTTTGTAGGTCTGGCCTTCAAGAGTGAAGTAATTATGGGTGAGGATGAAGTTGGTAAGTGTGATAAGGAACGAGGCTTTTGGAAGATCTTCGGGTGGGTGTTGGGAGAGGTAGTGCTCAAGGGCAGAGAGACCATGGGTATGTGGGATGTTTGTGTAAAGGGATGTAGCATCTATGGTGACAAGAAAGGTTTCAGGTGGGAGAGGAGTGGGAATGGATTTGAGGCGTTCTAGGAAGTGGTTTGTGTCTTTGATGTAGGATGGGAGTCTGCGCGTGATAGGTTGGAGGTGTTGGTCTACCAGAACTGAGATACGTTCTGTTGGGGCTTTGAAGCCTGCTACAATGGGACGGCCAGGATGGTTCTCTTTGTGGATTTTGGGTAATAGGTAGAAGGTAGGGGTACGTGGCTCAGGTGGAGTTAATAAGTCTATGGAAGCCGTTGTGAGGCCTTGTGAAGGACCTTGGATTTTTAGGATTTTCTGCAGCTCAGTCTGGATGGAGGGAATGGGATCCTGGGTAACAGCTTTGTAGGTTGAGGTGTCAGAGAGTTGACGCAGTCCTTCTGCCTCATACTCCACACGGTCAAGTACCACAGTTGTGGAGCCTTTATCCGCCGGGAGGACGACAATAGAGCGGTCTGTTTTCAGCTCCTTAATGGCACGGGATTCAGCTGGGGTGATGTTGGGGGTTGTCGGGATGTTGTTCAAGAAGGACTGGGAGGCAACACTGGATGTGAGGAATTCCTGAAATGTCTGCAAGGGATGGTTTTGGGGGAGGGGAGGAGGGTCCCTTTGAGAAAGCGGTCGGAACCGTTCTAGACAGGGTTCAGCACTGGGTCTAGTATTTGGGGGCTGTGTTTCGGTAGTGAAGTGATATTTCCAGTTGAGGTTCCGGGTGAATGAGAGGAGATCTTTAACCAGGGCAGTGTGGTTGAATCTAGGCGTGGGGCTAAAGGTAAAGCCTTTTGATAGAACAGATGTCTCTGGAGGAGAGAGGGATCTGAATGAGAGGTTTAGAACTGAATTGGGACTGGTGATATATGGCATTTGACTGTGTTTATAGTTGAGATTTAGTCTGTGTGGGATATGTGCTGGGATGGGGAGATTGAGTAGGGTGGCTAGGCTAGGTTTGTTGGCTATGAGGGGGGTTTGTTGAAGGTTCTGTTGTGGTTGGTGTTTGTGAGGGATAGGGACCCCACTTCTTAGGTGTTGCACTAGCACTGTGGATAGTTTTTTCAGGTGGTGTGTGGCATGGAACTCAAGTTTGCAGCTGGCTTCTAGGATGATGTTCCCGAGTGTGTTCTCCAAGCAAGGGTTTGAGGGGTGGAGGACTTTGAAGAGAGATAGGAGCTGTTGGGAGTGGTGGTTACATGAAGTAGTGTAGAGATTCAGGACAAGTTGGGTAAGGGCTAAGGATTGAAGGTTCTGGAAGTCCAGGAGAGACTGGTGGAAGGAGGAGTTGCACCCAGAAGTGGGAACTTTTAAGGTAAGTCCTTTAGGGGTAATTCCAAAGGTTAAGCAGGACCGGAGGAAAAGTATGTGGGATTGCAGTTTGGCTACGGTGAATGCATGTTTCCGGAATGAATGTAAATAATGTGGTATAGGATTAGGGTACATAGTGCGTAACTGGTGGGTAGGGAAATTAAATAACTAAAGTTAAAATAGTAATCATAAGGAGGAATAAAACACGGAGGGAAGCGCGAGAAAGAAAGAAATTGTGTTGGTAATGTTCAATACCAAAGGAAGACCACTAAATAAGAAAAATACGGAAAAAGTTGACCAGACCAAGCAAGTATGTCCAGATCAGGGGAAAAGAACACATGTTGCTCAAAAACAGAGATAGCGAGTGGCGAAAAAAAGGAGATCGCACGTGCCGCAAAAAAGATCACACATGCCGTGAAAAAGATCGCGGGTAGTGCAGAAATGTCCCAAAAAAATTTTCCTGTGGCAGAGAAAGATAGCCAATGGCACAAAATTATCGCCAGTAACATGAAATCGACGGAAATGGATGATACTGGTAGGTGTGGAAGAGATTGTTGGCAGTGATTGTTCGCTGGAAAACAGCGAATAACGAACATTAAAACTATGGAATGTTACATAAATAAATCAATAAATAAAAAAAGAGAAGTGGACTATAAACAGAACAAGATAATAAAAGGAAAATGAAACTAGCACAGCTGGTGACGAAAATATTTATTTATGTATATATAAAACACTGAAGAAGAGAAAGTGTTTAGATGACAGATGTAAGTGATAGCTAACAAAAGGGACAAAACATTGAAGGATGTGGACCATATAGGTGATCTAAATGATTAACGGAAAATCTCATATAAAGATGTGAAACAAATACTAACAAAGAGATAGAGGAGCTGGCCAGTACTTACCTCAGCTCAGTACAGCCAATAGATACATCCCACATACCCATGGTCTCTCTGCCCTTGAGCACTACCTCTCCCAACGCCCACCCGAAGATCTTCCAAAAACCTCGTTCCTTATCACACTTACCAACTTCATCCTGACACATAATTACTTCACTTTTGAATGCCAGACCTACAAACAAATCAGGGGAACGGCCATGGGAACCAGGATGGCTCCATCCTATGCCATACTCTTCATGGGCCGCATGGAGGAGGCTTTACTGAAAACCCAACAGCTGCTTCCCCTGGCCTGGTATAGGTTTGTAGATGACATCTTTGTGGTCTGGACTCATGGTGAAGAAACACTCCTTAATTTCCTCCATAAACTCAACTCCTTTTCGAATCTGAATTTCACCTGGTCCTTCTCCAAAACCCAAGCCACCTTCCTGGATGTTGACCTTCATCTTGTAGAAGCTCACATCCACACCTCTGTCCATATCAAACCCACAAACAAACAAACAACAGTACCTTCACTTTGATAGCTGCCATCCATTCCACATCAAATGCTCCCTTCCCCACAGCCTAGGTATTCGTGGCAAACGTATCTGCTCCAATGATGAATCCCTCAACAATTACACCAATAACCTGACCAATGCTTTCCTCTCCCGCAACTGTCCTGCAGACCTTGTCCACAAACAGATCTCCCGAGAAATACATTCCTCCCCGTCCAACAACAATGTTCCTACCCCCAGACCACACAGAAGCATCCCTCTTGTCACTCAATATTATCCTGGCCTCGAATACATCAACAAATTACTCCGCCAGGGTTATGACTTTCTCAAGTCAACCCCTGAAATGAGATCATCCCTTGACAAAGTTCTCCCCACACCACCCAGAGTTGCCTTTCGTCGCCTGCCTAACCTCCTTAACATCCTTGTTAAACCCTACAATATTCCCAGACTACCTTCTCTACCCAGCAGTTCCTACCCCTGTAACCGACCCCGTTGCAAAACCTGCCCCATGCATCCCCCCACAACCACCTACTCCAGCCCTGCTACTGGTAAAACATACACAATTCAAGGCAGGGCCACGTGTGAAACTACACACGTCATTTATCAGCTGACATGCCTGCACTGCATAGCCTTTTACATTGGTATGACAACAACTAAACTGGCTGAGCGCATGAACGGACACAGACGAACTGTCCGCCTAGGAGATGTCCAATACCCAGTAGCGGAGCATGCCCTCCAGCATAACTCTAGGGATCTAGGAACCTGCTACACCGTATGTGCCATTTGGCTTCTCCCACCCAACACCAGTCCCTCTGAACTGCGGAGATGGGAACTTGCACTCCAACACATCCTTTCATCCCGCCATCCCCCTGGACTGAACCTACGTTAAACAACCTCACTCCCATTTACTCCTCAGTCTTCTCCTCTTTCCCTTTCCTCTTTAGCCGTTCACGCATCTTTTCATCCTACATAGTTGTGTTTATCTTTATACTATATACCTCTTTACTTCTGTATGCACCCTCTTTGGTTTGAAGCTGGTACAGTACTTACAGGAGAACATCTTTGGCTTCCCTCTGACCACCATGCCACCATCCTCGCTACCCTCCTTGTTTTCCTTTCCCTGTTGCTTCATAACCTGGGTTGTGAATAACTGAACCCACTTTCCCTTCTTCCATTTCTTTCCCCTCTCTCCTCCATGATGAAGGAACATTTGTTCCGAAAGCTAGGAATGTAAATTTTCGGTTCTGTTTTTTGTGTATCTATCGGCTGTACTGAGCTGAGGTAAGTACTGGCCAGCCCCTCTATCTCTTTGTTAGTATTTGTTTCACATCTTTATATGAGATTTTCCATTAGTCGTTGAAATATAGACTTCATCTTCTTTGATGGAGGAATTTCGGAAGGCCGTGTTTAGTATCTCTGCTTTAGCAGCACTTTCATCGATAGTATTTCCATTCTATCGTGCAGAGAAAGCATTGATTGTGTCTTGCCTCTAGCATACGACCAGAACCTCTTTGGATTTTCTGCCAGGTTATATAAGCTATAATATCCTGAGCCAACCTAAAAGAAGGAAAATTTGTGGCTGTGCATCATTGTTATTGAAGTCCCTTCTCATAAAATAGTTATTTGAAAGTTGAGTGTGAAACATGATCTCAGATAAACTTACTCCATAGAATGGTGTCGCATAAGGTAGTGTGTTATGCGCTCTTCCCTTTGCTCTAAATAACATAACCAGGACAATAAAGAGCATTATGACAAGCTTGCTGTTTGCCACAATATTATGAAATATTGTTATTCCTACACTGTTACAGTGACAACTCATCAAAATTTCAACTTGTTCTTGTAGCACTCTCCTTATATCTCCAAAACATAAGTTTTATTTTTTCCACTGGATAACATTTGTGTCAGTTACTGCCATTTGCGGTGGATATTTAATTTAACCCACTTGTGATATGAGGACATCCTTCTCAGTTTCAGCAACTCTGAGGGTTCTGGACCTCATATACAAGGGAAGCTCATCTGGGTATCACATTTGTACAACCATAGGTGAGAGCATTGAAGGCCATGAATATTCTGGAGTGCCTCCATTAGAAAAGTTATAATGCTGACAGATCAAGCTTACTGCAATTTTACAGGACATTCATTCACTCTCAAGTGGACTAAGAGTGTAACACTTATGGATTGGAACAAACTTCTTATTTGAAAATATTAAATGAAGTGTATCATGATTCAAAGACTTCTTGATGGGGCTTATAGGACAAACTCCACCCTTTTGAGCTAACAATCTGGTGGCAGCATGGTACAGTGAAACATACATTTAGGGCCATGTCAGCTACAGAGTTTCCTACATTCAGTACCATTGCTCACCACCAATAACGTAACTAAGTAACCACCTACAACCTACATAGTTCATCTGGAAATATACATTGTTGTTAGGGATCCAAGGGAAGCATCATAGCCGCACGGGATTAGCGCTGCAGTCATGGACTGTGCGGCTGGTCCCGGCGAAGGTTCGAGTCCTCCCTCGGGCATGGGTGTGTGTGTTTGTCTTTAGGACAATTTAGGTTAAGTAGTGTGTAAGGTTAGGGACTGATGACCTTAGCAGTTAAGTCCCATAAGATTTCACACACATTTGAACATTTTTGAAGCATCATACGTTCAGTCTCAGCATAATAGACATGGGGGTCTCTCTCAGCAATGGAACAAACTACTACCATGGTTGATCAGTATGCCCCAAATAATTTTATTTTAAACATGTATACCGGCTGTTCAGTGGTTTACGCTGATGGCTCCAAGCAGTGGTCTTAATAGTCTGCCTTAAAATACATTTATGAAGGTAATTTTTACTGTCTTTCTAGCAGAGTTGTATGTAGCCATTGCAGCTCTCAAGAAATTGTTTGTTGCACTAGCTGAGAAACCCAGAGTATCCTGGGTATTTATTTATAACTGTGCACAAGATTTTGTATGCATGGAATTTATTTGTTACTTATAAAGCTTCTTTGTATACAGTGTTTGAAGTAATATGATTGGGGATGTGAATTACAAGCTTGTTTGCTTCACTAACACGAGAGAGCCACACAGAGCTGGGAATTCAAAAAGCACCTGACGCTAAGGTCCATGCCTGCAACACAGCATCTGGCATTGTGTTTTGGATATGGTTATGACATAGCATAATCTCACTGGAAACTGTACACGTTTAAAGTGAAATGGTAAATTGGTAGGAATAATCAGGATTTAGGGTGTAAAAACTCGTTCACATGTCCCACTTACTATCAAAATTTCAACTCTGATGTGACATTGGAGAGAAGTAACTTTAAACCTCTGTGAGTGAAAGGTTCTGAGGAGAGAGATAATGCATGACATTCTTGATCAGAGTTAAGTCACGCCTTGGTTTTGCAAGGAATTTCCATTGGTTTCCTGAGACCACGCAGTCCTCAGTCTTTTAGCTGTTCCAGTGTATTGAAGAGACTTGACCATTTCTAGGCATTTTTAATCATAAACAAAACAAAATCAAAATGTAATGAGTAAGCACCCAAATCACAAAGCAAACTTGAGAAATTTGTTTTTCCTAGAAAGAATATAAATGAAACCTATCGAAAGAAGCAACACTAAATCTCTGTGTCCTGGACAAGTAAATTCACTGTTAGTTTGTTTTTATGATTGCTGCATGTAATTCTGTCACTGATGCAAACTTCCAAAAATACATGTCACTGAGTTTAAAGAAACAAACAGTGCCATATATATTGGTTTTTTGGTGTACTTCAGAACTGACAGCACCATCTATTGGTTCTTTTATGTACAATGCCATGATAACTAAACATCTGAACCACCAAGGTGAGCAGATGATTATAGATAAGACTGTTAAGTTATGATATCTTTTTCTAATGTTCCAGGCTGCACTCAAGTTACCTGTGAAAACTCCATGGAATTTTGTGTAGTTCTTTTAGAGATTATCATTTTCAAGCAGAGACACAATGGTTTTAAAGTTTTATTATCAGTGTGGATTGCAGACAAATTTCTCATCTGATTCTCTGTTCCTCTTCTGAACATCTGGTGAATGTACCCAATAGAAAAACTTCGTCAGCCTTTTCTCCCTTCAAAACCACAATGGAAAGCTATTCTGTGAAGTATAGCAATCTATGATAATTGGATGGCAAGTGCAGTAGCTGAAAAGACTTCGGAGAAAAGTACAGTGGCTGTAGGTGCCTTCCCCTTACATGAATGTGTTCATGAAATGGTCAGTCATTGAGAAGTGGGAAAGAGAGTGGCTGAAAATGTGGAGAATAGACTCCATATTCCCAAAGCAACCACTCAGTCATAGTGTACCTCCAACCAGTCGCTTGGGCAGAATGAGGGGATTCTAGCTCATCTCCGTACAGGCATTGTTCATAAACTGGTAACTTCCTACTGCATGTAGAAGAGTCAGTATAGTATTATTTCTGTGACACCAGCATACCAGTACACCACCATTTGGCAGTGTGTGGTCCGTGTGTTGAGCAGTGGGCATCAAGGCAAAGCTAGCAGTACATCTTGATTTAGGCATTGGCACTGTCATTGGTGGTAAGTTCCTATGGGACCAAACTGCTGAGGTCATCGGTCCCTAGACACTGACAGTAAAATTTTGTGAGGCCAGCTCTAATCTCTAAATGCTGAAGAGAAAGATATGAGTTTTCTAAACTGGTTGCTACTACTTATGCAGTATTTGTTGTATTAATTTCTATCCATAGTGTTTTTCAATTTCTTAACGATGTAAACTTATTTTTTTACTTCACCGTCTTTGCCTGCTCCTGAACAATTAGAGATTATCAAATTTAGAAGAATGCTATTTACAACAAGATTGAGTGCTCTAAAACCAACTGCTACGATCCAGTTGCTGAGAGTTCTCACTGCAGCACAGACTTTTGTGTTCTTTTAATATCTGGTTCGCTTCCTTATTTAGCAGTTAGGCAGCTGATGGTTGGTATGGTTGAAAAAACCACCATACTTAATAACTATCAGATTTCGTATGTCTTAAGCTCTAGATTTGTTGGCGCTAGAGGTACACTCGTGTCTCAGGTACAGTTCTGCAAGACATTTATAAGATACCCAGCTACCAGTTTCACATCCTTTGGCGCATTCTCTTTGAAGAGTGTCACTGAATAGTGATAGACTATTTCTCAAAACTAAAAATTATAAACAAAGATAATGAGAACTTGTGGAGGAATAAGAACATTGTATGTGGTACGACTGATGATGTTTTCTTATTATCAAAGTGACATAATAAAATATATAAGCCATGACATATTAAAAAGGACACACAGCAAATTTTTAATTTCTTTGAAATTGTGATGTATAAAGACTTAATTATGTTTGTACCTTATTTGCAGGTGAAGTGGAAAATACTAAGGACGAAAAAGTAATTTTCTTGGGTAATGGCACAGCTGAACTGGTGGAAGTCAAAGAAGAAAAAAGAGAAAACAATGTAAAGACAGAGGTTGAGGAAGTGGGAAAAGGAGGACCGAGCAAGTGGGAGGTGTCCAGCAGCAGCAGTATTGAAGAAGTTAGCATTAACAGTGATCAGTCACACGAGAAAGATGATTCACCAGACATTGAGGTAGTCAAGGAAGTGAGCTTTGAGGAGAGGCTGAAAATAGTTGATAGCATTGGTATGTCATTTCCACATTTATTGTATCTATTACACCTGTTTACCAATCAGTTCTGAAGAGTCCCATTTTCACTTTTTGTTAGAACTGAGTGGCGACAGTGAAGAGGAGGAAACTAGTGTTCTACACGCAGATGACATCAATGAAGTTATGGAAGTGGGAAAGAGTTCACGGTAATTATTTCTCTAATTATTTGTGTGTGTGTGTGTGTGTGTGTGTGTGTGTGTGTGTTTTGCACAACACTTATAGCTTATCCATTGTTTCTGGTTCCAGGAAAGCAGTAAAGGATGAAGAAGTAGAAGAAAAAGAAGCACCTAGCAGAGGATGGTATAAACCAAAGTGGTAGCAAATATATCTTTCCTACAAAAAAGTGTCATACAATGTACAAAATGTGAAATTTTTTATTGTAATGTTGACTGTTTTGTCTGATACGTTTCATCTTCATTGTTATAAAGATTTTTGAGTGATTCAAACTTTTATTGTGTAACAGCCAGCCTTGCACATTATTACTTACTAACTGAGAGATAGTTTTGTAGCATTTAAAATACTATGTTGTCCTCTTCCTGCATGTAAATGCCATTTTCAAAGATATTGCTTCAGCATGTCTAATTTTTGACACTGTAAGTAATTCTTAGATTGATACTTACACAGCAGTAGGTACACTTCAGGTAAGTGAAAGAAATTGCTTCAATCTTCGTTAGTGCACACTTTTCACATGCCAACAGAGGATGTGCACTTTACAGTCATACTGGCAATGCAACATAGTTTATGTGCTAATGCAGTCACAGCATCATATTAAAGGCATTACATGAAATAAAGCGTAACATCAGTTGAAAGATTCTGAAGATGTGGGTAAAGTGTAGAAGACAGTCACCAGGATTTGAATATGACTTCAAGCTCTGAAAGAACTGGCATTTTTGCCTTCAGAGAACATTGAACAATCTCACATCCAACACCTTTACCAGTTGCATTCAAGACTGTTTGCTGCTTCCCATTAAATGACCATCATAAGATTGTAATGATGGGAGAAAAATAGAGACAAAAGTAAAATAAATAATAAAGTACAAATTCACAGGATTTATTCAGGCACACACAGCAAGTGCAATTAACAGGTAACCATTTCAAGTACACACCAGCAAAGAGATTAAATACACTCCTGGAAATTGAAATAAGAACACCGTGAATTCATTGTCCCAGGAAGGGGAAACTTTGACACATTCCTGGGGTCAGATACATCACATGATCACACTGACAGAACCACAGGCACATAGACACAGGCAACAGAGCATGCACAATGTCGGCACTAGTACAGTGTATATCCACCTTTCGCAGCAATGCAGGCTGCTATTCTCCCATGGAAACGATCGTAGAGATGCTGGATGTAGTCCTGTGGAACGGCTTGCCATGCCATTTCCACCTGGCGCCTCAGTTGGACCAGCATTCGTGCTGGACGTGCAGACCGCGTGAGACGACGCTTCATCCAGTCCCAAACATGCTCAATGGGGGACAGATCCGGAGATCTTGCTAGCCAGGGTAGTTGACTTACACCTTCTAGAGCACGTTGGGTGGCACAGGATACATGCGGACGTGCATTGTCCTGTTGGAACAGCAAGTTCCCTTGCCGGTCTAGGAATGGTAGAACGATGGGTTCGATGACGGTTTGGATGTACCGTGCACTATTCAGTGTCCCCTCGACGATCACCAGTGGTGTACGGCCAGTGTAGGCGATCGCTCCCCACACCATGATGCCGGGTGTTGGCCCTGTGTGCCTCGGTCGTATGCAGTCCTGATTGTGGCGCTCACCTGCACGGCGCCAAACACGCATACGACCATCATTGGCACCAAGGCAGAAGCGACTCTCATCGCTGAAGACGACACGTCTCCATTCGTCCCTCCATTCACGCCTGTCGCGACACCACTGGAGGCGGGCTGCACGATGTTGGGGCGTGAGAGGAAGACGGCCTAACGGTGTGCGGGACCGTAGCCCAGCTTCATGGAGACGGTTGCGAATGGTCCTCGCCGATACCCCAGGAGCAACAGTGTCCCTAATTTGCTGGGAAGTGGCGGTGCGGTCCCCTACGGCACTGCGTAGGATCCTACGGTCGTGGCGTGCATCCGTGCGTCGCTGCGGTCCGGTCCCAGGTCGACGGGCACGTGCACCTTCCGCCGACCACTGGCGACAACATCGATGTACTGTGGAGACCTCACGCCCCACGTGTTGAGCAATTCGGCGGTACGTCCACCCGGCCTCCCGCATGCCCACTATACGCCCTCTCTCAAAGTCCGTCAACTGCACGTACGGTTCACGTCCACGCTGTCGCGGCATGCTACCAGTGTTAAAGACTGCGATGGAGCTCCTTATGCCACGGCAAACTGGCTGACACTGACGGCGGCGGTGCACAAATGCTGCGCAGCTAGCGCCATTCAACGGCCAACACCGCGGTTCCTGGTGTGTCCGCTATGCCGTGCGTGTGATCATTGCTTGTACAGCCCTCTCGCAGTGTCCGGAGCAAGTATGGTGGGTCTGACACACCGGTGTCAATGTGTTCTTTTTTCCATTTCCAGGAGTGTAGATGACTACAATTCTTGTGGCTGCAAATGTATATCCAGCAAAGTGTGGCATTTCTACTCTTGACGTGACAGTTTCTATCTTAAGTTATCTTTTCACTCAGTCAGTGACACAGGTGTATTTCATGAAAGACTAAGTATGCACTAGTAGAGCTTATTTATAAAATTGAAGCAAAGCAAGTAATGCCTAATTACAAACTATTCTCAGTACATCCCGTTATTTAAATCTTTTGAGAACAAAATTTGTGATAGATTACTGATCCTCTTTCCTCCCAGTAACTTTGCAATGACTTCATTTTTCCCTATTAAGTGTGCTCTGCAGAGGAAGCAAATTTATAAAATTTTACTTGGCTATCTTAGGTATTGTGGTATTAATGTCACAACAATTGCATGGGTGGAGATGTCCAACCAAACTTCACAAGCAACCTTGCATTTTATTTATTTATTTACACGTCAAGTTCTGTAGGACCAAATTGAGGAGCAAATCTCCAAGGTCATGGAACATGTCAGTACATGAAATTACAACATAAAAGTAATAACAGATAAAAATAAAATATTTATGAACCTGAAAAAAATCAGTCCATAAGTTTAAGTAAACACAATCAACAATACAACAAGAGTCAGCTTTAAGTTTTCAAGGAACTCCTTGATAGAATAGGAGTGACCCATGGGGAAACTCTTCAGTTTTGATTTGAAAGCATGTGGATTACTGCTAAGATTTTTGAATTTGAGTGGCAGCTTATTAAAAATGGCTGCATTAGTATACTGCTCACCTTTCTGCACAAGGGTAAGGAAGTCCGGTCCAAATGCAGGTTTGATTTCTGCTGAGTATTAGCTGAGTGAAAGTTGCTTATTCTTGGGAATAAGCTAATATTGTTAACAAAAAATGACTGTAAGGAATATATACATTTGAGAGGCCAATGTCACAATACCCAGACTCGTGAACAGGGGTCAACAAGAGGTTTGTGAATTTACACCACTTATTGCCTTAACAACCCATTTTTGAGCCAAAAGTATCCTTTTAGAATGGGAAGAGTTACCCCAAAATATAATACCATATGACATAAGTGAATGAAAATAAGCAACATATACTAATTTTCATGTCGAACGATCACTCGCTTCAGATACCTTTCGAACAGTAAAAATGGCAGTATTGTCTTTGAACAAGATCCTGAACGTGGGCTTTCCATGACAGCTTACTATCTATCTGAACCCTAGAAATTTGAACTGTTCAGCCGGCCGTGCGGTTCTAGCTGCTTCAGTTTGGAACCGCATGACTGCTACGGTCGCAGGTTCGAATCCTGCCTCGGGCACGGATGAGTGTGATGTCCTTAGGTTAGTTAGGTTTAAGTAGTTCTAGGGGACTGATGACCATAGATGTTAAGTCCCATAGTGCTCACAGCCATTTGAACCATTGAACCATTTTTGAACTGTTCAGCTTCACTAATCACATGCCCATTCTGTGAAATTAAAATGTCAGGTTTTGTTGAATTGTGTGTTATAAACTGTAAAAACTGTGTCTTGCTGTGATTTAGCATTAGTTTATTTCCTACAAGCCATGAACTCAGGTCATGAATGGCACTATTTGAAACCGAGCCAATGTTGCACACTACATTCTTTACTACCAAGCTAGTGTCATCAGCAAACAGAAATATTTTAGAGTTACCCGTAATCCAGAGGGCATATCACTTCTATAAGTAAGGAACAGGAGTGGCGCCTCCCACTTGACCGTACCCCACTCAGACCTCACATTACAGCCACTCTCAACATTGTGAATAATGACCTTTTGCTGTCTGTTGCTAAAGTAAGAGGTGAACCAATTGTGAGCTACTACCCGTATTCCGTAATGGTCCAACTTCTGGAGCAATATTGTGTGATCAACACAATCAAACGCCTTAGTTAAATCAAAACATATGCCTAGCATTCGAAACCTTTTGTTTAACCCATCCAGTACCTCACAGAGAAAAGAGAATATAGCATTTTCAGTTGTTAAACAACTTCTAAAGCTGAACTGTACATTTGATAGCACATCATGTGATATAAAATGATCAATTATCCTTACATACACAGCCTTTTCAATGAACTTCGTAAACAATGTTGGCATAGAAATAGGTCTAAAATTGTCTACATTATCCCTTTCTCCCTTCTTATAAAGTGGCTTTACAACTGAGTACTTCAATCATTCAGGAAACTGACCATTCCTAAAGGAAAAATTACAGGTATGGCTAAATACAGGGCTAACATGTGCAGCACAGTACTTTAATATTCTGCCAGTCACTCCAACATATCCACGAGAGTCCTTAGTTTTCAGTGATTTCATTATTGGCTCGATCTCCCTCTTATCTGTATCACAGAGGAGTATTCATCAATATTGGAAAGGCATTTTCCAAGAAAGTTATATGATTCCCTGTAGAAACTAAATTTTTATTTAATTCACCAGCAATGCTCGGAAAAGATTGCTAAATACTGTAAATGTATCTGATTTATCAGTAACGGAAATATTTTTACTACGAACTGATTTTATATCGTCGACCTTGTGCTGGTGACCAACACTTCCTTCACAACTGACCATATGGTTTTAATTTTATCCTGTGAATTAGCTACTCTTATTGCATACCACATACTCTTTGCCTTCCTAATAACATCTTTAAGCACCTTACAATACTGTTTGTAAAGGGCTACTGAAATTGAGTGTGACTACTTCTAACATTTTGATATAATTCCCGCTTTGTTCTACAAAATATCCTTATCCTACTAGTTAGCCACAGGGGCTGCCTATTATTGTTAGTACCCCGTTTAGAACGTTCTAATGGAAAGCAGCTCTCAAAGAGCACGAGAAATATGTTAAGGAAAGCATTATATTTGTCATATGTGTTATCGGCACTATAAATATCCTGTCGCTCTTGTACCTAGATAAGGTTTAGAAAACTGTCTATTGTTGTTGGATTAACTTTCCCACATAGTTTGTGATTAAATGTGACATTTGTTTGAGTACAGAAGCCTTTTAGTGTTAAAATTTGTGCGTCATGGTCTGAAAGGCCATTCACCCTTTTACTATCAGAATACCCATCTATTAATGAAGAATGAATAAAAATATTGTCTATGGCTGTGCTGCTGTTCCGCTGCACCCTAGTTGGAAAAACCGTCTGCATCAGATCATATGAATTTAGGAGATCTACCAACATCCTTTTTCTTGCACCATCATATACAAAATTTATATTGAAGTCACCACATATAACTAATTTCTGGTACTTCCTACAAAGTGAATCAAGAGCCCTCTCTAGCTTGAGCAGAAATGCTGTGGAGTCAGTTAGGGGACCTAGAAGTTTAGTTTCACTAAATTCAACTGCCCCTGCACAACATTCAAATATCTATTCAGTGCAGTGCCGTGATACGCCTGTGGACTCAACGGAATTTGTATTATATTCATGAGTAGCGTGACACACCTCTGTATGAGCTCAAATTTTTGTGATTTTTCCCATTATTGACATTTCACTAGATGACTTGCGAGGAAGCAATATGTTGCCCTTCTTTAGGATTTCTTTGTGGATGAAATATTCAGTTGTTTTTAATGATTTCCCTGTAGATGGAATATCTTATCACTTTGTTGTTGAGTGAATTTCTGGGGCATATTTATTTCATTGTCTGAGATTTCAACTGATAACCTTCCAGCCATTGTCAGAGTGAGTCAGTGATTGTACTGTAAGTATGAAAATGAACCTACTTATTCTAACAGATTACAAAAACACATTTAATGTGCATGAGTCACTGGTTACATAATTGTACAATTGCAGATTGGATATATAAATGTTTAATATGATATTAGTAAAATGCAGAAGCATCGCAGGTAAGATCTTATAACTCGTAGTTAGTAACACTTATTGAAGTTTACAATGCCCATATAGTTTTAGGAACTCATAATTGGTTGGAATCAGAAGTGAAAAGTTAAGAGTGGAATATTTATCATAAGAATTGGTTAGTTGACAATGGTGGTGGCATATTTACTGCAGTAAAGAATAACATCTTGTGACATTATCATGGATTCCAGATGTGAATTAATCTGTGTAAAGTTAAGCATCAAAGGTCAGTCAAAAATGGTAATCAGATGTTTCTATAGACTGCTGGGGTTGGAAGCTGTAGTTGTAGAGTGCTTCAGACAGAACATGTAGAATATCGTTAATAATTCTCCTGATCATACTGTTGTTAATAGAGGGTGAAGTCAGCTTGCCAGGTGTAGATTGGAAGAATCTTAGTAGCAAAACTTGTGCCAAGGACAGGGATTCATGTGGCATTATTCTGAATGTGTTGTCCAAAAATTACTTTGAGCAGATAATTAGAGAAGCAACTCATGAAGGTAATTTCTTAGACCACCTGGCAGGAAACAGGCCTTAACTTATCGAACCTGTTAATATGGAGGAAGGTATCAGTGATCATAAGATTTTGATAGCAACAATGACCACAGGTTTTACAAGAAACGTTAGGAAAGGTAGAAAAATATTTTTATTAACAAGAATGGCGGGATACAAATTGAATAGCATTTTAGTAGTCAGCATCAAATACTCGGTGCTGATGATGAAGATGTGGAGCACAAATAAAAAAATTCAAAAGCATCATTCAGTATGCCTTAGATGAGTATGTTCCGAGCAAAGTCCTAAGGGATGGGAAAGACCCACTGTGGTTCAATAACTGTGTTAGAAAACTGCCACGCAGACAGAGAGAGCTTCATTACAGATTCAGGGGAAGTCACAACCTAGCTGCCAAACAAAAGCTGAATGAAGCGAAAATGAGCATTTAATGAGAGAAGCTGTCGATTACTTTGGAAGTAAAATGTTCTCAACTGAGCTGAGTAAAAACACTAAGAGGCTTTGGTCTTACATAAAATCAGTAAAGGGTTCAAAATCCCATAGTCATTCATCAGTGATCATAGTGGCGCCGAACCGGAAGAAAGGAGAGGATTCTGCATACAAATTTTGCTCTCTTCCTCCATGAGATCCGTAATACTATAGACAGTGCTGCCCAGGTTGGTGCCATGTTCCTTGACTTAAGGAAGGCATTTGATACTGTCCTGCAGTGCTGCTTAGTGAAAAAATATGAGATTACTGAATGTTGTTGCTGTTGTTGTTGTTGTCTTCAGTCCTGAGACTGGTTTGATGCACCTCTCCATGCTACTCTATCCTGTGTAAGCTTCATCTCCCAGTACTTACTGCAACCTACATCCTTCTGAATCTGTTTAGTGTATTCATCTCTTGGTCTCCCTCTACGATATTTGCCCTCCAATGCTAAATTTGTGATCCCTTGATGCCTCAGAACATGTCCTACCAACCGGTCCCTTCTTCTTGTCAAGTTGTGCCACAAACTCCTCTTCTCCCCAATTCTATTCAGTACCTCCTCATTAGTTATGTGATCTACTCATCTAATTTTCTGCATTCTTCTGTAGCACTACATTTCGAAGGCTTCTATTCTCTTCTTGTCCAAACTATTTATTGTCCATGTTTCACTTCCATACATGGCTACACTCCATACAAATACTTTCAGAAACGACTTCCTGACACTTAAATCTATACTCGATGTTAACAAATTTCTCTTCTTCAGAAACGCTTTTTTTCCCATTGCCAGTCTACATTTTATATCCTCTCTACTTCGACCATCATCAGTTATTTTGCTCCCCAAATAGCAAAACTCCTTTACTACTTTAACTGTCTCATTTCCTAATCTAATTCCCTCAGCATCACCTGACTTAATTCGACTACATTCCATTATCCTCGTTTTGCTTTTGTTGATGTTCATCTTATATCCTCCTTTCAAGGCACTGTCCATTCCGTTCAACAGCTCTTCCAAGTCCTTTGCTGTCTCTGACAGAATTACAATGTCCTTGGCAAACCTCAACCTTTTTAATTTCTTCTCCATGGACTTTAATACCTACTCCGAATTTTTCTTTTGTTTCCTTTACTGCTTGCTCAATACAGGCTACAGCCCTGTCTCACTCCCTTCCCAACCACTGCTTCCTTTTCATGCCACTCTATTCTTATAACTGCCATCTGGTTTCTGTACAAATTGTAAATAGCTTTTCGCTCCCTGTATTTTACCCCTGCCACCTTTAGAATTTGAAAGAGAGTATTCCATTCAACATTGTCAAAAGCTTTCTCTAAGTCTACAAATGCCAGAAATGTAGGTTTGCCTTTCCTTAATCTAGCTCCTAAGATAAGTCGTAGGGTCAGTATTGCCTCACGTGTTGCAACATTTCTGCAGAATCCAAACTGAAGTTCACCGAGGTCGGCTTCTACCAGTTTTTCCATTCGCCTGTAAAGAATTCGCGTTAGTATTTTGCAGCCGTGACTTATTAAACTGATAGTTTGGTAATTTTCACATCTGTCAACACCTGCTTTCTTTGGGATTGGAATTATTACATTCTTCTTGAAGTCTGATGGTTTTTCACCAGTCTCATACATCTTGCTCAGCAGATGGTAGAGTTTTGTCAGGGCTGGCTCTCCCAAGGCTATCAATAGTTCTAGTGCAATGTTGTCTACTCCCGGGGCTGTGTTTCAGATTAGGTCTTTCAGTGCTCTGTCAAGCTCTTCACGCAGTATCGTATCTCCCATTTCATCTTCATCTACATCCTCTTCCATTTCCATAATATTGTCCTCAAGTACATCACCCTTGTGTAGACCCTCTATATACTCCTTCCACCTTTCTGCTTTCCCTTCTATGCTTAGAACTGGGTTTCCATCTGAGCTCTTGATATTCATACAAGTGGTTCTCTTTTCTCCAAAGGTCTCTTTAATTTTCCTGTAGGCAGTATCTATCTTGCCCCTAGTGAGATAAGCCTCTACATCCCTACATTTGTCCTCTAGCCATCCCTGCTTAGCCATTTTGCACTTCCTGTCGATCTCATTCTTGAGATGTTTGTATTCATTTTTGCCTGCTTCATTTACTGCGTTTTTATATTTTCTCCTTTCATCAATTAAATTCAATATTTCTTCTGTTACCCAAGGATTTCTACTAGCCCTCGTCTTTTTACCTACTTGATCCTCTGCTGCCTTCACTACTCCATCCCTCAGAGCTACCCATTCTTCTTCTATTGTATTTCTTTCCCCCGTTCCTGTCAATTGTTCCCTTATGCTCTCCCTGAAACTCTGTACGACCTTTGGTTTAGTCAGTTTATCCAGGTCCCATCTCCTTAAATTCCCACCTTTTTGTAGTTTCTTCAGTTTTAATCTACAGTTCATAACCAATAGATTGTGGTCAGAGTCCACATCTGCCCCTGGAAATGTCTTACAGTTTAAAACCTGGTTCCTAAATCTCTGTCTTACCATTATATAATCTATCTGATAACTTCTAGTATCTCCAGGATTCTTCCATGTATACAACCTTCTTTTATGATTCTTGAACCAAGTGTTAGCTATGCTCTGTGCAGAATTCTACCAGACGGCTTCCTCTTTCATTTCTCTCCCCCAATACATATTCACCCACTATGTTTCCTTCTCTCCCTTTTCCTACTCTCGAATTCTAGTCACCCATGACTATTAAATTTTCATCTCCCTTCACTACCTGAATAATTTCTTTTACCTCATTATACATTTCATCAATTTCTCCATCATCTGTAGAGCTAGTTGGCATATAAACTTGTACTGCTGTAGTAGGCATGGGCTTCGCGTCTATCTTGGCCACAGTAATGTGTTCACTATGCTGTTGGTAGTAGCTTACCCGCACTCCTATTTTTTTATTCATTATTAAACCTACTCCTGCATTAGCCCTATTTGATTTTGTATTTATAACCCTGTATTCCCCTGACCAAAAGTCTTGTTCCTCCTGCCACCGAACTTCACTAATTCCCACTATATCTAACTTCAACCTATCCATTTCCCTTTTTAAATTTTCTAACCTACCTGCCGATTAAGGAATCTGACATTCCACGCTCCGATCCGTAGAACGCCAGTTTTCTTTCTCCTGATAACGACTTAATATCAGACCAGATTTGCAGTTGGATTGAAGACCTCCTTGCAGACAGAACTCAACGCGTGACTCTTAATGGAACAAAATCAGCAGATGTAAAACTGATTTCTGGAGTAATCGAAGGAAGTGTGATAGGATCATTACTGTTAACAATGTATGTAAATGATGTAGTAGAAAGTGTTGGAAGCTCCTTAAGACTGTTCACAGATGAAGCGGTTGTCTGTAGAAAGTAGCAATGCCAGAAGACAGTTTTGATTTGTAGAATGACCTCCAGAGGATTGATGAATGGTGCTGGCTGTGGCTGTTGGCCCTGAATGTAAATAACTGCAATGTATTGTGCAGACATAGAAAAGAAATCCACTACTGTACAAATACATTATTGGTGGCAAATTGCTGGAAACAGTATCTACTGTAAAATATCTTGGAGTACATATCCAGAGCGACCTTAAAGGGAATGATCACATAAAACAAATAGCAGGAAAAACAGATGCCAGATTGAGACTCGTAGGAAGAATCTCAAGGAAATGTAGCTGATCCACAAAGGAAGTCGCTTCCAAGGCACTTGTTTGGCCTATTGTTGAGTACAGATCAAGAGAGAGACAGAGACAGGTAGGCTCCATCAAAGAGCATATATTGTCTTGGGTTTGTTTAATCGGTTCAAGGGGTTTACAGAGATGCTCAACAAACTCTGGTGGCAGACTTACAAGAGAAGCATTGTGCATTACAGAGAGACATACTACTGAAATTTCAAGAGATCATTTTCCTGAAAAAGTAAGACAACATATTGCTTCTTCTCACATACATCATGCAAAAAGTCCACAATCTGAAAATTCAAGAAATGAGAGCTAATACAGATCATTCCTCCTATGCACCACTCACAAGTGAAACAGGGTAGGGGGCTCAGTTGGTTGTATCAGAAATACCCTCTGCCACACACTGTTAGGTGGCTTACGGACTATGATGTAGATTTAAATGTACTTCCTTCACAGCTCTCCTAATATGTCTTACCAACAGATGTAAGTGTTAGCCAATGCACTATTGAGCCAGTATGGTGTGTCTCTCCTGTTGGAACTACAGAAAATCTTCCTGCAAAGTTCGTACAAGCACAGGGGGGTGGGCATGTTGGTCATTGAGAGAGACAGACAATGGAGTCCTTCATGAAAATAACTGGCAGACCATTAAGGAGATGTAGAGTACAATTGGTATGTTTGCCATTTGAAAGGGTGGGGGGTGAGGGGGTGGCTGGCTGGATCATTTGCCTTAAACAATATAGGGGAACCATGGAAAGCATGAATATGAATGGTTGAATGGGGAATCTTCATCCTGAATGCAAAGGTGGACTAGACGTTGGTGACAGCATATTTATTGCTGTAAAGATTCTGAATATGAAATAATCTGTATGAAGGTAAGTGTTAAAGGGGGTAAAACATGATGTGTTGAATAGAAAATCAACTAAAATTGTGTGACAGAGAAAAGCAACTGGACCTGATGGGTTAGCTTTACGATTTTGTACAAAATTATGCTTAAGCACTCGGTCCCCTACCAGCAGCAGTTTTAACAGTTCATTAAACAGCAGATTCCAAGAAGGGACATTAGACAGACCCATGTAGCTATGGGCCTATTGTGGTGATGTAAATTTTTTGTGTTGCAGATTCCATACCAAGATGGGAGGGAAGCAGCTCAGCTGTGATTATTGACTTCCGTTTATTCACATTGCTTGCCCAGCCATTGATGCAATTGATTTTGGGATACTTGAATAGCAGAATTGAGCATCTTCTAGAGAATGCCAGTGATTGAATTCACAATCCCACATGTGTCACAAAAGTATGGCAGCAAGTGTCCAGTAAACCAACCAGCAAGCTTGAGGTCATGACAGAGATTGCGTTTGTGGGGTCTGTTACTGGTGGCCTCTGAAAGTGTCTGAGGATGGGATTTAAGAAGCCTGAAATCAGTTGCATTTGAGTTAAGTTTCACAGATCACAGCTGTGTGGATAAGTGAATTGAAGAAATGTAGTATTGTATATCACTTTTAATGCTGGTGTATTTTGAACTATTTGGAAAATGAAAATCTCCTCTAATAGAATCAACATAGATTCTGCAAGCAGTGATGTTGTGAAACTCAACTCGCTCTTTTTTTCCCCATGAGATCCCAAATAGATAGTGGCACCCAGGTTGTGGCTGTGTTCCTTGACTTCCAACAGTCATTCAAGACAGGTCCATACTGTCTCCTAATGAACAAAATGCAAGGCCACTGATTATTGGATTTAATGTCCCTGTCTGTGGATATGATCAATAGTGGATCAGAGGCACTACAGCTATCATCTGCAAGGTGCCAGAGATGTAATCATAGGGTCATGTGGGTAAGGCTGATAGCAGCTTAAATCTAAATGAGCAGCTGTGAGCCAGTCTTTTATGTAGTCCAATTCACAAACGATGGCAGTTTGCCCAGATTGATGCCAGTTCCAAGTGACAGATGTGGTCACATGTACTCCCTTGGAGAAAGCATATATCCTGCAAATTACGTCTCTCGCTTGCTGATGTAGAATTTGTTGCTTACCACCACTATCAATGATAACTTGCAACAAATGGTATAGAAATACACTATGTAATCAAAAGTATCCGGACACATGGCTGAAAATGACTTACAAGTTCATGGTGCCCTCCATCAGTAATGCTGGAATTCAATATGGAGTTGGCCCACCCCCAGCCTTGATGACAGCTTCCACTCTTGTGGACATACGTTCAATCAGGTGCTGGATGTTTTCTTGGGGAATGGCAGCCCATTCTTCATGGAGTGCTGCACTGAGGAGAAGTATTGATGCTGGTCGATGAGGCCTGGCACGAAGTGGGCGTTCCAAAACATCCCAAAGGTTTTCCTACGGGATTCAGGTCAGGACTCTGAGCTGGCTAGTCCAATATGGGGATGTTATTGTCGTGTAACCACTCAGACTATCAAACCAATTGTGTGATTGGATTGAAGAGTTCCTAGATAACAGAAAGCGGCATGTCATTCTCAATGGAGAGAAGTCTTCTGAAGTAAGAGTGATTTCAGGTGTGCCGCAGGGGAGTGTCGTAGGACCGTTGCTATACACAATATATATAAATGACCTTGTGGATAAAATCGGAAGTTCACTGAGGCTGTTTTGCAGATGATGCTGTAGTATATCAAGAGGTTGTAACAATGGAAAATTGTACTGAAATACAGGAGGATCTGCAATGAATTGACGCATGGTGCAGGGAATGGCAATTGAATCTCAATTTAGATAAGTGTAATGTGCTGTGAATACATAGAAAGAAAGATCCTTTATCATTTAGCTACAATATAGCAGGTCAGCAACTGGAAGCAGTTAATTCTGTGAATTATCTGGGAGTAGGTATTAGGAGTGATTTAAAATGGAAAGACCATATAAAATTAATTGTCGGTAAAGCAGATGCCAGACTGAGATTCAGTGGAAGAATCCTAAGGAAATGCAGTCTGAAAACAAAGGAAGTAGGTTACAGTACACCCGTTTGCCCACTGCTTGAATACTGCTCACCGGTGTGGGATCCATACCAGATAGGGTTGATCCAATGGAGAGCAGTGCGCTTCATTACAGGATCATTTAGTAATCATGAAAGCATTACAGAGATGACAGATGAACTCCAGTGAAAGACTCTGCAAGAGAGACGCTCAGTACGGGCTTTTGGTTGAAGTTTCAAGAACATACCTTCACCGAGGAGTCAAGCAGTATATTGCTCCCTCCTACGTATATCTCGCGAAGAGACCATGAGGATAAAATCAGAGAGATTAGAGCCCACACAGAGGCATACTGACAATCTTTCTTTCCTCAAACAGTACGAGACTGGAATAGAAGGGAGAACCAATAGATACTCAAGGTACCCTCTGCCACACACCATCAGGTGGCTTGCGGAGTATGGATGTAGATGTAGATGTAGATGTAGATGTTGAAACACCATCCTAGCCAGCAGAATTACTACTCTATAGTGTCCTGATGAATTCTAGAATCTCTTTAGGGGTTGTATATTTTTTTAACTAATGTGTTTCAGTATTGCACGCAGTGTCTGCCCAAGTAAATCTAATGCATTTGTTCTTGGTTGTTTGTTGCTGGATAGAAATTTTGCAGCCACTGAGAAGAATTGATCATTGAATTTTGTGGTAAGTGCCATTGTATCTCCCGAGCTATTTGTTGGAGGCTCAGTTTCATTTAGATTGAGATAGGTCATGGTATGTCTCCTGCATGTCATCTTTGCCTCTAGCAGAGAGCATGCCATTTTGATGTCAGGTGACAGTGTGAGGAGCGAATTAGACAGTGGCAGGCAGCAGAGCAGGAAGGGCTCTTCAGGCATGGCATGTTGGGATTTAAGCTGTACAATTTCACTGTTGGACAAGTGGACTTCAGTATTGTGATTTGGTCCAAGTATCTGAGAATAAATTTTGATCCTGGTGGCTCTGGAGAACAGGAGGTAGCCAAAGCTATTTTCACTGTGAAAGTCTGAAATTGTGGCACCTTCATTAAAAGGGAAGCATGCTGTCTTAGAACTGTGGTGAGGTACCTTATTCTGTTGAGTGAATCTGGTGACAGTGTGAGGTTTCCAAAATGTTCCTTCTTATTGTCTTTTCCAGAGTGTCAATATCTGCCTCTGCACTTTACCCACCTTAATGGCTATTAGAACTCTAAAACTATCAGCTCAACCTTCCTGCTTGCGTAAGTCCCAGTCATGGGTATGCTGAGGGTGAGTACGAGAGACCTGCATGTGTTTGTACTACAGCAGAGAAAGTTCAGATGTTAACTGAACTGACTTATAAGTAGAGTCACAACTCCAGTTTTAGGCTTAACCTCACAAAGTTCGATGTCATGCTGTTTCAAATAAGCAATGGTGACCATTTGTCGCCAGAAGTAGACATTCAAACAATGGAAAGTAACAATGTAATGAAAAGTATAGTTGCTATTCACCATATAGCAGAAATACTGAGTCACTGAAAGGCAGTTAGACACTGGACTTGCATTTGGGAGGACGACGGTTCAATCCCGCGTCTGGCCATCCTGATTTAGGTTTTCCGTGATTTCCCTAAATCACTCCAGGCAAATGCCGGGATGGTTCCTCTGAAAGGGCATGGCCGACTATCTTCCCCATCCTTCCCTAATCCGATGACCACGCTGTCTGGTCTCCTTCCCCAAACAACCAACCAACCAACTGAAAGGCACAACGAAAAGACTGTCAAAAAATTAGCTGCTCACAATCCAGCTCCAGCTGCCAGAGACTGTGGTCATGTGTGTTGTGAGTGTGGTTTGTGTGAGTGTGTTCATGTGTGTATGTTGTCCATTTTTGACAAAGGCCCTGTTGGCTGACAGCTAACTTCAGCTAACTTTCCAACAATCTTTTTGTTTTGCCTTTCTGCAACTCAGTATCTCCACTGTATGGTGACTAGCAGCTATCCTTTTCATCATATTGTCAGAAGTAGTCATTTATAGTCATGGACTGAATGAAGCACAGCGTGTATAATTCCTTCAGGTCCAACTGGATAACAAATAAATTGAAATGGAACCAACACAAGGATAAACTAATCAGGAAATTCAGTTTATCATGTTATGTCCTTTGAAACATCTGTCATTGTGTTAGCCTAAAGACAAGAGTGGTAGCTTATTCCGCATATGTTCGCTTCCTGTTTTTTTATGGAATTGCTATCTGGGGCAGTGCACCGACTATAAAATTTTTTTTTCCCCCAGCAGAAGTGAGCAGTAAATACATGTGAAGTAGAAAACTATACACGAAAGTGACTAAAGTTGTGGGATACCTCCTAATATCGTGTTGGACATCCTTTTTCCCGCTGAAGTGCAGCAATTTGACATGGCATGGACTCAACAAGTCACTGGAAGTTCCAAGCAGAAATATTTAGCCATGCTGCCTCTATAGCTGTTCATAATTGCAAAAGTGTTCCCAGCCAACGATGTTGTTTATGAATTGACCTCGATTATGCCCCATGAATGTTTGAACGGATACATGTCAGGCAGTTTGGGTGGCTAAATCATTCATTCAAATTCTACAGAATGTTGTTGCAAACTAATCATGAACAATTGTGGCCTGGTGACATGACATTGTTGTTTGGGAACACGAAGTTCATGAATAGCTGCAAATGGTCTCCAAGTAGCTGAATATGACCAGTTCCAGTCAATGATCAGTTCAGTTGAACCAGAAGACCCAGTCCATTCGATCTAAACACAGCCCACACCATTTATGGACCCAACTCAGCTTGCACGGTACCTTTTTGACCACTTGGGTCCATGGCTTTGTGAAATCTGTGCCACTCTCAAACCCTACTATCAGCTCTTACCAACTGAAATCAGGACTCATCGCATCACAACACTGTTTTTCAGTCATCTATGGTCCAAGTGATATGGTCATGAGTCCAGGAGAGGCACTGCAGGTGATGTGCTACTAGCAAAGGCACTCTTGTTGGTTGTCTGCTGCCATAGCCCATTAATGCCAAATTTCACAGCACTGTGCTAACGGATCATCATACATCCCACATTGATTTCAGCACTTATTTCACACTTGTCCCTTAGCAAAACACCACTTCTCTCAGTAGTTAAGTGAAGGCTGTCAGCCACTGCACTGTCCATTGTCCATGGTGATTGTCCGTGGTGACAGGTAATGCTCAAATTTGGTACCCTCAGCACTCTGTTGATGCTGTAGATCTCAGAATACTGAATTCCCTATTTATTCCCAAAATGGAATGTCCCATGCGTCTAGCTCCAACTACCACTCTGCATTCAGTGTCTGTTAATTTCCCTCATGTGGCCGTAATCATGTGGGAAACCTTTTCAGATTAATCACCCAAGTACAAATGACAGCTCCACCAATGCACTGCCATTCTAAAACTTGTGTGTGCGGTACTACCGCTATCCGTATATGTGCATATTGCTATCCCACAACTTTTCTCTCCTTGGTGTACATTTTGCAGAAGCCCTTTTATGGTTCTTGGAATTATTACACTCACTTCTCAATATGTTTACTCTTAAAGGCGTTTTTGCTGATAATAGAAATCATTTTCAACAGAACTGAGATACACACAGTCACAATATAAAACACAAAAATAATTTTCATGTAAACTTTGCCTCCTGGTCAATGGTCCAAAACAGAGGAAAGATATTCAATAAGCACTCATCTAACAAAAGCAAGGAATTGGAAATCCCTTCCATTTGAAATAAAAATGTACCTCATTAGGAACTCTCTACAAATTATCTGAACATCTAGATTTAGGGACTGAAAGATTCTCTTAGTAACAGGTGTGACATGAAGTCACATAAGAAGTATGTGCCTATTTTTACATAATTTGAAGGTTATATCAGTGCTATAATGGATGCTATAAAAATTCATGGAAGTCACAAGTTGTGCGGTGGTTACTTTCTTTAATTACACATAAAACTTACACATCATTGTCAGAGTACTCTGAAAGAAATCTGTAAAAAGGTACAAATAATACCAGCGCATAATAACAGTTACCGACCCTCAAATGAAGAAAGGAAGCATATCAAAGTGCAATATGAAAACATATTAGGGTTTGCGAGAACATGTCATATGTATGTATGGAGTCATCCATCTTAGTATAAGACAATATGAAACTGAATCTTAACAGCAGTTGCACTATTCAGAAAGGCCCCATTCACACGGGGTACTCAGATCAGGTTTCCACCTACCTGACAACCAAGGAACTGGGAGATTTGATGACTCGAGCAGCCAATCACATTCACACAGGCACAACATGTCCCATACTGCCAAGTCACTTGAAGTGTGAATAGAAAATTAAATCAATTTCATTGGTTGTGGCCATAAGATGTATGTAGCCCACCTTTTTGTTTACCAAGCCCCCAGCAGTACCATATCTAGTGACTCTAACAGTGATGATGATTTTATAATACAATATTATTATTACTGCCGGTTCAGATGGATAAAAGTGAGAAAGTGTGTGTGTGTGTGTGTGTGTGTGTGTGTGTGTGTGTGTGTGTGTGTGTGTGAGAGAGAGAGAGAGACAGAGAGAGAGAGAGAGAGAGAGAGAGAGACAGAGTTGCATTAGTGTGAGCGTGTGTATGTATGTTGTCTATTTTCAATGAAGGCCTTGTTGGTTGAAAGCTCACCTTCTGACAGTCTGTTTGTTGTGCATATCTGCAGCTCAGCATCTCCACTATATGGCGAGTAGTAACTGTTGTTGTTGTTGTTGTTGTTGTTGTGGTCTTCAGTCCTGAGACTGGTTTGATGCAGCTCTCCATGCTACTCTATCCTGTGCAAGCCTCATCATCTCCCATTACCTACTGCAACCTACATCCTTCTGAATCTGCTTAGTGTATTCATCTCTTGGTCTCCCTCTACCATTTTTACCCTCCACACTGCCCTCCAATACTAAATTGGTGATCCCTTGATGCCTCAGAACATGTCCTACCAACCAATCCCTTCTTCTGGTCAAGTTGTGCCACAAACTTCTCTTCTCCCCAATCCTATTCAATACTTCCTCATTAGTTATGTCATCTACCCATCTAATCTTCAGCATTCTTCTGTAGCACCACATTTCAAAAGCTTCTATTCTCTTCTTGTCCAAATTATTTATCGTCCATGTATCACTTGCATACATGGCTACACTCCATACAAATACTTTCAGAAATGACTTCCTGACACTTAAATCTATACTCGATGTTAACAAATTTCTCTTCTTCAGAAACGCTTTCCTTCCCATTACCAGTCTACATTTTATATTCTCTCTACTTGACCATCATCAGTTATTTTGCTCCCCAAATAGCAAAACTCCTTTACTACTTTAAGTGTCTCATTTCCTAATCTAATTCGACTACATTCCATTATCCTCGTTTTGCTTTTGTCCTTTGCTGTCTCTGACAGAATTACAATGTCATCGGCAAACTTCAAAGTTTTTATTTCTTCTCCATGGATTTTAATACCTACTCCGAATTTTTCTTTTTGTTTCCTTCACGGCTTGCTCAATATACAGATTGATAACATCGGGGATAGGCTACAACACTGTCTCACTCCCTTACCAACCACTGCTTCCCTTTCATGCCCCTCGACTCTTATAACTGCCATCTGGTTTCTTTACAAATTGTAAATAGCCTTTCACTGCCTGTATTTTACCGCTGCCACCTTCAGAATTTGAAAGAGAGTATTCCAGTCAACATTGTCAAAAGCTTTCTTTAAGTCTACAAATGCTAGAAACGTAGGTTTGCCCTTCCTTAATCTAGCTTCTAAGATGAGTCGTAGGGTCGGTATTGCCTCGTGTGTTCCAACATTTCTATGGAATCCAAACTGATCTTCTCCGAGGTCGGCTTCTACTAGTTTTTCCATTCTTCTGTAAAGAATTCGTGTTACTGTATTTCTTTCCTCTATTCCTGTCAATTATTCTCTTATGCTCTCCCTGAAACTCTGTACAACCTCTGGTTTAGTCAGTTTATCCAGGTCCCATCTCCTTAAATTCCCACCTTTTTGCAGTTTCTTCAGTTTTAATCTACAGGTCATAACCAATAGATTGTGGTCAGAGTCTACATCTGCCCCTGGAAATGTCTTACAATTTAAAACCTGTTTCCTAAATCTCTGTCGTACCATTAGATAATCTATCTGAAACCTGTCAGTATCTCCAGGCTCCTTCCATCTATACAGCCTTCTTTTATGATTCTTGAACCAAGTGTTAGCTATGATTAAGTTGTGCTCTTTGCAGAATTCTACCAGGCGGCTTCCTCTTTCATTTCTTAGCCCCAATCCATATTCACCTATTACGTTTCCTTCTCTCCCTTTTCCTACTCTCGAATTCCAGTCACCCATGACTATTAAATTTTCGTCACCCTTCACTAGCTGAATAATTTCTTTTATTTCATCATACATTTCTTCAATTTCTTTGTCATCTGCAGAGCTAGTTGGCATATAAACTTGTACTACTGTAGTAGGCGTGGGCTTCGTATCTATCTTGGCCACAATAATGCGCTCACTATGCTGTTTGTAGTAGCTTACCCGCATTCCTATTTTTTTATTCATTATTAAACCTACTCCTGCATTACCCCTATTTAATTTTGTGTTTATAACCCTGTAGTCACCTGACCAGAAGTCTCGTTCCTCCTGCCACCGAACTTCACTAATTCCCACAATATCTAACTTTAACCTATCCATTTCCCTTTTTAAATTTTCTAACCTACCTGCCCGATTAATGGATCTGACATTCCACACTCCGATCCGTAGAATGCTAGTTTTCTTTCTCCTGATAACGACATCCTCGTGAGTAGTCCCCGCCCGGAGATCCGAATGGGGGACTATTTTACCTCCGGAATATTTTACCCAAGAAGACGCCACCATCATTTAACCATACAGTAAAGATGCATGCCCTCAGGAAATATTACGGCCATAGTTTCCCCTTGCTTTCAGCCGTTCGCAGTACCAACACAGCAAGGCCGTTTTGGTTAGTGTTACAAGGCCAGATCAGTCAATCGTCCAGACTGTTGCCCTTGCAACTATTGAAAAGGCTGCTGCCCCTCTTCAGGAATCACACGTTTGTCTGGCCTCTCAACAGATACCCCTCCGTTGTGGTTGCACATACGGTACGGCTATCTGTATCGCTGAGGCACGCAAGCCTCCCCACCAACGGCAAGGTCCGTGGTTCGTGGGGGGGGGCATTCCATCCTAAATTTTCCATTGTTGGATTTTGCCTGGCAGATGATTACTGTTTTCATTCATCATACTGACACAAACATGAGGGAGCCAAACAATGGAAAATCCAGGATGGAATGTAACAATATTAAGTGGATATGCTGAGTTGCAGATAGGCACAACAAAAAGACTGTCATAATATAAATTTTCACCCAACAAGGTCTTTGTCGAAAATAGACAACAGACACACACACAGACACATGCAAGTGGCTGCAGTCATGTGTGTGAGTTGGGCTTGTGTGTGTCTGTGTGTGTGTGTGTGTGTGTGTGTGTGTGTGTGTGTGTGTGTCTGGTGTCTATTTGTGACAAAGGCCATGTTGGCTGAAAGCTTATATTATGACAGTCTTTTTGTTGCGCCTGTGCTTTGACTCGGCATCTCCACCATATGGTGAGTAGCAACTTTCTTTTCTTAAACATTAGGGATGTGTGAGCCCCAATGAGTGACTTCTAATAACACTGAGGTAAGTCTCAAATCACATTGTACCAATATTTTGAATTTTGTGTCTTCCACATATACTTATCCAAAAATGATAACTGTAAACATATATTCATATATATGGAAAACAAAATATTACTGCAAAGATTAAAGTAAAGATCATGTACAGATAAAATGATACACAAAAATTATTTAGCTGGTGATTGTGCAAAAACTAATTTTGCGGTGGTATTGATGGAATTGAAAACATCATACACAACTTTGTAATATATTGAAGAGTCCTGTCACTGTTCCTCCTCCAGTGACATGTAGCTTCCATATCTCTCACTCTAAGTGGAATATGTGGATGACTCTGTAGGGGCCTGTCTGCTGTGTACTTTGGCTTGGTCACAATACATTACGTCATCAATTACTTGCAGTACTCTACACCTGATCAACCTCATCTGTGTGTCCATCATTGCTTCGATTTCTGGCAGCAAACTGCGAAGAAATATTCTTTTGCCTTGGGAATCACTGGCTGTAGGAGTAAGTTTCTTTTCTTTCGGGATCAAGAAGTCCCTTGAAGGATTTATCTACATATGTGAGAGGCGGCAGCTATATATGAGTATGGAGATATTTTCGTCCTCTGCCAGATATTTATTGTGAGACAATGCACACAACTGCTGTAACAGAGTAGGTGTAATTTCTGCTTCCTCCAACAAATTTCCATCGGAGGTAGTCATCATTTTGATAAACAGAAGCATGAACTTCATCACCCCTGGCAAATAATACTATTTCTTACTTCTATGGGAACCACTGAGAAGGGACTTTATATGCTGTTCATTAATCTGGATCATGAATTTCACAACTTCTCCTTGCACTCACTGGAAAAAATGTATTATAAATAAATAACACAAATAAAGAATGTATAATACGGCAGTACACACATAGGTTGTCAAATACAAACATACATACATACATACATACCTGTGGTATAGATGTTAGAGTACTAGAGCTGTATTATGTCTTGCAAGTACCTGGCAATGGGATGTACTTTTGCATCACTGTCACTGTAGAGGGCACCGTACAGTTACATACCTTTCCTGTGAAACTACCAGAATCATTTGGTAAGTGTTGAATCAAACTAACATGCCTATTCCAAATGAAGGGCCATGACAATGATAGCTCATTGTTTTTATTTGCTATGGAATTTGCCTAATTGCTTGGGTGCATTGGGCGGGAAGTGTATCTGCATTGAAAAATTACCTGGGACAGGTTCAGCTAACTTCAGTTATAAACAGTACCCCTCTATAGTATTGTTGGCGTGCTAATGGTTTCCTCTTTAACAATGAAACTGGTTATGCAGGTAGAAATAGTGATGGAAGGATATTTTGTGCTTCAGCAACAAAATATTTGATTACAAATGGAAGATTAAACTTACCATTGTCTTTGAGATTACCAGATGATGAAAATGAATATGTTTCCCTTATTACTTTGTGGGATATGAAATGTTTCCATTATCACACTACTTGATGTGACCATACCCACAAAGAACTCTCAATAATGTGAAGAAACTTTACAATTATAGATTAAGCAAAGAAAGAAAATCTGTAGAATTCACATTTGAAATGATGACACAGAAGTTCCAAATACTGAGCAGTCCTATTCATTCTTGACCTACAGAAAGAGTGATTCACATAATAAAATCTGTGTGCCTTCTGCATAATTTAATTCAAAAACATGAAGGTATTCAACACAGTTGGGCTGAACGACAATGCAAAACCCCAAAATGCCAACAATCAGAATACAGCCAGGGAGAGACATTGTACTGCATCTCATTCTACTGCTTATGAAGTAGGGAATTATTTAGCCAAATACTTTCAGACACTTAATGATTCAATGGAAGTCTACTGGTCAGTGCTTCTCTAACAGCAGCATCCCCATTCCAGAAGATACAACATGTAATAGCAGCTGGGCATTATCATTGGGCTGTGTTCTTGTTTGGTCAGTTCCTGAAGGAGTCTAACTGGAGCTGTAGTATTGCCCAACTTCACCCTTCAGGGACATGGGCTAGCTTCTTCCACTTCATTAGCTTCCTGAATGTGGGCTCTTGCACCCTGAATATATTTTTTCCCTTCATAGCGTGTGGTCACCACACTAATGGCACCTCTCTCCCTATGATGTCACTTTGTTGCATTGGTGGCAGATAATTCAGTGCTCCAGACTAGGGCTTTGTGCAGCACTCCTCCCTTCTCTTAACACTTCAGAAACCTTGGAAGAATACTGGGCCTAGGATACTGACCATTTATGCCATTTTTTAAAGTGCTGCTGGCACACATGTAATTGATGTTTCTCCAAGAGCAACATATACTAAATAAGGGCAAAGCTTCAAGATTTGTTTATCATATTTATTCTTTGATAGATTAAAAATTTTAAAATAATGATGTCAGAAAATATAATAATCCACCAAAGGAAAAAAAGTGCAAGGTGGGTTATTGAACAATTTCTTCCTCTTGAGTTTCAAAAGTTTCTTGCTCACTCAGCAGACATCAAATATTTGTAGCAGAATTGCAGCAAATTGAGAAACATATAGACTACTGTATTTACTCGAATCTAAGCTGCACTCGAACCTAATCCGCACCTGAAAAATGAGACTCAAAATCAAGGAAAAATAATTTTCCCGAATCTAAGCCGCACCTGGAATTTGAGACTCAAAATTCAAGATGAGAGAAATGTCTTAGACCACACCTCCAAATCGAAACAAAGTTGGTCCATTGTAACATGAGAGACAATTTAGGTCGAATGGATAAAGATACAGCTACAGTAGTTTGGTTCGAGTCGTAAGCTTAACAATTAAGATTTACAAAGTAGCCATTGCTATGTATCAGGCGCTCCGTCCGTATTTATACGGTTACCCTTCCCTTTTCACGTGCTTCGACTGGTTTGAATTGATTGCTTATTGTGCTTTGATCTGATAAGTGCCGTTCTCTTTGTTATAGGTGTTTACGTCACTCTAAGCTGAAACTGCATTATTGTACTGTGTGATGCATTGTTTGTCGCATTCTGATAATGAGTGTTTACGACCTGTAGCCGCTCGCGGCATGGCTCGCTTTTGTGCGCGCTATTGCTGATTACAATAAAAAAAAGGGAGAGGATTTGTCTCATAAGCGAAACAGAGGCAAGAGACTTATTTGTTGTTACTTACACTGCTGCTTTCTTTGATAATGATCAACAAGAACCAAATAATATACTGCGAATGATAGATGATGTTCTGAACGAGAGTTTAGCGAAAATTTTTCTCCATTTGAAAATCTTTGCAGACGCCTCTTTAGTACATTACATTCTGCACAGAAATAAGAGTCATCTTAGATTTAAAAATCTAGTCAGTTGCCGTGTTTCATTTCTGATTACCACTATTCAGCATAAGAATAATACGAATATAAACATGACATGATATGTATATTCTTCCGTGTTTGCTGTTGTCTCTCTCTAGTTTCGTAGTTTATTAGGCAGACAGGATTTAAATGAGATAGCAGCAAACACAAAACAATACACAGCATTATGTTTACATTCTTGTACCTTTTCTTTTAATTTATTTGCTGACGCAGAAGTTTTGGGGCCAGTATTTATCTTTGTGCCTGCAAGGCATGCCTGTGTAGCACTCACATATTTGACAGCAGAAGTTAGTTGTGGCGGCACCAACCAACATTTTTCAGAACTTCTGCTTACATTGCACTCCATTCTAAGCCGCAGGCGGTTTTTTGGATTACAAAAACTGGAAAAAAAGCGCGGCTTAGATTCGAGTAAATACGGTACTCACATGAAATTATTTCAGTGTCATCAATATTGTGAGTGGAAAGTTGCTACTCACCATATTGCAGAGCTGCTGAGTCGCAGATAGTGTTGTACCTATCTGCGACTTAGCATCTCCACTATATGGTGAGTAGCAACTTTCCTTCTCACAATATTGTTACTTTCCATTCTGGATTTTCCATTGTTTGATTTTTATCAATGTGATCATATTGGCTCAGCCATTCAGGACACCAGCTGCTACATTTACTAATGTTTCTTTCAAAATAATTGTAGGAATTGACAACAGAAGGCAGCAGTAGTTAAGAAGCAGGTCATGAGATTTCCATACATTGTTCTCATATGAAACAACTCCAGATTTTGAGTGACAGGCAGCTAGCGTGTTGAGAAAATCGCATCCTGATCTAAACTCAGGTGCAAATGTCTTAACACGAAGTTGCAGCTCGAGCTATGCGCACACTTGGTTTCCAGAGTGTTAAGAAGTATTTGTACATATCTGGACAAAAACACTTGAACACATGTCTACAAGCTTACATAATAATACAAAATGAATACAAGTTTTTTCTTCTCCCTCTTAGTCTAATGTAGCATAAACAAGATGGCTCACTGACTGTTCTTTCTTGCTTTCTCAGCAAATTCCTTTAGCACATCATTTAAGAGGAAATAATTCTCACGCTTGGTATCCCTCCTTGTGTATCTGTTGGCTTCTTGTTTAATTAGTCATTATTTGCGAAGAGTGAACAAATCCAAGTGGTAGCTGATGAACTGGGAGTCCATAGAGTCAATAGTTTTCTGCTGGAGGTAGGTGCAAGTTGCACTAAGCAAAAGCCGAATCACTACCGTACCAGAGACTGAGATACTTAAGGTCTTAATATTACACCAATGTTTAGATTAGATTAGATTAGATTAGATTAGTTTTTCGTTCAATAGATCCGTGCTGAGGAGATCCTTGTGGATTTGGAACAGGTAATTTTTTTAAAGCTGAAATATCAATACTGATAGTATGAATATATACAATACATCAGTTGTTTCTATTAAAAAATTCGTCAATGGAGTAGAAGGAGTTGGCCACTAGTAAGTCTTTCAGGCTTCTTTTAAACTGATCTCTATTTGTAACTAATTTTTTTATGTTTGCTGGCAAATTATTGAAGATGAGTGTTCGTGAGTAGTGGACCCCTTTTTGAACTAAAGTAAGTGCTTTTAAGTTCTTGTGCAAATCATTTTTGTTTCTGGTATTGTATGTATGGACTGAGATGTTTGTTGGAAAAAGAGATATAATATTTAGGACAAATTTCATTAAGGAGTAAATATTATGAAAGGCAGTAGTTATTATACCCAGTTCTTTGAAGAGGTTTCTACCGGACGTCCGTGAATTTACTCCACAAATAATACGTATTACACGCTTTTGGACTCTAAAAACTTTTGTTTGATTTGAAGAGTTATCCCAAAATATTATACCATACGACATTATGAAATGAAAGTAGGCAAAGTATGCAAGCTTTTTCATTTTTATGTCGCCTATGTCTGCTAACACTCGAATTGCAAATACAGGTTTGTTAAGGCGTTTCTGCAGTTCTGTGGTGTGCTTCTCCCAACTGAATTTATTATCAACTTGTAACCCCAGGAATTTAAGACTGTCGGCCTCTTCTATCTGCTCTTCTTCATGCTTTATGCATATGCTGGGTGGAAACCTCTTACAGGTTCTGAATTGCATATAGTGAGTCTTTTCGAAGTTTAATGTCAGTGAGTTGGCTTTTAACCATTTATTAATATCCATGAAAATATCATTAGCAGATCTTTCTAGAACTACACTCGACATACTGTTTATTGCAATACTTGTGTCATCTCCAAACAAACCAAACTCTGCTTCTGGCAGTGTAACTGATGAGAGATCATTAATGTACACAAGAAAAAGCAATGGCCCTAAGATGGATCCTTGTGGGACACCAAATGTAATTTCTTCCCATTCTGATGATGACTGATGACTTAATTCACTAGTCCCTTGCACTGACCCCCTTTGTTTCCTGTTAGCGAGGTATAACTTGAACCATTTTGCAACACTGCCCATGACACCACAGAATTCTAATTTATTTAAAAGGATGTTGTGGTTCACACAATCAAATGCCTTTGACAAATTACAGAAAATACCTGCTGCTTGTAATTTGTTACTTAATGAATTAAGTGCATTTTCACTGTAGGTGTAAATAGCCTTCTCAATATCAGAACACTTCAGAAATCCAAACTGTGTTCTTGATAATATGTTATTTGTGGTCAGATGGTTGAGAAGCTGCCTGTACATTACTTTTTCTAAAATTTTTTAGAATGCTGGCAAAAGTGAAATCGGTCTGTAGTTTGATGGTATCTCTTTCTCCCCTTTCTTGAATAGAGGCTTAACATCTGCATATTTTAGCCAGTCAGGAAATGTCCCAGTTATAATTGACTAGTTACACATGTAATTTGGAATTGTACTAAACTCACAAGAACATGCCTTAATTAACTTTGTTGATATTTCGCCGTAACCACTAGAATGATTTGTTTTTAAAGATTTTATTATGGAAGTTATTTCTTTTGGTGAAGTGAGTGACATATTCATGTACCTGAAGCTATTTGTTAAGGTTAGTCTCAGATATTCAAGGGCATTATTTACTGGTCCTGACAATCCCATTCTATCAGTAATGAATATAAAGTACTTGTTAAATAGATTTGCCACACTATGCCCATTGCTTACTAATGTGTCATCTATCCTTAATGCTATTTGCTCCTGTTCCTTTCTGGTTCTACCAGTCTCCTCTTTCACTATATCCCATATTGTTTTTATTTTGTTCCCTGGCATTGCTATCTTCTTCTCATAGTGCATTTATTTAGATGTCTGAATTACTTTTTTCAATATTTTACAGTATTCCTTGTATTTACCTAAATCATCAGCATTGGAGCTATTCTTGGTCAACAGATAAATTTTCCTTTTTGTCTTACAGGAAATCTTTATTCCTTGTGTAATCTATGGTTTTATTATAGACTTCATTTTAATTTGACTAACTTTTAGAGGAAAACAGTTTTCAAACATGGTACTGACGTTGTTCATGAATGTGTTATATTTTTCATTCATGTCATAAGCACTATAAACATCTTTCCAGTTCATATCTTTGGCCAGTTTTCTAAAACACTCAATTTTTGGTTGATTGACTACTCTCCTGTACTAAAATTTAGCAGTCTTGATAATCTGCTTAGAATTTACATCTAAAACAAGGAGCTGCGTGTCATGATCTTATAGTCCATTTATTACAGGTTTTATGATATGATTTTGTTCCTTTGATTTGTCTATAAAAATTTGATCAATGGCTGTCCTTGAGGATTTAGTGATCCTAGTTGGAAAGTTTACAGTGTGAGTTAGATTGAAAGACAACATTACTAACTGCAGTACATGTTTACTGGAAGATTGCATTAGAAAATCTGTATTAAAGTCACCAGCAATCAAAATTTCTTTGTTTCTTCCTGTTCTTCCTGTCTATCATGATAGTGCTGTACATGCTGAAATATTTGCTTAGTGGAGGTAAGTCCCTTCTGTGAGTTTAGGAAGTATCATTTAAATAGGTCAGGTTCCTGGTCACCAACATGTCTAATGGTCTTTCTGGCCAAGACAACAAGGGTTGTGTCAGGTTCATTATGGTTGTTCCAGTGATGGTGACTGGCAGATGGAATGTTGTGCCTGGAATGCCACAAATCATACAATTAACTAATATTCCACAACTTTGTAAATCTAACTTGTGATTCCTTTGGATCATTCCTGGTTGTAACAGTTTACTATCACTACATCTGGAGTAAACAGCGAGTAAACCCAGTCTATGCTAATCCTCTGAAATTGTGGGTGTGGCATCAAAACTTCCAACTGGCATCCTTCTGCTCCTGTTTTACCCAAGAGTAAATGCATTTCTTATGTCAGTCTGGACCATCCTGGTTGGACATATTGTAAATCTTTCTCTCTGGCACAAGCATACCTCATCTGTTAATATCGATACATAGTTCCCCTTCTGAGTGTTCTTGGTGGTAAAATCATCTGGGAGACAAGAATTTGAATCATTCTTCCTCCTCCTCTCAAAAAACTGGACTTACATGACTCATTTCTCCATTAACAACATATTATGGTAGCTACAATACTGTTCACTTAGAAAACAAACTCCTACTAAAAAACCAATAAACAACATACCCTCAAAAACTTACCAAAAATGCTACACAATCACACTACAATAAGACATTGATATAATTATTGTACATATTACTTACAAAAATACATCAATTATCCTGCCTCACTGGTATTTATGGGCATGGCCTGAGTGCTTAAGGCACTCCATGTACCTTTCACCCATCAGTTTCTGTTTCCTTCTTCCCTTCATAGTTTGAACTTTTCATGCTGATACCATTGCTGACACTTGCAGTAGTATATAAATTACCCTTGAAAGTCCAAACACGTCTCATGTGAAATGGCAACTGTAACTTTATTTCACCAGTGATATTTCTGTGACTTGATTTGGTCCCTCATATCACGTAAGGAATGTTTTTGTTTCATCCTTCGTGTATAGAGATTCACCAGCATAACCCAGTGACCAGTTCTGTACTCAGGTTGTTTAGCAACATATCATCCCCTGTGTTCTTGATGCTCAAGAGCCTTCATATTTGCTTTTTTCATCCTTTTCCACACAATTTGTAACAAATTCGCAAACACCTTTATCAGCTCCCCTTTTTCACCATTTTTAGGCTTAATCACTTCAAATGGTGATGGCATCTTTCTATCATTTATCACATTTTATAGTGAATGCTGGTATGTGCTTTAGAATTAAACACAACTATGACGTAAGATCCATAAACATGCCACACATTACGATGGCTTTTCACATAATAACTTAACATATTGCTAACAGTATGGTGGACATGTTCTGTTTTTCTGTTCCATTGGGACTGGACAGGGCTAGTTCTGAGATTCTGAATCTGCAACATATGTCACTGCTGCTGAATCATCTCAGACATGAAATTGGTATACTGATCCATAACTACTGTGTCAAGAACCCCAAACTTTAATAACCAGTTGTTTATCATGGTCTGTGCCACCATACTCACTTATTGACCTGGGATTGCAATCATTGCAACAAAATTTGAAAAGTGGTCATTGATGTTAGGTTTAATGACCTAAAATGTCAATTCCCATAATTTCAAATGGCATGGCTGCCTCTGGTAATTCTTGCAGCAGTATTCGTTGATGACTCAGATCAGTATGTTGTGTCTGTGGTATGCAATTCCTTACATACTGCTCAATGTTCTGACTCCTCATCCTCTACCAGCATTGCTCAGCAATCAGTTGTTCTTCATCCACTGTGACATGCTAACACATGGTTGTGTGCGCCCTCCTTCAAAGTCGTAGGTGCTGCACCATGTGGCCCATACTTTGTCATCCTGCACAAAAGGCCATAGTGAACAGCAAATTGTGACTGTGTCCTAAATAGCTCCCAGTCTGCAGCAGTAGTCTCTGCTTCTTGCTACTCAGCAAGACTTCTGCCAAGCACCTGTACAACCCCAGTCTTACTGCTCAAGCCACCAGCATTCTCATGTTTCTTACTAAGTTCATGTTCTACTTTGTAATCAAATTCACTCAATTTTAATGCCCATTGGTTTAATCTACTCCAAGGCTCCTCCAGTCCTAATAACCACTTTAACACCATATGGTCCGTTATAACTTAGAAATTTCCTATCTTACAAGTAAAAACAAAAATGGGTAATACCATATATGACACTCAAAATCTCTTTCTTCTTGCTTGAGTAGTTCCATTTGGCTTCATTAAACTGTCCTGGTGTGCATGCCACTAAGTTTTTCTTACCATTTGTGTCCTGACCCAGAATACATCCAGTCACCTTGTTACTTGCATCACAGTACAGGATGAAAAGCTTTTCGAAACCTGGAAATATTAGTACTGGGATAGTTATTAGTTCAGTTTCTGAAATGCCATCTGATGGCTAGTTTACTGATGGACTTTTGCAGCCTTTTAAAAATGTTTAACAAAATTTCTATAATAACTACTTATGCCTAAAAAATGATTGAAGTTGAGTCATTGTCTGTGGTGCTAAGAAGTCACAGACATCTCATATCAGCCTTGGGTCAGTCTTTGTGCCATCTTGGCTGATCACATGACCTAGATAGTTTACTTCCAAAGACACAAAGTGACACTTTTCAGTACTTAATGTGCAGTACACATAAAGTGTAACAAATGCAACCTCTTGAACATTTCCTCCAATCATTGTCTGTGTACCTCTAGATCTTTGGAAAACACAATAATACTGTCTAAATAGACCATACACTGATGTGGTTTTAATCTCCTTACCAACCCATCCAATAACCTCTAGAACATGGCTGAGATATTCTTAAGCCTGAATGACATCTGTCAATATTGATAGTGACCCCATGGAATCGTAAACATAGCCTTCAGATAGTCTTCTTGGATGACTTCCAATTGGTGATATCAACTCTTCAAATCCTTTGTGGAGAAATATTTACAATGACCTGGATTGCTCAAAGTGTCTGCTTCAACTCTTCAAATCCTTTGTGGAGAAATATTTACAATGACCTGGATTGCTCAAAGTGTCTGCTGTGTTCAGTGTAGGATACGCATCCATGGTGGTTGTTGCATGTAGGTACCCAAAGTCAAAACAAATCTTTATTTCTTTGTTTCATTTGATGACTTTTGGACAATGACAAGGGCCACTCCCTATAGACCAACACTTTCCTTGATAATGCCATCAATCAGCTGCTGATTGATTATTTCTTCCATTATACAATGCAGGTGCCTAGGTATACTGTATGGTCTCTTCATTCACATGAACAGGAGAGGACGAAATCCTAATAACTGGTACAGTGGGTTGTACCATCTGTCATGTATTTCACAGTGGTTTATTTTTATTTTTATTTTATTTTATTTTGATCCAACATCAACTGATTACAAAAAAAAGGTTTTTTTTTTTTGTTCCAGTCTTCTCGATAAGTCAGAGCCTTACTTACTAGAGTTACATATTATTGGCTGGCACTTTTATCTACACAACTTTTTCTATATTTAGTTGAGAGAACAGAGTTACATATATGGACTATACATAAAAAAATTTATTATTGCCATACTTAGATTAAGGAATCTGCAGTTTGTGACACAGTATTCATATGTGACATTCAAATATTTACAGTTTGTGACACAGTCTAGGATCTGAAATTACATATATTTTTAGATAGATGGTCTTCCATCATATGATTGTACTAAATCTAGAAACTCATCTATTGAAATATACAGGATTGTTTAGGAGCCATAATTTTAATTTCGTTTTTAGTTTTGTAATGGAAAATTTGGAAATATTAGGATGGAAGCAATTCAGTAGTTTTATGCCTGCATAGTGAGGGCTTTTCTCATAAAGTGTTGTTCTATGGGAGACAGTCATGGAAGAGACTGTGCTCAAATACTGCAAGACAAACTAGGGCCCTCATACCAGGTAAAAAGCATAGTAAAACCTGGCACCCCACTAAAAGAAGTGATAAAAAACGCAGAATATTTGACAAGAAGCTTCGGTACACGTGATACTTTGATTGTAATAGGGGGTTCTAACGACATAGACAAACCTCTCGATCTAATGTTGAAGCATGTGGTAGAACCATTGGAACCAATAGTCGCTCTAAGTCACAAAATGAATATCATTATCCATCCCATACCCAGGAGATATGATGTTCAAAATTTAAATAGTAACATTAATACTGCAAACCTCCACCTGATTCAGGCTCTGAATTTAGCTAAACACGCGTACAAAAAAAGAATTGCTGTGAACTTTGAAATAGAGAGACTAGCCAGAAACCACTTCACAACACAAGACTTACACCTAAACAAATGTGGCAAGGAGATTATCTGCAATAGACTGGCCTTCCTGACAACTATGGGTGACAATAAGAAACCAAAAGTCAGAAACCATAAACAGACGCTAATAAGCAATTGGATAAAGATAAACAAGATGGGAAATAAAAAGAGTAATAGTGGCCATACTGTGGAAACAACACTAGACAAATGGGTCACGAAGTCACAGAGACGAAACACAAACCCCCTGACCCCTCAAAAAGGTCAGGAACCTGAAAGGATCAATAATGTGATGGTGAACATTATCGAGACATACTTCCAAAACGTCAATGTGATGCCTCAACAGTGTGACGTGCATGTGGATACTTTTCAGGACCACCTGGAAGATGAGATGGCTGCCAAGGACGACCAACAGAACCAGCACAACTGCTCAGAAGTCAACATACCTGGAATACAGCACAATTTAAACTAAAGGTCAGTGACACAGTAAATATGACTTCGAGCCCCCTGAGTAAACCCCACTCAGACCTGAAAATCTATTATCACAATGTCCAATCCTGGAGCAACAAAACTGATGACTTAAGCATTTTGCTGACCAGTGAACTCAGTGATATCTCAGTAGTATGCCTAGCAGAGCACTGGCTCTGCACTGATGTGGTTAAGTTAATCTCACTACCCAACTTCAAATTGTGTGAACACTACTCCAGATCAAATGATGGACATGGTGGGGTTGCCATCTTCATCAAACAACACATTGAATATAGCCCACTTCCTACCCTAAAGGAAATAGGAACAGATAAGATCTTTGAATGTGCAGCCATAAAGCTTACAGATCTAAATCTAATTGTAGCTACAATCTACCGTCCCCCCTCCAGTAGTATTAATGGTTTTCTCTTACAAATGGACTTGTTTCTATCCAAAATAAGTCAGTGGAAACAGGAGGTGATTATATGTGGTGACTTTAATATAGACTTTCTCACCCACAACAGAAACAGGGAAACATTGATTAACATTGCAAAAACTTATAATCTGCATGGCCTTGTAAACGAGCCCACTAGAATAACACCCACATCCAAGACAGCTCTAGATCAAATTTTTGCAAATAGAAATAAACTTAACCCAACTCTAGAAGTATACAATGCAGGATTCAGTGACCACCAAGCTGTCATTCTAAAGGTCGATGTTAGCAAAGATACCTCAAACCCAGTCCCACCTAAAACTTTACGAAGGTTTTTCACCCAAGAGAACTTGAACAAGCTAAATGCCCTCCTTAGTAAAGAAAAGTGGACAGAGATGTACACAGTCAAAGATGTCAACACGAAATTCAACATATTTCTTGACAAAATGATCCACCACTTTGAAGAGGCTTTTCCGCTAAAACCAGTAAGAATAAATAATAATAGAAACAAGAGTTGGATTACACCAGCTATAAAAATCTCTTGCAAACATAAAAGAATACTCCACATGTTATGTAAACAAAGTAGTGACTCCCCCCAACTAACAGAATACTATAAAAACTACACATGTATCCTAAGAAGAGTGATAAGACAAGCAAAAAGGATGCAGAATGATGAGTACATTGACAAATCCAGCAATAAAGTAAAAGCAATGTGGAATATCATAAAAAGGGAAAGAGGGGAAATGAAAGCTTCACATACGAACATAGAAATCAAACTCCACAATGAATCTATATCTAATCCCGAAGTAGTGGTGAACTCATTCAACAATTTCTTTACAAGCATAGCTGAAAAACTGATCCAAAATAATCCTAACACAAATTACCAACCAGCAAACCAAAAATATCACACATGTGCAAAGTCAATTTTCATTACCAAAGTCACTGAAAATGATGTTGCAAAAGCCCTCAGAGAGTTAAAAAATTCATATTCAGCTGGAATTGACGGTATCCCAGCAGCTGTAATCAAAAATTGTGAACACACAATTGCTGAACTATTAACTCACCTCTGTGACTGTTCTTTCCAAGCAGGTATCTTCCCTGAAGCTCTGAAACTTTCTAAAGTAATTCCTGTCTTCAAAAAAGGTGATAATAAAGATATGAATAACTACAGGCCTATCTCAATCTCATCCTGCTTTTCTAAAGTTTTTGAAAAAATAATGTCCAAAAAAATGATGGACTTCATTGAAAAACAAGATTTACTAAGTTTAGCTCAACATGGGTTCAGAAGCAACAAATCTACAGAAACTGTAAATGATTGCATAAATATGCTTTTAGAACTGTTAGATAGAAAACAACCCATAACAGGCATATTTCTGGATCTGTCAAAGGCTTTTGACACTGTTGACCACAAAATATTACTGGAAAAATTAGAACACTACGGTATCAGAGGAATTGCAAACAACTGGATTGCTACATTCCTAACCAATCAGATGCAGAGAGTCAGCATGAAATATACTAATAGACAAAGCAACTCAATAACCGAAATACTATCAAGTAATAAAACTGCAAAGCAAGGTGTTCCACAGGGCTCAGTATTGGGACCCCTACTTTTCCTCCTGTATATTAATGACTTGAGCCTGAATGTTGATGCACACAAAACAACAATTTTTGCTGATGACACAATTGTACTCCTCTAAGGGGAGAATACAGAGGCGGTGCAAAAAGCTGTGAACGTGGCTACTGATCAACTCAGCAACTGGGCAAAAATCAACAGATTAACTATCAACACCAAAAAGACAGCTTCCATGAACTTCCACACAACACAAAATGCAAATTCCTCTCAGCCATCTGTCACTATAAATGACCAGTCAATAGATACCGACACTGTTTTCAAATTCCTAGGTCTGTGGGTTCAAGATAACCTGAAATGGAATACACATACAGGAAAGGTAAATGCCAGGATTTGTACTGGCTGTTATGCATTGAGTGTACTGAAAACATGTGCTAGCCTGAAAACATTAACCAGTGCATACTACGCTTATATACAAGCCCACCTAAAATATGGTGTAATATTCTGGGGAAATGCTCCAACTGCTCTGAGCACATTCAGAATCCAGAAGAGGGCATTGAGGATTATTAATGGGAGCAAACCCAGAATCTCCTGCAAACCCATCTTCAGAAAGTTAGAAATCCTTACACTGCCTTGCCTCTACATTCTTGAGACTCTAAAATTCTTCAGAAAACATATAGTGCCAACTGATCCAAGAGTCGTAAAAAATAATGAAATACATGAACACAACACCAGGAAAAATGCAAACCTGCATGTTATACGTACAAACACTCAACTGTGTAAAAAGGGAGTTTTCCACATGGGCCTCCAACTGTTCAACAATCTTCCCACTAGTATTAAGTCTATCGAAGACAACATAAAATTTAGCAAAGCCGTGAAGTCATATTTGTTGTGTCACTGTTTTTACTCTGTAAATGAATACTTAGATCAGTAATCTTTCTGTTTGTGCTAAATTGAAAACATTGAGCAATATAATACACTCCTGGAAATTGAAATAAGAACACCGTGAATTCATTGTCCCAGGAAGGGGAAACTTTATTGACACATTCCAGGGGTCAGATACATCACATGATCACACTGACAGAACCACAGGCACATAGACACAGGCAACAGAGCATGCACAATGTCGGCACTAGTACAGTGTATATCCACCTTTCGCAGCAATGCAGGCTGCTATTCTCCCATGGAGACGATCGTAGAGATGCTGGATGTAGTCCTGTGGAACGGCTTGCCATGCCATTTCCACCTGGCGCCTCAGTTGGACCAGCGTTCGTGCTGGACGTGCAGACCGCGTGAGACGACGCTTCATCCAGTCCCAAACATGCTCAATGGGGGACAGATCCGGAGATCTTGCTGGCCAGGGTAGTTGACTTACACCTTCTAGAGCACGTTGGGTGGCACGGGATACATGCGGACGTGCATTGTCCTTTTGGAACAGCAAGTTCCCTTGCCGGTCTAGGAATGGTAGAACGATGGGTTCGATGACGGTTTGGATGTACCGTGCACTATTCAGTGTCCCCTCGATGATCACCAGTGGAGTACGGCCAGTGTAGGAGATCGCTCCCCACACCATGATGCCGGGTGTTGGCCCTGTGTGCCTCGGTCGTATGCAGTCCTGATTGTGGTGCTCACCTGCACGGCGCCAAACACGCATACGACCATCATTGGCACCAAGGCAGAAGCGACTCTCATCGCTGAAGACGACACGTCTCCATTCATCCCTCCATTCACGCCTGTCGCGACACCACTGGAGGCGGGCTGCACGATGTTGGGGCGTGAGCGGAAGACGTCCTAACGGTGTGCGGGACTGTAGCCCAGCTTCATGGAGACTAATTTGCTGGGAAGTGGCTGTGCGGTCCTCTACGGCACTGCGTAGGATCCTACGGTCTTGGCGTGCATCCGTGCGTCGCTGCGGTCCGGTCCCAGGTCGACGGGCACGTGCACCTTCCGCCGACCACTGGCGACAACATCGATGTACTGTGGAGACCTCACGCCCCACGTGTTGAGCAATTCGGCAGTACGTCCACCCGGCCTCCCGCATGCCCACTATACGCCCTCGCTCAAAGTCCGTCAACTGCACATACGGTTCACGTCCACGCTGTCGCGGCATGCTACCAGTGTTAAAGACTGCGATGGAGCTCCGTATGCCACGGCAAACTGGCTGACACTGACGGCGGCGGTGCACAAATGCTGCGCAGCTAGCGCCATTCGACGGCCAACACCGCGGTTCCTGGTGTGTCCGCTGTGCCGTGCGTGTGATCATTGCTTGTACAGCCCTCTCGCAGTGTCCGGAGCAAGTATGGTGGGTCTGACACACCGGTGTCAATGTGTTCTTTTTTCCATTTCCAGGAGTGTACATTAGAATACTATAGGCTTACATTAATACATGTTAACAATGTTAAATGACATTTTCCGACATCTGCAACACACTGTGTACCATCAGATCACATGGAATAAATAAATATTCTAGTGTTGTGATCGTGTATTTCTTTATTAAGTGTTTTGTTACTGTTTACTGCCATAATGATTATCGTCAGCACATACAGATTATGAACAGTTAGTATTTTAAATTCTTTAAACAAATTTCTGCAGGACTCACTGGCACATTTATTTCCCATAATTCTGTGTCTTCTTTTCTAAGATATTGACCCCTGTGGAATACCAAAATTTATGTCAGTGGTGTTTGATTTGTATGCTCCCTCTCTAGTGCTAATAGACACAAACTGCTTCCTATTTGTCAAATAGGACCTCATCAGATTATGGGCTGTGCCTCGAATGCCATAGTTCCACAGTTTGTTCATCAATATGGTCGTATCAACACAGTCAAATGCTTTTTGTAAGCCCAGAAAGATGCCACACACATGTTCTTTATTATCTATTGCTTGAGTGACACCTTCGATTAAGTTGGATGCTGCTGTAATGGTGGATGACCCCTTGACAAACCCATACTGCCCCTTAGAAATCACTTTTTTGCATACCAAGAAGTTCCAGATTCTTATGTATATTACTTTCCCAAAGATTTTGGATATTATTGGAAGAACAGAAATGGGTCGAAAGTTTTCTACTAGATTCCTGTTTCCTTTTTTAAAAATAGGCACAACTTCAGCAATTTTCAACTCATCTGGAAATAGACCATCTACCATATGAGAGTTGATAACTGTCGATAAAGGTGATGCATTTTTATGTATACATTTCTTAAGAGTGTCCAGACTAAGATCATCATATCCTGCTGCATGGGAATTCTTTAAGCTACTCATTATTTTAATTATTTCTTCTTTACTTGTTGGCATCAAAAATATACTTCCTGACACTGGTGTTCCTCTGAATTTGTATTTATGATTTTTAAGCTGATTGTTTATGCTGGAGCCAACAGAAGTAAAGTAATTGTTAAATAGATCTGCTATCTTATTCTGATCAGTTTCTATTGTGCTGTTTATCAGGACGTTTGTGGACTATAGACATAGATATACACTGTGGGGTATTTCCTGTTGGGATATTATGCTGAGTCACAGGTGTCAATGCTAATGGGCCATTAGCACTGAGTAAATCCATGAATCATATCAACAAAATTCCTATACCTGACATAGCTTTTCCTTTTAGATGCTTCACCTTCTTGTGTAATGCACATACATTGACAGTTTACTGGTGGCTAAGGTCTCCACTTGACCTACCCAAATTATTCTCATCTAGGATGTTTAACATGCCAATCAATAGACCTTTTGGTAGATCCATTTCATCAGAGTCAAAAGTATACACACTCACTGGAACCAACTAATCTGTATCTATTTCCTGCACACATGCCACACTTCTACGCACAAAACAACACATAGTATTGCATAGTAATTCAGTACCCACACTAACACAGAGTAATTTTCTTGTACCTCTTGGTACCTTATCATTCAAACTGAGATTTAATGAACATACACTCAGTTCATTTGTTTCCCTTCGTGACTGGCAAACTTTGAGGCAGTACCTCATTTGCAGCTGTCATTCCTAGCAGAAAAAAATGTCCCACTAAGTTCTATAGCATGCTGCAAAAGATCAATTTTTGTGTGGTGCTTAGTCAGAAAATCCTACCCTAGGATTGCATAATGCCCCTCATCAACACTTCAATAAATTCCTGAAAATTCCTTGCTCCAATACAGAAATTGAGCAATGCTGACAACAATGATGACACATCATTGTCCATTAATCCACATATCTGTATTGTGGGGACCTCAGCCTCTTCTTATCCAGGAGGTCCAGACTAGCTACCAATACATGAACCCTTATGATCAGTAAAAACCTATGTTCCATTCCATTTACCATGACCACTAAGCACCACTCCACCTCTCCATCTGCTTTTGCGCATTCTGTTTTACTGGGAACCCCATTAAGCAGATAAGCAATACCTGTTGATGTTTAACAAATCTCGACACTCTAACAACCAATGTCCCACCACCCTGCACTCATAACAATGTGACTGGCAGCTTAATTTCTGAATGTGACCTGTATGTCTACAACCTATAACACTGAACTTCTGAAGAAAATACGTATTGCTTATCTGCAGTTGAGTTGTTATATCCACCTCCTCCAGCTGTGTAGCAATCTTAATGGATTTTCTGTCCACAGTCTCCTTGACGTACTGGGTGGAGGCCCTCTCAAAACTGTGCTCCACTTCCTACAGAATAATTTTATCCTCTCCTTCATTCTGTATCAACTGAAAGATCTGCACACTGATATTCTTGATCCTATCTAAGAATGCTCCCTCTGGTTTGTTTTGGTTCTGGGTCATCCCATTATGTTGTTTCCTGATGAATCTAGCACTATTCTGTTTGCGTTAATTCTGAAGGTGTCCCTACTTAAGTTGTTCATATGTATGTGCCTTATTCAGTCCCTAATGATAAATGATGTATGTCTTTGTATCACCCATTACTGTAATGGTAACTTAACCATACACTAACATACATCATCCAGCCTATAGCACTAACATACATCAACCAGCCTATCACCCAGACTAACAGCAGCGTCCAGTCTGTTAATAAATGCTGACACATATTAAATTGGTTTACCAAAAAAGGAGCCACCAAGATCCGCAGAAGGAACAGGTATACTGACTAAATGCATATGTGCTAGTCCATGCTCACTATCTGCCATGAAAGTGTATATCAGGCCATTTTAATGCAGAATTGTTCCTCTATAGTTTGGCTACCCATTATATTAAAACTTCTGACACTTCCTGCATCATCATTGTTCATGTTTCTGGCATTTGTGCAGCTTCCATCTAACAACAGAATGTACTTAAAATACACTCCTGGAAATGGAAAAAAGAACACATTGACACCGGTGTGTCAGACCCACCATACTTGCTCCGGACACTGCGAGAGGGCTGTACAAGCAATGATCACACGCACGGCACAGCGGACACACCAGGAACCGCGGTGTTGGCCGTCGAATGGCGCTAGCTGCGCAGCATTTGTGCACCGCCGCCGTCAGTGTCAGCCAGTTTGCTGTGGCATACGGAGCTCCATCGCAGTCTTTAACACTGGTAGCATGCCGCGACAGCGTGGACGTGAACCGTATGTGCAGTTGACGGACTTTGAGCGAGGGCGTATAGTGGGCATGCGGGAGGCCGGGTGGACGTACCGCCGAATTGCTCAACACGTGGGGCGTGAGGTCTCCACAGTACATCGATGTTGTCGCCAGTGGTCGGCAGAAGGTGCACGTGCCCGTCGACCTGGGACCGGACCGCAGCGACGCACGGATGCACGCCAAGACCGTAGGATCCTACGCAGTGCCGTAGGGGACCGCACCGCCACTTCCCAGCAAATTAGGGACACTGTTGCTCCTGGGGTATCGGCGAGGACCATTCGCAACAGTCTCCATGAAGCTGGGCTACGGTCCCGCACACCGTTAGGCCGTCTTCCGCTCACGCCCCAACATCGTGCAGCCCGCCTCCAGTGGTGTCGCGACAGGCGTGAATGGAGGGATGAATGGAGACGTGTCGTCTTCAGCTATGAGAGTCGCTTCTGCCTTGGTGCCAATGATGGTCGTATGCGTGTTTGGCGTCGTGCAGGTGAGTGCCACAATCAGGACTGCAATCGACCGAGGCACACAGGGCCAACACCCGGCATCATGGTGTGGGGAGCGATCTCCTACACTGGCCGTACACCACTGGTGATCGTCGAGGGGACACTGAATAGTGCACGGTACATCCAAACCGTCATCGAACCCATCGTTCTACCATTCCTAGACCGGCAAGGGAACTTGCTGTTCCAACAGGACAATGCACGTCCGCATGTATCCCGTGCCACCCAACGTGCTCTAGAAGGTGTAAGTCAACTACCCTGGCCAGCAAGATCTCCGGATCTGTCCCCCATTGAGCATGTTTGGGACTGGATGAAGCGTCGTCTCACGCGGTCTGCACGTCCAGCACGAATGCTGGTCCAACTGAGGCGCCAGGTGGAAATGGCATGGCAAGCCGTTCCACAGGACTACATCCAGCATCTCTACGATCGTCTCCATGGGAGAATAGCAGCCTGCATTGCTGCGAAAGGTGGATATACACTGTACTAGTGCCGACATTGTGCATGCTCTGTTGCCTGTGTCTATGTGCCTGTGGTTCTGTCAGTGTGATCATGTGATGTATCTGACCCCAGGAATGTGTCAATCAAGTTTCCCCTTCCTGGGACAATGAATTCACGGTGTTCTTATTTCAATTTCCAGGGGTGTACATCACTAAGTGAAGACATCTAACACAAAAATCTTAGACAGGAGTGCAAGGGAAATGACACTACTTCTTATAATGGATTATAGCCCATTAAGTCTCTGAGCACTGATGTGCCTTTGCCCAGAATGTTGGCATGTGTTATGCAAAGCTAGCACCACCTCCATACACGGTAATTCATGATCTGTTAAATTACAATACTGGTACCTCACTGACCACAAATAGTCCATGTGTCCTTCTGGTTTCTTAAACCATATGTCCAAATTCCTAATGGCGATGTACTTGAGGACAATATTATGGAAATGGAAGAGGATGTAGATGAAGATGAAATGGGAGCTATGATACTGCGTGAAGAGTTTGACAGAGCACTGAAAGACCTGAGTTGAAACAAGGCCCCGGGGGTAGACAACATTCCATTAGAACTACTGATGGCCTTGGGAGAGCCAGTCCCGACAAAACTCTACCATCAGGTGAGCAAGATGTATGAAACAGGCGAAATACCCTCAGACTTCAAGAAGAATATAATAATTCCAATCCCAAAGAAAGCAGGTGTTGACAGATATGAAAATTACCGAACTATCAGTTTAATAAGCCACGGCTGCAAAATTCTAACGCAAATTCTTTACAGACGAAACTAGTAGAAGCCGACCTAGGGGAAGATCAGTTTGGATTCCGTAGAAATATTGGAACACGTGAGGCAAAATACTGACCCTAGGACTTATCTTAGAAGCTAGATTAAGGAAAGGCAAACCTACATTTCTAGCATTTGTAAACTTAGAGAAAGCTTTTGACAATGTTGACTGGAATACTCTCTTTCAAATTCTAAAGGTGGCAGGGGTAAAATATAGGGAGCGAAAGGCTATTTACAATTTGTATAGAAACCAAATGGCAGTTATAAGAATCGAGGGGCATGAATGGGAAGCAGTGGTTGGGAAGGGAGTGAGACAGGGTTGTAGCCTGTCCCCGATGTTATTCAATCTGTATATTGAGCAAGCAGTGAAAGAAACAAAAGAAAAATTTGGAGTAGGTATTAAAATCCATGGAGAAGAAATAAAAACTTTGAGGTTTGCCAATGACATTGTAATTCTGTCAGAGACAGCAAAGGACTTGAAAGAGCAGTTGAACGGAATGGATAGTGTCTTGAAAGGAGGATATAAGATGAACATCAGCAAAAGCAAAATGAGGATAATGGAATGTAGTTGAATTAAGTCGGGTGATGCTGAGGGAATTAGATAAGGAAATGAGACACTTAAAGTAGTAAAGGAGTTTTGCTATTTGGGGAGCAAAATAACTGATGATGGTCGAAGTAGAGAGGATATAAAATGTAGACTGGCAATGGCAAGGAAAGCGTTTCTAAAGAAGAGAAATTTGTTAACATCGAGTATAGATTTAAGTGTCAGGAAGTCGTTTCTGAATGTATTTGTATGGAGTGTAGCCATGTATGGAAGTGAAACATGGACGATAAATAGTTTAGACAAGAAGAGAATAGAAGCTTTTGGAATGTGGTGCTACAGAAGAATGCTGAAGATTAGATGGGTAGATCACATAACTAATGAGGTGGTGTTGAATAGGATTGGGGAGAAGAGAAGTTTGTGGCACAACTTGACCAGAAGAAGGGATCGGTTGGTAGGACATGTTCTGAGGCATCAAGGGATCACCAATTTAGTATTGGAGGGCAGTGTGGAGGGAAAAAAAGTCATAGAGGGAGACCAAGAGATGAATACACTCTGCAGATTCAGAAGTATGAAGGTTGCAGTAGGTACTGGGAGATGAAGAAGCTTGCACAGGATAGAGTAGCATGGAGAGCTGCATCAAACCAGTCTCAGAACTGAAGACCACAACAACAACAACAACATGTCAAAATTCCTAAGTATTTCAGTCCTATTCCATGATGGCCATGCACAAATACAGTGCAACAAAGGTCACAAAAATATAAAGCCTGCTCACCAATCACATACTGTTGAAACCACAACCCAGAGCTGGCAATGACATTGCAGCCAGAGTGTTCTCTTGACAAATGGCATCAGCTGATGGTGCAGTAAATACTTCTGACACCAGATGTAGAGGCCAGGTTTGTGACCTCTACAGATGTGAAGGCAATGGCTATGCAAAGGTCAGAAAGTGACACTGTTCCTTTGGCGGATATGGGTGGAAACTGATGGTAGTGGCTGGAAGCGAGCAGCAGACCATTAAGAAGATATCCCTGGTTGATTTAGATTTCTGTTCATGTTAGGCGTAGAGGAGTGATCTCCACTGGAGGAGAGGCTGTTGACTGCAGGGTGACAAGATGAACCGCAGAGCTCAGCAAGCCATCAACAACAGGTATACCAGGTCAGTGGCATGCATAAGCAGTGTCATATGCTGGAATCACCATGGCAGCCGTAGGAGGGAGAAACTACAGGCCACAGCCTATATATGACATCCCTATCCAAGCTGCGAGCTCACCTTGGTCTGCAGACTACAGGAAAGGGAAGGGCAGTACTCAAACGATAGCTCCCAGCATAATCCTTGTCGAAAGCATGCACCTACTGTGGACGATGGTCAGTGCCCATGGAAGCGTGCTGGAAATGGTACACAGTGACAGAGAGACCTGGCCATTTACAGCTTGAGCTCAAACAGATGTCACACAAGAGAGATAGCCACCAGCAGGAATAGTCACCTAGAGAGAGATCCAGCAGTGCGAAGGCACTAAGTCGTCTGCATATGGTCTTGAGCACAGGTGTTTGCCTGTTGTTACTGAAGACAAAGTCGTTGGATGATGACTAGGTACTTCATCTGTCACTACAGTAGTCTCTACCTTGAAGTCAGCAAAGGAAGATGGTCGTGGTTGACATCACATACATGCCCCAATAATTCTCAGAGTCAGCAGATGGAGATGGTGGTGGATGGTGTCACATACAAGGCCCGATAAGGTCATGTACAGAGAATGTCAGCGAATATCTGAGAACAACCAAATACCTCTGAGACTGAGGCTCTGATGTGGGGGTTATTTATGAGTGTCTGCTGGCCAGACTTCTCCAACAGCAGCAACCCCACCTCTAAGAGAAAACAGGTCTTAGTAGCTAAGCATCAACAATGGGTGATGATGACTTCATTGTTCTGCTCTTATTGTTTAGTTGGCTCCTGAAGGAGCCTAGCTGGAGTTGTATTATTGTTCAACTTCACGCTTCAGAAGTGCTGAACAGCTTCTTCTGCCTCATCAGCTTTCTGAATGAGTGCTCTTGCACTCTGAATATGTCTTCCTACTTCATAGTGCATGGTCACCACAATAATGGCAACTGTCTCCCTATGACATTGTTTTGCTGCATTTGCACCAGACATCTCAGTGACCCAGGCTAGGTGCATGGTGCAACAATGCATTTGAACCAATGAGTAGGCAGGATCTCTTTAAGGTTGTTTAAGGTGAACATATGACTGTACAGGGCAGTTCAATGTCTTTGCATAAATCATCTAGGGGTAACAGGTCAGCTCATTGGCAACAATTTCTGTTAGAAACAAAATGTTCACTGCACTTCCCGGGGACACTAGGGGTAGTTTTGTATTGACTAAGCACCTTTGTGGTGGTAGGTCATAGGCACTCTGCAGCATGCAGATGCACTGTGTGCTGCCTGTAGTACCGTCATCTGTTCCATGTGGAAGAGGGTAGGCACAGTGAAATTATACCTGATTTGCTTCTAAAATATCTTTTTCCACTTAAAGACACACATTCTTCAGGTTTTCTTGTTGTAAATCACTCTATCAATTTACTGGGGTAGATGGTATGCAACACACTTGGTTAGTAGACCCTGGTAGTTTGGTGAAATCTTATCCTAAGGTCAGTGAATACTTAGGGACATCTAACATCACTAGGGAGCATCAGCAAATATTTTGTCTTTAGTAAAAGTTCTTACCCATGATGTAATCTAGCACCCATAGATGTTTGATGAAAAGACTTTGCAACACCTACATAAGGTATTTATATGATAGAAACACATCACATATACATCAAATAGACACATAGATTAAATAGTGTAAATGTTAAAAACTGGTACCCTTAATGAAAATAAGTCCAAAAATGTCAAACTATCCAAGAGTTCAAAATTCTCGAAAAGAAAAAAATAATCGTAAGCTCTAGGGAGTGATAGGTAATACATGGCATGTACAAAAACCAAGATGAAACAATAAAAATGAAAACCAAGGATGAAGTGCTCACAGTAAAAAGGCTGTAAGATATGGATGCAGTTTTTTGCTTGTATTGTTTAACATATGCATCAAAGGGTGAAGAGTGGGGTTAAAATTCAGGGTGCTGGATTTCCTTGAAAAAATTTACTTGTGATATTGCCTTCCTCAGTGAAAGTGAAAAAGAATTATATGGCCTGTTGAATGGAGTGAACAGTCTAATGAGTACATAGTATGGATTGAGGGTCGACCGAAGAAAGGTGAAATTAATGAGGAGTAGCAGATATGGGGCTAGTGATAAACTTAACATCAAAACTGTTGACCATGAATTAGAATTCTGCTACTTTGGAAGCAAAAAACACATAACAGATAAAGTAAAGGGGGCATAAATAGCAGAATAAAGCAGGTGAAGAGGGAATTTCTTGACAAAGGAAGTCTACTAGTATCAAACATTGGCCTTAATGTGAGGAAAAAAATTCTGAAAACGTTTGTTTGGAGCACATGACTTTTCTACAGCTCACAATTACAGTTCTTTCAGGAGTTTCATTGAATCACCCTCAGATTATTTCTCTACCATTCCACTCTCTAACAGCACACAGAAAAAACAAACACATAAATCTTTTCATCCAATCTCTGATTTCTCTAACTATATTATAAAGATAATTTCTCCCTATGTGTATGGGTGCCAACAATATAATTTTTGCAACTGGAGAAGAAAGCTGATGATTGAAATTTTGTGACAGCATAAAAAAACTTTGTTTTAATGACTGCCATCTCAATCCACGTATCATATCCATGACATTCATTCCCCTACTTAACTACAATTGTTGCATTGAGTAGAATGTTGTGTCACAGTTTATGAATTTTGAGATGGCAGAGGAACAACAAGTCTGCATTTCACATGAAACTCAAGAAATCCTTTACAGAGACACACATAATGATGCAGGAGGACTACAGTGATGAGTGCTTAAGCCATACTTGGTGTTACAAATGGTTCACATGGTTTAAAAACTTCCGGGCGGATGTTTAAGATGACACCCACTTAGGATGCCCTTCGATGTCTACTGATGACTTTTCTTTGACTTTGAAGGAATAGTTCATCATGAATTCATGCCAAGGGGACAAACTGTTAGTTGGTGATACTATCAAGATGTGTTGTGATGCCTGGAAGAAAATGTGAGAAGGAAATGGTGCCTCAGGATATCGTAGCCTCACATGCATCCCTGTTGGTGTTGACTATTACACAACAAACAAAATCCCAGTTAGTAAATATATTTTGTAATAGTTAGATACAAGATATTAGGAAAGGGAAACTTAGGTGTGTTGTTTTAGAAAACTTATTTTGTCATTCTGAAGATGGGTTGGACTTGGTACATTGCCAACTCACAATCAGCACAATTTTTGCAATAAAACAATGAAAATCTAATTATAAACTATAGATTTTTAGATGAAATTTCTTGTACAATAACCGTATTAGAAGTACTAGAAAGACTGAATATGAAGGAATATTTGTAGTAGCAGAATACTGCTGACCATTTGATAATATCAGAAAGTTAAAACATGTCTGACCATAAAGAAAATTTATTATTAATGTTTTTTTCCCTTTTATGACCGGGAATTATTTGGCATTTTGAGATCCCAAATTTCAATAATTATTCTTTGAATATATTTAAATAATGGTACATAAAAAAGGCTCACACACATGAAAGAGCAGTCTGCTAAGCCAAAATGAAAAAGGGACTGACACATTATAAGTAATGAAATGATGTAATACCAAGGACATGGAAATGGATAAGTGAAATGAAGAGGGTTTTGTATATGATTGTATTTGTACTACATTTTTTAAAATAAAAATTATGCTTGTTCAAGTAAAACAGACTATAATTTACGTGTTCTTATCTGCCATTATAAACACTGAAAAATGATGCAAGTATTTAGTGAAGTGTCATATGCCAAATACAAAGAACTTCATAAATTAAACAATTTTCGTGGAAAAATTCAACACTAAATGTAACTGTATATAGTATTATTTAGTTAGTTAACTAATCAATATCTTATGCTATTTGCAAATGTTTGTTTATTTTATGTGTGTTTAAAATAATACTTAATCACCACATAGTCTGCACATTCCAGACACATTTCAGTTTGGAAATAATTTGTCTCTTTTATATTTGTCAAAAAACATCATTAACGAGTCTGTTATTTCGGTACCAGAATTTTGTTTGTAAGTGCATGATTACAAAATACCTGGTGGGCTGTTGTAACAGAATTGCCCAACATACCTCTTTTTTCATGAAATATAGAAGAGCATGATACACAATTAGTTAAATTTATCAATCTTCTGATTCAGCATTATGTTGTTGTTGTTGTGATCTTTAGTCCAGAGACTGGTTTGGTGCAGCTCTCTGTGCTACGCTATCTTGTGCAAGCTTCTTCATCTCCCAGTACCTACTGCAACCTACATACTTTTGAATCTGCAGAGTGTATTCATCTCTTGGTCTCTCTCTAAGATTTTTACTCTCCACTCTGCCCTCCAATACTAAATTGGTGATCCATTGATGTCTCAGAATATGTCCTACCAAGCGATCCCTTCTTCTAGTCAAGTTGTGCCACAAATTTCTCTTCTCCCCATTTCTATTCAATACCTCCTCATTAGTTAAGCGATCTACCATCTAATCTTCAGCATTCTTCTGTAGCACCACATTCCAAAAGCTTCTATTTTCTTCTTGTCTAAACTATTTATCGTCCATGTTTCACTTCCATACATGGCTACACTCCATACAAATACATTCAGAAACGACTTCCTGACACTTAAATCTATACTCGATGTTAACAAATTTCTCTTCTTCAGAAACGCTTTCCTTGCCATTACCAGTCTACATTTTATATCCTCTCTACTTCGACCATCATCAGTTATTTTGCTCCCCAAATAGCAAAACTCCTTTACTACTTTAAGCGTCTCATTTCCTAATCTAATACCCTCAGCATCACCCGATTTAATTTGACTACATTCCATTATCCTCATTTTGCTTTAGTTGATGTTCATCTTATATCCTCCTTTCAAGACACTGTCCATTCCGTTCAGCTGCTCTTCCAGGTCCTTTGCTGTCTCTGACAGAATTACAATTGCTATCGGCGAACTTCAAAGTTTTTATTTCTTCTCCATGGATTTTAATTCCTACTCTGAATTTTTCTTTTGTTTCCTTTACTGCTTGCTCAATAGACAGATTGAATAACATCAGGGACAGGCTACAAACCTGTCTCACTCCCTTCCCAACCACTGCTTCCCTTTCATGCCGCTCGACTCTTAGAACTGCCATCTGCTTTCTGTACAAATTGTAAATAGCTTTTCGCTCCCTGTATTTTACCCCTGCCACCTTCAGAATTTGAAAGAGAGTATTCCAGTCATCATTGTCAAAGCTTTCTCTAAGTCTACAAATGCTAGAAATGTAGGTTTGCCTTTCTTTAATCTATTTTCTAAGATAAGTCATAGGGCATCCCCCCATGAACCATGGACCTTGCCATTGGTGGGGAGGCTTGTGTGCCCCAACGACACAGATAGCCTTACTGTAGGTGTAACCACAACGGAGGGGTATCTGTTGAGAGGCCAGACAAACGTGTGGTTCCTGAAGAGGGGCAGCAGCCTTTTCAGTAGTTGCAGGGGCAACAGTCTGGATGATTGACTGCTCTGGCCCTGTAACACTAACCAAAATGGCCTTGCTGTTGTGGTATTGCAAACAGCTGAAAGCAAGAGGAAACTACAGCTGTAATTTTTCCCGAGGGCATGCAGCTTTAGTCGAAACAAGGCCCAGGGAGTAGACAACATTCCATTAGAACTACTGACAGCCTTGGGAGAGCCAGTCCTTACAAAACTCTACCATCTGGTGAGCAAGATGTATGAGACAGGCGAAATTCCCTCAGACTTCAAGAAGAATATAATAATTGCAATCCCAAAGAAAGCAGGTGTTGACAGATGTGAAAATTACCGAACTATCAGCTTAATAAGTCACAGCTGCAAAATACTAACGCGAATTCTATACAGACGAATGGAAAAACTGATAAAAACTGACCTTGAGGAAGATCAGTTTAGATTCCGTAGAAACGTTGGAACACGTGAGACAATACTGACCCTACGACTTATCTCAGAAGAAAGATCAAGGAAAGGCAAACCTACGTTTCTAGCATTTGTAGACTTAGAGAAAGCTTTTGACAATGTTGATTGGAATACTCTCTTTCAAATTCTGAAGGTGGCAGGCGTAAAATACAGGAAGCGAAATGCTATTTACAATTTGTACAGAAACCAGATGGCAGTTATAAAAGTCACGGGGCACAAAAGGGAAGCAGTGGTTAAGAAGGGAGTGAGACAGGGCTGTAGCCTATCTCCGATGTTATTCAATCTGTATATTGAGCAAGCAGTAAAGGAAACAAAAGAAAAATTCAGAGTAGGAATTAAAATCCATGGAGAAGAAATAAAAACTTTGAGGTTTGCCAATGACATTGTAATTCTGTCACAGACAGCAAAGGACCTGGAATACCAGCTGAAAAGAATGGACAGTGTCTTGAAAGAAGGATACAAGATGAACATCAACAAAAGCAAAATGAGGACAATGGAATGTGGTCAAATTAAATCAGGTGATCCTGAAGGAATTAGATTAGGAAATGAGACACGTAAAGTAGTAGATGAGTTTTGCTATTTGGGGAGCAAAATAATTGACAACGGTCGATGTAGAGAGGATATAAAATGTAGACTGGTAATGGCAAGGAAAGCGTTTCTGAAGAAGAGAAATTTATTAACATTGAGTATATTTAAGTGTCATGAAGTCTTTTCTGAAAGTATTTCTATGGAGTATAGCCATGTATGGAAGTGAAACATAGGGTGATAAATAGTTTAGACATTAAGAGAATAGAAGCTTTCAAAATGTTGTGCTATAGAAGAATGCTGAAGATTAGATGGGTGGATCACGTAAATACTGAGGAGGTACTGAATAGAACTGGAGAGAAGAAGATTTGTGGCACAAATTGACTAGAAGAACGGATCGGTTGGTAGGACTTGTTCTGAGGCATCAAGGGATCACCAATTTAGTACTGGAGGGCAGCGTGGAGGGTAAAAATCGTAGATGGAGGCCAAGAGATGAGTACACTAAGCAGATTCATAAGTATGTAGGCTGCAGTAGGTACTGGGAGATGAAGAAGCTTGCACAGGATAGAGTAGCATGGAGAGCTGCATCAAACCAGTCTCAGGGCTGAAGACCATAACAACAACAACAACAAGTCACAGGGTCAGTATTGCCTCATGTGTTCCAACATTTCTACAGAATCCAATCTGATCTTCCCTGAGGTTGGCTTCTACCAGTTTTTCCATTCATCTGTAAAGAATTCTTGTTAGTGTTTTGCAGTTGTGGCTTATTAAACTGATAGTTCAGTGATTTTCACATCTGTCAACACCTGCTTTCTTTGGGATTAGAATTATTACATTCTTCTTGAAGTCTGATGGTTTTTCACCTGTCTCATACATCTTGCTCAGCAGATGGTAGAGTTTTGTCAGGGCTGGCTCTCCCAAGGCTATCAATAGTTCTAATGCAATGTTGTCTACTCCCGGGGCCATGTTTCAGATTAGGTCTTTCAGTGCTCTGTCAAGCTCTTCACGCAGTATCATATCTCCCATTTCATCTTCATCTACATCCTCTTCCATTTCCTGTACCCTTGTACACACCGTCTATATACTCCTTCCACCTCTCTGCTTTCTCTTCTTTGCTTAGAACTGGGTTTCCATCTGAGCTCTTGATATTCAGGCAAGTGGTTCTCTTTTCTCCAAAAGTCTCTTTAATTTTCCTGTAGGCAGTATCTATGTTGCCCCTGGTGCGATATGCCTCTACATCCTTACATCCCCGCTTAGCCATTTTGCACTTCCTGTCAATTTCATTTTTGATATACTTGTATTCCTTTTTGCCTGCTTCATTTACCGCATTTTTTATTTTAATCTACAGTTCATAACCAATAGATTGTGCACAGAGTCCACATCTGCCCTTGTAAATGTCTTACAATTTAAAACCTGGTTCTTAAATCTCTGTCTTACCATTATATAATCCATCTGAAACCTTCAAGTATCTCCAGGCTTCTTCCATGTATACAACCTTCTTTCATGATTCTTGAACCAAATGACAGCTGTGATTAAGTTATGCTCTGTGCAAAATTCTACCAGGTGGCTTCATCCTTCATTTCTTACCCCCATTCCATATTCACCTACTACGTTTCCTTCTCTTCCTTTTCCTACTATCGAATTCCAGTCACTATTAAATTTTTTCTCCCTTCACTATCTGAATAATTTCTTTTATCTCATCATACATTTCATCTATCTCTTCCTCATCTGTGGAGCTAGTTGGCATATAAAGTTGAACTATAAAGTTGTACTACTGTGGTAGGCATGGCCTTTATTCCTATCTTGGCCACAATAAAGCATTCACTATGCTGTTTGTAGTACCATACCCGCGCTCCTATTTTTTATTCATTATTATACCTACTCCTGCATTACCCCTATTTGATTTTGTATTTATAGCCCTGTATTCACCCGACCAGAAGTCTTGTTCCTCCTGCCACCGAACTTCACTAATTCCCACTATATCTAACTTTAACCTATCCATTTCCCTTTTTAAATTTTCTAACCTACCTTCCTGATTAACAGATCTGTCATTCCATGCTCCAGTCCATAGAACGCCAGTTTTCTCTCATCTGATAATGATGTCCTCCTGAGTAGTCACCGCCAGGAAATCCAAATGTGGGACTATTTTACCTCTGGAATATTTTATCCAAGAGGACACCATCATCATTTAACCATACAGTAAAGCTGCATGCCCTCGGGAAAAATTATGGATGTAGTTTCCCCTTGCTTTCAGCCATTCGCAGTTCCAGCACAGAAAGGCCATTATGGTTAGTGTTACAAGGCCAGATCAGTCATTCATCCAGACTGTTGCCCCTGCAACTACTGAAAAGGCTGCTGCCCCTCTTTAGGAACCACACGTTTGTCTGGCCTCTCAACAGATACCCCTCCGTTGTGGTTGCAACTACGGTACAGCTCTCTGTATCACTGAGGCACACAAGCCTCCCTACCAATAGCAAAGTCCATTGTTTTCCATAATTATTCAAAAAGATAAAATTCTTAAAAATGCTTTAGTTAATGAAATATTAACTTACAGTTTTTCTCTAGTTAAGAAACATCAGTTATATCAATAGTATACACATGTGTTTGAACGTAAATACTGTGAAGCTCTCTAATAACTAACAAGTAGTAGAGAGTCGGTGCGTCTGTTATAGCGTAGTGAGATGGAATTTGGCATGAGGTGCTCAACTGTAAAGTCATGTTGTAAATGATTTTTACATGATTTTATTAAATTGTGAACAAGTACTCTGACACTGTCATGCAGTGAAGGATTTGATGTTTATTAAAAAGTTGACATGAAGAAAATCATCGGCATAATTATATTATTACAGTGTACATATTTCCAAGCAACAAGCCAAATGCCTCACAGCAAATGGAATTGACCATCTAGATCAGGGCTTAACAACAGGCCGGTTTTGAGCGCGAGTACTCGCCTCTGCTCAGGCACGTGCTCGCGAGCAGGTGCAAGGTCGCGGAGTGGGGAGGGAGGGGAAATGCGCGCGCACGTTTGAATAGGGCCGCAGCTTGCCTATTGAAATCGCAACGACTGTGTAACGTTTAAAGTACTACGATCAGCTCTAACAGTCACTTCGCTGGTTAAGAATCATGTCAAGTCGCCGTTGTGTAACCTCAACCATGCTTTCGCAGTTGGGAGGAATTGTATCTGTTTACAGAAAAAGATGGTGTTGCAAAATGTTTAGTGTGTCACAAAACGCTGAATTCTTTTAGGAAATTTAATTTGCAGTGACATTATATGTCGTACCACGCGGAAGACCACGGAAGTGGAAAATATGATGGACCAGATTGTGCACAGGAAGTTATTAAACTTAAAAGAAAGCTATCCGAAGAAGATCTGGACGATGAAGGAAAATAAACTGAGGCAGCTCTCAGATTGAGTTACAAAATTGCTTTGCTTTTAGTAAAATCCCTACGCCCCTTCACTGATGGCGATTTAATAAAAGAATGTTTGGTAGTTGCAGCGGAACATTTGTGCCCATCTCAAGTTGAACAGTTTCGGATTGTGCCATTATCTAACATGACCATTATGCGTCACATACAGAACATGGCAGACGACGTCCAGAGCAAGCTTGCAAATATCTGTAAAGATTTTATGGCTTATTCTATAGCTCTGGACGAAAGTGTTGATATCACTGGAACAGCACAGCTTGCCATATTTATTAGAGGTGTTAAAAGAGATCTTCAGGTGAGGGAGGAGCTATTCGATGTAGTAGCCATGAAGAACACTACAACCGGAGGTGAAATTTTGAGTAGTATTGAAGAAAGTGTTGAAAATATAGGATTGTCATGGAATTCTTTAGTTTCAGTGTCTACAGACAGTGCACCAGCGATGACAGGGAAATAATCAGGTTTCATTGCGCTGTTGAAGGAGAAAATGCAAAAACTGACCGTGCCGAATGAAATATGGGGGCGTTTACTGTGTGATCCACCAGGAAAACTTATGTGCAAGGAGTATCACTCTAAAAAATGTAATGAGTGTTGTTGTTCGTACAACCAATTATACAAGGAAGCATGGGCTACAACACAGGCAATTTAAAAGCTTTCTTGAGGATGTAGAAAGCCAGTGTGGCAGCCTGCCTTATTACAGCGAGGTCCGCTGGTTTAGTCGTGGCGAATTATTAAATCGATTTATTTGCCTATTAGATGAGATAAATATGTTCATGGAAATAAATAACATGTGTGTTTCTGAATTGAAAGAGCCTTCATGGAAATGTGATCTCGCATTCTTAGCAGATTTAACTAGCCATCTGAATGCTTTGAACATTCCACTACAAGGTAAAGATCTGCTAATTACTCATTTCATAGATCGAATACGAGCTTTTAAAATGAAATTGACACTTTGGGTGAGTCAGCTGGAAACAGGAAATCTAGCTCATTTGCCTAAATTATCATTCATGCAAGATGTTCACAAAGACTGTGAACGTTATTCCCATAGTTCAGTTGCCCTTAAGGAAGAATTTGATCAACGCTTTCAAGATCTGACAGCACTAGACAGTGATTTTGATCTGTTCTACTCTCCATATTCAGCGAATATTGAAGAGTTCGTCCTGAGCTGCAACTAGAAATTATTGACCTGCAGTGTGACAGAGGATACAGAGACAAATTTCAGAACAAGAAAAACATTTTGGAATTCTACAGACACTTTCCTCGGGATAGATTTCCTCGTTTGCACAAACTGGCGGCTACAATAATATCAATGTTCGGTTCCACGTATGTTTGTGAACAACTGTTCTCTGCAATGAAATGTAACAAGACGCGCCTGAGGAACGCATTGTCTGATCAAAATTTAAACTGCACTCTGCACCTACGATGCACAAGAACAATTACTCCGAACATAGACGCAATTGTAAAGGGCAAAAAGTACAAGATAACCGAGAATCTCACACTTCGGTGACACCTTTTATTCACAAATTAATACGAATGTAGAGGCATACACTAAGCTAATAAAATTATGTGGCACGTGTACATTCTCCTTTATTTGTTTCAATTGTCGCAGTAATAATTCGTGAGTGATATCCCTGAAGGTGGCCGCGGATTTACATTGACTGGCAGCAGCCGTTGTGTGCCCCACGTGACTCTCCCCACTCTCAGCTCTTGTCCGGTAGAGGGGGGTAGCGTGCTCACGCTGCTCCGTACTCGCGCCTTGCTGCTCACAGCTTGCTCCGCGAGCACGTATGTTGTGAAGCCCTGATTTAGATGAACAGCCAAACAACACTCTTATCAAACACAAAGTTAGATACAAACATGAACTTTGATTATTCCCTCTGCACTTCCTCTTACTAATGGGTGTTCGTTATGCAGACACATGCAGATTCAGTAATTTGTAAAGTTTGTTAATTTATTTTAATATGATGATGAGCAAGGAGTGTGTCAGAAATTACACAACGTAGACGACACTCCATTGGCATGCAATTTGATTTGAAATTGATTGTGAGGAATTATATCAGAAGCCTACTGGAAATCTAGAAATATTGAATAAATTTGAGATCCCCTGTTGATAGAACTTGTTACTTCATTTGAATAAAGCTAGTTGTGTTCCACAAGAACAATATTTTCTGAATCCACGCTGATTATTTCTCAACATATTATTTTCTTTGAGGTAATTCATAATGTTTGAAGACAATATATGTTCCAAAGTCCCACTGCAAATCAGCATCTGTGATATGGGTCCATCATTCAGTGGATTACCCCTATTCCATTTCTTGAGTAGTGGTGAGACCTATGCAGCTTCCCAGTCTTTAGGTATGAATTTTTAGTCAAGTGAGCAGTTGCATGTGACTGTTAAGTATGGAGCTATTGTATCAGAATATTCTGAAATGAATCTAATTGGTACGCAATCTGGACTGGAGGTTGTGCCTTCCTTAAGTGATTTACACTGCTTTGCTTCACTGAGGATATCTACTTCTGATTAATAATTTGAATTCTGGAATATTTAATTTGTCATCCTTGGTGAAGGAATATTGGAAAACAGCGCTTAGTAACTCTGCCTTAGGGGAACACTCATCAACAACATTACAATTCTTATCATGCAGTGAGTTTATTGGTTGTCTCTTGCTGCAGAAGTTCTTTATATATGACCAGGATCCATTTGGATTTTCTGCCAGATTTTGAAACAGAGTTTTGTTGTGGAAATTATTAACAGAGTCTCACACTGAAGTCTGCACTGAAGGTTGAGCTTTAGCAAAATGTTGCCAATATTGGAAATTTTGCATTCTTTCAAATATGGCATGCTTTTATTATTGCTTCTGCAATAATATTTGGACTTGTTTTATGTACCTTGAGGGATAAATACCATCTCTTATTAATTTATTTGATACATATATCTCCCAATTGTCATTGATACTATTTCTTTTAATTTAAGCCACTTATGTTCTACACTTACATAGTTAGTTTGGATGGAGAGGAGACTGTCTCTTAAGAAGGCATCAAGCAAATTTTAATCTGCTTATTTAAATATATATATTTTGCATTTATTTTTGATGGATTTTGGTGTTACAGTACCAGACTTTGTGCAACAACCTTGTGGTCACTAATCCCTGTATCTGACATGATGTTCCCTATTTGCTCAGGATAACTTGTTGCTGAGAGATCAAGAATGTTTTTGCGACCACATACACTTTGAGTGGACTCCTGAACTAATCGTACTAAATAATTTTCAGAGAAAGCATTCAGTACAATTTTGCATGACATTTCATGCCTACCACTGACTTTAAACATGTGTTTCTGCCAACATGTTGAGAGCAGATTGAAGTCACTACCATTATAATGGTGAGTGGGATACCTATTTGAAATGAGATCCAAGTTTTCTTTCAACTGTTTAACAACTGTATCCTCTGAGTGTGGGAAGTTGGTAAAATTAACCAATTAATAATGTACTCCAGTTGTCAAGTGTAACTTCTACCCATACTATCTCACAGGAACTATCTACTTCTGTTTCACTACAAGGTAAACTACTTCTAACACCAATAAATGCTCTACCATCAACTGTATTTAATCTATCCTTGCTGAACACCATTGGGTCCTTTGTAAAAATTTTGGCTGAACTTATTTCTGGATATAGCCACTTTCAGTACCTATAACAATTTGTGTTTAAGTGCTTTGTGTTAATGCTTGGAGCTCTGGTTCTTTCCCAACACAGCTACAACAATTTACATCTTAAAAATCAAACATCTTAAAATTTGACCATCAAGTAAACACTACTAGCTTTATTAAATCAGGAGCTTCTATGTGTGAAATCGTCAAGAACTGTTCCAATAACAAACATTGCACAGTTCTAATAGCAGGTGCAAACTGGTGTTTATAAAAATGATCTTAAAGGAGCTATAAGATGCCTCAGAAAAACACCAATGTTACGGGAAAAAGCAAGCAATGATAGTGGTAGAAATTCCACACAGATATGACTTTCCAAATTTCTCCTGTGTAAACAAAGAGATAGAGAAAGGCAACAGTTTGTACTATAAAATCTGCAAAGCCTTCCAGAACACATTCTTCCTCCACACAGGGGATATCCACTGCGATCTCTTCACCAGACATGGTTTGCATTTTAATGGTAGTGGAAAAACTGCCATCTGTAATAAAATTGTGGTAATTATGAAGACTATTCACCACACATCTAGTTCAACTGTGATTCCTCTGTCTCAGAAAATCACAATAGTTCCACCAAATGCTAACCAGCTTCATACAAAGTGTAGTGACATATCCCAAACCTCACAAGCAGAACCAAAAGATCACTCAGAGATTGACCGTACATATACAGTGTCAACAGCAGATACTACACAAGAAATATGTCACAAGGAAAGTTATACTAGCACCCTGAAAACAGCAGCAGCATTTCCAGCCTCTCCTGTGGAAATAAGTGAGGAAGAATCAGCACCAGTTGCAGTGTCTAATGAAGTGAGCTGAAGGAAAAAAGCAACACCAATAGTGGAAACTACATCAAAAACAGCAGAAGCAACAGGAGTCACCTGTTTCCTTAACAAGAGAAGAGTCTCACCATCAGCCGATTTGAAGGATTTTTTATTAGTAACTGGTGTGAAGAAAACACTGAGGTAAGAAATCTACGAAAATCTTTACTTACATAGATAAAGAAAAGTGAGAAAAATTATTTAACGCATTGGAATATAAATGGTCTGAAGGCAGATAGTACAAAATCTGAAGAACTGCAAATTATCCTTAATCAAAGCAAAAATATCAAAATTGTCTGTTTCAATGAGCATTGGTTAACTGGTGTCGCCATAAAAATTTTAAATAAACTGGAACATTTCAAAGTAGCAAGCAGCTTTTGCAGAAAAGAAAGATCCCTTGGGGGCTTGTGCATATTTCTCGATACCTGCATAATACATGAAATAAAGACAGATTTTGATTATTTAAATGAGGAGTGCTCCTTCGAAAGTTGTTGTGTTGAACTAAAAGGCATGAACACAGTAGTCACATCAATTTGCAGATCCCAGGAAATGCAGTGGCTAAAACTGTCTTCTCCAAACACTAGTGTCTTCTTGATAAACTCAAGAAAGAAAGGAGGAAAAATATTATCATAGCAGCTGATTTTAATGTAAATGTGATAAGTTAAGACAAATGTGATAAGACAGTGGCTCAAAACAGTTTGTTGACATAATTCAGAACTCTGGTTTTAAACTAAATTTTTGTGAATTCACTAGAGAAAAGACTCATTCAGCCACTTGTATAGACAAAATCTTAACAAATTATGTTTAACAGTGAAAACAAGTCCTATTTAGACTTAGGAATTTCTGACCATTTGCATTGTTTATTCAACTGCCAGAAAAAAAAATAAACCAAATGTTAAGAAAGGTTTTATGAAAAGTGACTAAGTAAAAATAGTTTGAACCTATTCTATGACAAGATAGACACAGTGAAATGGCACATAAATAATAGTGTGTCAACTACTGAGAACTTTGATAATTTTCTAAGAAGTTTTCTAGAGGTATTCAATGAATCATTCCCATCTAGGATCTGGCACCAAAACGTTAAAAGTAAACTAAACTGGATTACTCCAGGCTTAAAAGTATCTAATGTTTGAAAACAAGAGCTACATAAAAAATTAAACACAATAAAAACCTTGAATTTGTTAACTATGTGAGATGTTATAAAGTTATATTTAAAATTGCTGTTAAAGGTGCCAAAAGAATGTCAAATTATAAGTTCATGTAGGACATGGTCTATTATTAAATCAGAATTAGATACAACAGTTAACCACCAGGAAATTTTAAAAATCAAACAAAACAACAGTACTATTTCAAACCCTGCTCAAATAACTCAATGTTTTAGTAAGGTTCTCATAAATGTAACAAAATCTGATGTAAATGTGACTACTTATCAAAACAGTGTGAATTTCTTTGGCCTGGATCGGAATAGTGACCCACTTGTGATATTTAGTAAAGTCTCAGTTAAAGATGTAAAAACTGCTATTTTGTCCTTAAAAAAACAAAAACGCTGCAGGATGGGATCAAATACACACCAAGGTAATTAAATTTGTATATGATAAAATAGCACACCCTCTGTCCCTAATAATCAATCAGTCGTTTGAGCAAGCCAACTTCCCTTATATGCTTAAGTATGCAGAGGTAAAAGCACTACACAAAAAAGGATCAAGAGATGATATGGGAAATTACCACCCCATCTGTATCCTCCCAGTGCTATCCAAAGTATTTGAAAAAATAGCTGCAGACCAGATAACAAATTTTATTGTGAAACATGGAGTTATTTTTAAAAACCAATATGGGTTCCAAAAAGGGAAAAACACCATGAGTGGTACTAGTGAATTCATTGAAAAAATCTGCTCATCACTAGACAAATGCAACTAAGTAGTAGGTATCCTTACAAAGGCATTCGATTCTGTGAATCACTCCATACTGCTTTACAAACTAGACAGATATGGCATCAGACAAAGTGCTCTGCTATGGCTCAGGTCTTATCTGACAAACAGCAAGCAAAGGGTAATTGTAATATCTAACACCATAAATTATGCATCTCAGTGGTATACAATATCACAAGTAGTCCCTCAAGGCTCAATCTTAGGGCCAATATTGTTTCTCTTTTACATAAATGATTTACCTCTTAATATCCATACCCAGCCAGTCATGTTTGCTGGTGATACTTCAGTACTCCTTGAAAAAAAAAAGAAAAAAATGTGGGAGAAATTCCAGATGGTGTTATAAATGCACTAAACAACCTAGATACATGATTTCAACAAAATGCCCTTAAACTTAACTTAAGACCATGTTTACACAATTTAGAACCAAACACTCAAAAATCAGTGGCATCAGTATTTTACATAAAAAAACAAGTTATGTACAAAGCCCAGTCCATTAAATTCTTGGGACTACACTTGGACAAAAATCTAAGCTGGCAAGCACATATAGATTGTTTAACTACAAAATTAAACAGCCTTGCCTTAACAATGGATGTACTATCTGGTATAACAGACATAAGCTGCAGAAAAGTGTTGTACCACACTTACTTTGAATCCATAATTAGATATGGCTTAATTTTTGGGGGAAATTCAAGCTACTTCAAAAAAGAATTGTTGGAAAAATGTGTGCTGTCCCTTCGAGAACATCTTGTCACCCATTATTCAAGAACCTAAAAATATTACCTATCCCTGCATTGAACATATTTGAAATTATCATCTTTTTACATAGTAACCCTGAGATAATAGAAGAAAACCATTTCAAACATATTTACAACACTAGATACAAAGAAAATTTCATGCTTCCACAACATTTCTTAAAACTCTACCAACAGACACCCCAGTCCATGGGAATGAAAATTTACAATAACCTCAAGGGTAGAGATGTACTGAGCATGGAGATAGGTTCACTGAAGAGAAAACTATAAGATCTCCTGGTGGAAAAATGCTGCTATTCAATTGAGGAATTTATGAATGATGAAATTGCCACGTGACTAGTGTGGTTGTTTAATATTATAGCATTGTGTATAATATTGTATGCATATATAAAGATAATGTATTGTTACATCATAAGAAAAACAATTTAATAATATCACTATGTGCAATATCAACCTGTACTGGTAAAAAGTAGTGTTAGGGAATTATGTACTTATGTATATCATAAGTCTAAAATTAAACAATGGAAAATCTAGGATAGAATGTTAACAACATTATGAGAACAAGAGTTCCTACTCACCATGCAGTGGAGATGCTGAGTCGCAGATATGCACAAAAAAAGATTTTCACACTTAAAGCTTTTGGCCAATGGATTTTGTCAATAATTACATTCCTGTAGTCCTCCTGGCCTCAACCTTCATTAGTCACTGTCCTCACCCATCCATCCCATTCCCTGCTCCCATTCTAGCACTACAAAGCTGTCATTCCACCTCCACGCCCAGTCTTTTTTATTTTTTATTTTTTATTTATTTACATTATTTTATTTTATTTTATTTCTCTCTATTTCTCTCCTTTTCTGCTACATCCCTGCCCCAACCCCACCTCACCCCTGCCCACCGCCCAACCTGGAGCACTTCACTGTCTGCCATCCCGACCATATTATCCCTCACCCTCCCCGGCCCAGCCTCATCCTTTCCCCCACCCAGTCACCACTCTCATCATGCACTGGTGCTGCTGCTTGCAGTCTGGTTTCAGTTGCATGAGACCTCAGTCATGTGTGTGAGTTGTGTTTGCATGAGTGTGTGTGTGCGTATGTGTGTCTATTGTTGACAAGGCCATTGGCTGAAAGCTTTAAGTGTGAAAATCTTTTTGTTATGCCTATCTGCGACTCAGCATCTTTGTTATATGGTGAATAGCAACTTTCCTTGTCATAATAAGGCAAAAATTGATGTGTCTCCTGTACAGTATGATTGGATGATCTGTAAATGTATGTTATGAGATGAATAAAATACTTGTCCTGTGCTTGTCCTGTACCATTTGAGACTGAAGCCCTTTCTATACTTTACCATGACCCTCTAACCCAAAAAGTGACAAAGTCCACTCCATAAAGCCATTGCTACCTGTGTAACCATCTCCTGTATGTAATGGACCCCTGATCTATTAAAAAGAACCCAAAACCTCACCACCCTATGGTGCAAGTTGAGAAATATGCAGCAAACACATGGTTACAGAACCATCTGAGCCTCAGTACCAAAGGTCTGCAACTGATGCTGCCAACAAAGAGAGAGAGCTGTGCCTCATCTCACAAGCTAGAATGGCAGTCTTTACTTCTTCTGACAACTATCTGAAACTAGAGAGATCCAAAGTGACACACATGATTAGTGATGACATGAGCCAGCACCTGCAATTGGCTGCACCCTGTGCCCTTCATCACACCTGGAAGCACCCTTCCCACACACACTGAACTACTTCTGTTCCCTTGCAGCCACATCCCTAAGGGCCCCATGGAAGTGAATCAAGGAGTATGGGAAAACTGGAAAAGAAGAGAACTGAAGTGTTTAAGATGTGGTTCTATAGAAGGATATTAAAAATTAGGTGTTCTGAAATGGTAATAAATGAGGAGTTTCTCCAAAGAATCAGCAAGGAAAACATTGGCAAGAAGAAGGCACAGGACAATAGGACTTGTGTTGATACTACACCAAGAGATACTTCCACGGCACTAGAGGTACCTGTACAGGGTAAAAACTGCAGGGGAGGAGGGAGATTTGATTTTCAACAAATAATTGAGGATGCTGGGTGCAAGTGCTACTCTGAGATCACAGTGGTGTGAAAATGCCACATTCAAAGAGTTATCATTTGCTTAGGAAAATTTATTTTGATTCCCATGTACAATTGTGATGTATGGATTAAAATTATCAGAAACAACTAAAACTGAATATAATGTTTGATTGCATCTCCCAAAGGTGATGTGAAAAAGTAAATAAATTTCAGACTTTGTAACAGGGTGGACAGATTTATTTATTTCGAGTCAAAAACATTACAACAATATTTACAATATATACAATATAACAAATCAGGTCAAATCATAAAAGAACAAACTAAACGGTATTAGCCCAAAATTGTGCAACGGCAGCAGCATTGTCTGAAACATCAACAAGCTCTTGTGTGGAACATGATACAGGACATCTAGGACAGTTAATTAAATGTTTGGTTGTCTGTTCTTCTCCGCAGTCACACAAGGTGGAAGATTCCTTCATGAAGCCCCATTTAAACAGATTGTCCTTAGTTCGTCCGACGCCACTCCTGAGCCGATTTAGAGACTTCCACACTGTCCAGACTTGATTTCCACCAGGAGGAAGGGTCTCAGAAGGAGTCATCCAATCGTTACTGTCAGATTTTGCTGTCCACTGAGATAGTCTGGCTGCTCCAGTCCGACCGGTGAGGGGTGTAGTAGTTCTCATGAAGCTCCTCCTAGATTTGAGTCTACTAATTGGTAGCTGGTATCCATGTAGCAGGTGATCGGTGTTATGATCTGCTTTATGTCTCTCAAGTTTGGCTGCGACTTCACGCCTTATGTCTGGAGGAGCAATACCTGCTAGTTTATGGAGTTTATCAATAGGTGTAGCTTTGAGGCATCCCGTTACTGTCCTGCAGGTTTCGTTCAGGGCCACATCAACCTGCTTTGCATGAGATGACTTGTACCATACAGGACATGCGTATTCAGCTGCGGAATAACACAAGGCCAAGGCTGATGTTCTTAGTAGTTTGGGATCTGCACCCCAAACGCTGCCAGTGAGCTTCCGCAGGATGTTGTTACGAGCAGCAACTTTCTGCTTGGTGTTAGTGCAGTGTTTTCTGTAGGTCAACGTTCGATCTAAGGTGACACCCAGATATTTGGGGTAGAAACAATGTTCAAGCTCTTGATCTTCCCAAAACACTGTAAGTTTTCTATAGGCCTCTCGATTGCGTAGGTGGAAAGCACAAACTTGAGTTTTAGCAGGGTTCGGTCTTAAGTTATTGACTCTGTAGTACTCAGATAGGTCCTTGAGAGCAACAGTAAGCTGGTTTTCTACTGTGTCAAAATCTCTGGCTTGTGTGACTAAGGCAAGATCATCTGCATAGATGAAACTCTTTGTAAGAGAAGGTTGAGGCTGGTCATTTGTAAATATGTTGAACAATATGGGGGAAAGGACACTACCCTGAGGCAAGCCATTCCTTTGACTTCTCCATCTACTCTTTCTTCCTTGGAACTCCACATAGAATCGCCGGTTTTCCAAAAGTGTCTGCACAGTTCTGGTGAAATTAATGTCTCTAGTGATGTAGTAGACTTTGTGCAATAATTGTCGATGTTGAATGGTGTCATATGCTGCTGTGAGATCCACGAAGACAGCCCCGGAAATGTATCCTTTTTCATATCCCTCTTCAATATGTTCAGTCAGATTAAGGACTTGTGCTGTACAATTCTTTCCAGGTCGGAAACCTGCTTGTTGAGGTATGAGTTGTTTTTCAACAATGGGAGTGAGTGGACAGATGATGACTGATAGGCATTTGTTGCATGTTATACAGACATGTGGGTGTGTTACCCACATAGTAATCTTTGTGGAACCTATAGTGTTTAAACTTAGTATCATATACTGCAGTGTGATATTTTTGTTGAGAAGTGGCATTTATGGTTCTACGGAAGTTGTCCTGTATAGAACAGATGCATCCAGGGTGGATGAACCTGTGAGGCTATACATACACTTACCACCTTCTCTATTCCAAATTTATCATTGACATTCTCAACCCATCAGAGGCAGGGATAACTGTGAAATTAGCCATATCATTTATCACACTTGCACAGTATTCTACATAGGTAGAACACACCTACTATCCACCTGGGTGAATGGTCAGTAGCAAACCATGTCTTAGACCCAGTTTGTCACCCAGTTGTAGGACATGTTGTTCAGAATAATGTGATTGACATTAACATAGCTTCATGACTCATACCATATGTATCTTGTTATCGATATCAGCTTTTATGAAAAACAGTAATAGAATTTTGTAGGGTAATGAGAGTTGTTTGATGGTATACACTTACATAATTAGATTCTGGCTGCCATTTGTCCATGCTGATGTTTTTCTCCACATGTTCCCCACTGCTGCAAATTCTCCTTCATTATGGGATGTATCAAATACAATGAATGAATAAATGTTAATTGATATCAAGGCTAAAATTATTGAGTGTTGTCCACAGTATGAAGACTGGTTTGATGCCATTGTCTACACTACTCCAACCTGTGCAAGCTTCTTTATATCTGAATAAGAATTGCAATATACATCCATTTGAATGAGCTCACTGTATTCATCCCTTGGTCTCCTCTACAACTTTTACCTGCCACACTTCCCCCCATTACCAAACTGACGACTCCTTCCTGCCTCAAGTTGTGCCATAAAGTTCTTTCTTCCCCAGTTCAACTCAGTACCACCTCATTAGTTATTTAACCCACCCATCTAGTCTTCAGCATTCTTCCATAGCATCACATTTCAAAAGCTACTATTCTCTTCTTGTCCGAATTGCTTATTTTGTCCTCATACAAGGCTACACCAAGACAAAGGCTCCAGAAAAGTACTTCCTGACACTTAAATATGTATTCCTAAATTCCTCTTCTTCAGAAATGCTGTTCATGCTATAGCCAGTCTATGTTTTATATCTTTTTTACTCCTGCCATCATCAGTTATTTTACTGCTCAAATACCAAAACTTGTCTATGAATTTTTGTGTCTCTTTTCCTAGTTTAATTCATTCAGTATTACCTGATTTAACTCAACAGCATTCTATTACCCCTGCTCTACTTTTGTTGATGTTCCCCTTATCAAGAAACTAATTATTTCATTCAACTGCCCTTCTAAATCTTTTGCTGTCTCTGACACAATTACAATGTCATCATCAAATATTTAACCATTTATTTCTTGTCCCTGAATTTTAACTATCTTCTCAAATTTGTCATTAGTTTCCTTTATTTCTTGCTTGGTATATGTACTGAATAACACCAAGGATAGGGTGTAACCCTAGCTTATTCCCTTTTCAAGCACTGCTTCCTTTTCAAATCCTTTGACTTATAGCATCTCATTCAGTTCCCACAAATGTGAGGGTTCAGCGGTCTATAAACCTTCTGTGTGACTAGTAGTTACCCCTTGATGTTAGAGATGCCGCTCTTTTCAGTAATTGTTAAGCCTTCCATGCTTGTAAGCTATCTTGCATAAAAGTGTTTTCTGTGGAAAGAAATGTTCAGTTCTATCAAATATGGCAGACTCTTATAAATCTGTACAAGTTGTAAATAACTTTTCACTCTCTGCATTTTATCACTTCTGCCTTCAGAGTCTCAATGACTTTATTCCAGTTGACATTGTGAATGGCTTTTTCTAAATTTACAAATGCTATAAATGCAGATTTGGTTTATCTTCTAAGATAAGTTACAGAGTCAGCATTGCCCTGCATGTTCCTACATTTCTGTGGAATCCAAACTGATCTTTCCACAAGTTTTTCCATTCCTCTGTAAATCACGTACTTCAATATTTTGCAAACATGTCTTATTAAAACAATAGTTCAGTAACATTCTCACCTGTCAACACCTACCTTCTTTGGAACTGGAATTAGGAAATTCTTCTTGAAGTCTGAGGGTATTTCACCTGTCTCATATATATCACACAGCAGTTTTGTCATGGCTAGCTCACACCAAGTATTTAAGTAATTGTGAAGGAATCCATGTACTCCATTGGCCTTGTTTCAATTTAGGTCTTTCAGTGCTCTGTCAAATTCTTCTTGCAGTATTATATCTCCCAACTCTTCTTCATCTGCCACCTCTTGCCTTCCTGTAACATTGCTTTCAGTTTCATTTACCTTGTGCAATCCTTCTGTGTTCATATTCCTCCCACCTTTCAGCTTTCCCTTCTTTGCTTAGTACTTCCATCTGATCTCTTAATATTCATACAGCTGCTTCTTTTCCTTTAATTTTCCTACAGGCAGTATCTATCTTTCTCCTAGCTATGTGTACTTCTAAATCATTGCCCATCTTATCTGGCCATTCCTATTTTGCCAGTTTGTAATTCCTGTCAATCTCATTTTTTTAGAAGTTTGTATTCCCTTTTCCTGCACTTATATATTTTCTCTCTATGTCATTTAGATTCACTGCCTCATGAATTATTCAAGATTTTCTACTGGGCTTTGTCTTTTTGCGTATTTGATTCTCTGCTACTTTCACTGCTTCATCTGTCAAGGTTACCCATTCATGTTCTATTGTGTTATTTGCTCCTGTTTCAGTCTGTTATTGCCCCCCCCCCCCCTCCCCCTCTGATTCTTGATTCTTTCAACTTATCCAAGTCTCATCTCCTTAATTTCCTACCTTTCTGCAGTTTTAATCTTCAGTTCATAACCACTAAATTATGGACAGAGTCCGCAACTGCCCATAGTTTAAAACCTGGTTTCACAGTATCTGCCTTACTATTATGTTATCTATTTGAAACCTTCCAGTGTCTCCAGGTCTCTTCCACTAATATAGCCTTCTTTCATGGTTTTAAAATTATGTATTAGTGACGATTAAATTGTACTATGTGAAAAATTCTGGCAGGCTGCTATGTCTTTCTTGCCTTTCCCCCTGTCCACATTTTCCTACTATTTTTCCCTCTTTTCCTTTTATTGTTGTCAAATTCCAGTCCCCGTTACAATTAAATTTTCCTCTCCCTTAACTATCTGAACAATTTCTTTTATCTCATCATGCCTTCTTTCAATCTCTTCATCATCTGCAGAGCTAGTTGGTGTTAAACTTGTACTATTGTGGTGGTTGTTGGCTTCATTTTTATCTTGACTGTGATAGTGTGTTCACTATGTTTTTCATAGAATCTTACCCAGATTTCAATTTTCTTATTCGTTACTAGTGGAGAAAAGAACAGCAACTTGCTTTAAATCTTCATAAATGCAAAATTATGAGCTTCACAAAACAAAAAATAGTAGTACCCTAAGAGTATAATATAGTGAGTCACAACTGAAATCAGTCAATTCATACAAATACCTGGGCATAACACTTTGTAGGGATACGTAATGGAATGATCACATAGGCTCAATCATTGGTAAAGCATGTGAAAGACTTAAGTTTAGATAGAATACTGGGGAAATGAAATCATTCTATGAAGGAGATTGCTTACAAATTACTTGTGTAGTCCATCCTAGAATATTGCTCTAGTATGTAAGACCCATACCAGATAGCATTAACAGGGGATATTGAATGTTTACAGAGAAGGTCAGCATGGATGGTCACAGGTTTGTTTGACCAATGGGGAAGTGCCACAGAGTTGCTGAAGAAACTGAAGTGGCATACTGTTGAAGATAGATACAACCTGCCCAGTAGTTTCTATATCACAAATAGTCCTTATTTATAACGCTATGTATTGTAGGTTCTCCCTACATATTGCCTCTGTAGGGATTGTGGGGACAAGATTAGGTTAATTACAGCATGCTCAAAGACATTTAAACAGTCATGCTTCCCATGCTCCATATGTGAATGGAATGGGAAGAGCCCTAATAACTCCTGCAATAGGACATACCCTCTATAGTTCACGTTGTACTGGTTTGTACAGTAGGGATGTAGAAGTGGTCAAGGCAGTAGTGGATATAGAAAGACCTCAAGGAGGGGGCCCTAAAGATATCTTGAGCTACCTTCACTTTTACCATAGTAAAACATAATCGAGTAACATGCAAATTTAAGAAAGTGTTATTTAAACTGATTATACACATATACAAGACAATGCCATCTTATGACATAAAAAATTACAATTATGGTTCTCTTCCTTAAATGATGAATCCTATGCACCTATTCTCCCTGGCAAATTGGTTAAATCAGCAATAGGACAATCAATGTCACAGTGAGTGTTCAACAGAGCTGAGCCATTAAGTCGATCCTCCTTTATGGTCACCCTCAGCCATGTCTTTGTACGCTGCAGTGTTGAAAACGTTCTTTCTACTGTAGCAATAGATGCAGATAGACAAGCAAATATTTTGTACAGCATGTGAAAAGTAGGATAGTCAGATCTGGGACAAACAGACAACACTTGCATAACAGAATCACAATCATTAAGGGCGTTTATGCTCGTTTGCTTCTATTGAAGAATCTCTCCCAGTAGTTTCTATATCACAAATAGTCCTTATTTATAACGCTATGTATTGAAGGTTCTCTCTACAACAAAACAGTAGAATATTTGCAATTTTTCTCGAACAAATGCCAGACGGAATAACACATCAAGATCATTAGAATGGCTGTGACTTTCCTTGTAGGTATATGTTAGCTAAACTATGTGCCAGACAGAAATGTATAAAATATGATGATGCAGGTGTGCATGCTACACAGGAAAGTACAACCACACAATAACTCAAATCAGTTGAGTCAACTGATGAAAGACACGAACGAACAGCATGCAGGCTGACTGGCAGAGGCGGTGCGGGTGGCAATGTGGGCTACCTCGCAAAGGCGGAGCGTGTTCCCCACATGCTCCCTATATGTATTCGCCACTGTGTCAAGGCCTACTCATATTTGATATTATGTTGACAACCCTGTATTCACCTGACTAGAAATCCTGTTTTCCCTGCCATTACACTTCGCCAATTCCCACTATATCCAGCTTCATCCTATCCATTCCCATTTTTAAATTTTCTAACCAACCTTCCTTGTTAAGATATATATCATTCCACACTCCAACCTGTAGAATACCAGGTTTGTTTTTCATGTTGATGAATCCCCCAGAGAAGGCTCTTTTTAGAGACGTGAATATGGGATATTTTACCCAAGAGGATGCCATCACCATTGACCATGCAGAAAAGCTGCATGTTACAAAGAAAAATAATGGCTGTCATTCCCCTCTGCTTTCAGCCATTCACAGTACCAGCATAGCAAAGCCATGTTGACTGATTTTACAAGGCCAACTGTTGCCCATGCAACCACTGAAAAGGATGCTGCACCTCTCCAGGAACAACAGGTTTGTCTGGGCTCTCCATTGATTGCGGCTCTGCCTATGGTTCATCTACCTGTTCATCCAGGTGCCAAACTATGAAACCTCAGCAAGGCCCATGGTTCATGGGAGGGTATGAGAGAGAAAACTATACAAATAGTCTTGTGAAATCCTAATCACATTGAAAACATCCACAAAGAACAAAACTATATGTGTGAGGCACTTTAAGATGTTTTAAAACATTTGCTAGATAATTTGAAAGTTTTTATGAGATTTGCAGAAAACATAGTGTCTATAAATAAACAGCTGAATATAAATTCTGGTGAATTTCTTGGACAGAAAATTCAGGCATTTATGTGGACATGAGTTACTAAGAAAAACACTCAAAAGCGAGAGAAATATTTAGAGTGCTAAGAATCAGACTTTGTCCCGATAAGATCTTTCTTTGAAATCAATCAGTGCCCAAAAGAATATTTTCTGAAAGACAAAAATTAATTATTTCCTAAATAGATTATGTTCTATAGATGCTATCAAGAAGGAGAACTTTACGAAGGTAGAAAAGGTTAAGGTCTACTTTAACAAAGGATAGGCAACTAATATAATGGTTCAAATGGTTCTGAGCACTATGGGACTTAACATCTATGGGCAACTAATATAAACTCATTCTATAAAATGTCTTAAAAATTAACCATTACTATACAGCTTCATACTATTTGTTGTCCTTAAGTTATTCAGTAATCAGTGTCTCAGAGTATATTTCTGGACAGGCTTAAATAAGCCTCCACAGAGAAACCAACACAAGGTCTTGCAAATGACATTTGGGCAGAGCTAAACAAGAAAAATTACATTGCTTGTATATTGTGTTGCATTTTCAAAGCTTTTGATTGTGTTGATCACAAATGTCTACTTAGCAAACAAAAGTGCTGTGAGATTACTGACATCTGTCTTGCATGGATGGTTATCATGATAACAGAAAGCTGAGGGTCTCATTTAAAGACTGTTTCACAACATCACACAAACTAAGGATGGCTAAACATAACATGTGGGGTCTCAAAGATTGTTACTGGGGAAACCCTTGTTTTTAATCAAATAAAAGAACTTACAATGAATTCACAAACTGTAATGACTCTGATGACACAGGCATACTAATCAAAGGACCAAACTCAACTTTACCAGACGCAGCTCAGATGGGAATTGGACCAGCATACAGTTGAAGCCTTAATATCAAAAAGACTCATATTACGCAATAAAACCTGTTCCTCCAGACATAGGTATTAATGATGATGCACTAAGTGACCATGTGCCAATATCATGAAAAGTAAAGTTATGTCACAAATAAAGCTTTCAGCCAGTAAGGCCTTCGTATGTATAAATGCAACTCATACACACAACTTGCAGTCTCATACAACTAACCACACTGCGAGCAGCAGCACCAGTGCATGATGGGAGTGGCGAATGGGTGGGGGTAAGGAGGAGGTTGGGGCAGGGAGGGGGAGGGATAGTATGGTAGGGGTGGCGGACAGTGAAGTGATGCAGGTTAGACAGAGGGCAAGAGAGAGGTAGGTTGGGGGGTGGAAGTAGTGGAAAAGGAGAGAAGTAAAAAGACTAGGTGTGATGGCAGAACGATGGCTGTGTAGTGCTGGAATGGGAACGAGGAAGGGGCTGGATGGGTGAGGACAGTCACTAACAAATTTTGAGGCCAGGAGGATTATGGTAACACAGGATGTATTGCAGGGAAAGTTCCCACCTGCACAGTTAAGGAAATATGGTGCTGGTGGGGAGGATCCATATGGCACAGGTTGGAAGCAGTCATTGAAATGAAGGATGTCATGTTTTGCAGCATGCTCAGCAACAGGATGGTCCACTTGCTTCTTGGCCACAGTTTTTCAGTGGCCATTCATGCAGACAGACAGCTTGTTAGTTGTCATGCCCACATAGAATGCAGCACAGTGGTTGCAGCTTATCTTGTAGATCATAAGACTGGTTTCACAGGAAGCCCTGCTTTTGATGAGATAGCTGATGTTTGTGACCAGACAGGAGTAGGTGGTGGTGGGAGGATGTGTGGGACAAGTCTTGCATCTAGGCCTATTACAGGAGTATCAGCCATGAGCTAAGGGGTAGGGAGCAGCGGTTGTATAAGGACAGATGAGTATATTGTTTGGGTTTGGTGGACAGCAGAAAGCCACAGAGGGAGGGGTGGAAAGGATAGTGGGCAGGACATTTCGCATTTCGGGGGATTATGAGAGTTAGTCGAAAGCCTGGCAGAGAATGTAATTCAGTTGCTCCAGTCCTGGGTGCTACTGAATTTATGAGGGGAATGCTCCTCTGTGGCCTGATGGTGGGACTTTGAGAGGTGGTGGGATACTGGAAAGATAAGGCATGGGAGATTTGTTTTTGTACAAGGTTGGGTGGCTAGTTAAAGTCTGTGAAGGCTTCAGTAATACCCTGAGTATATTTTGAGATGGACTGCTTGTCATTGCAGATGCGATGACCATGGGTGGCTAGGCTGTACAGAAGTGACTTCTTGGTATGGAATGGGTGGCAGCTGTCGAATTGGAGGTATTGCTGTGGTTAGTAAGTTTGATATGAATGGAGGAACTGATGTATCCATCTTTGAGGTGGAGATCAACATCTAGGAAGGTGGTTTGTTGGGTTCAGTAGGAACAGGTGAAGCAAATGGGGGAGATGTTGTTAAGTTTCTGGAGGAATGTGGACATGCTTGATCCAAATCACAAAGATGTCATCAATGAATCTGAACCAGGTGAGAGGTTTAGGAAGGATTCCTCTAGATGCCCATGAATAGGTTGGCATAGGATGGTGTCATGCAGGTGCTCATAGCCATACCCCAATTTTTTTTTGTATGTAATACCTTCAAAGGAGAAGTAATTGTGGGTGAGGATATAGTTGATCATGACGACTAGGAAGGATATTGTTGGTTTGGAATCCATTGGGTGGTAAGGTAATGTTCAATGGTGATAAGGTCATACACATTATAAATTTAGTGTAAAGGGAGGTGGAATTAATAGTGACGAGCAGGGCACCATGTGTAAAGGGACAGGAGCTGTGGAGACTTGGTGGAGGAAATGGTTGGTATTATTTATATAGGAGGGTAGGTTCCAGGTAATAGGTTGAAGGTGTTGATCTACAAGATCAGAGAGTCTCTCAGTGGGGCCACAGTAATCAGCCACTAAAGGGCATCCTGGGTGGTTAGGTTTATGGACTTTAGGAAGCATGTAGAAGTTAGGAGTGTGGGATGTGGTAGGTGTGAGTAGAGAGATGGACTCTGGGGAAAGGTTCTGAGATTGGCCTAAGGATTTGAGTAGTCACTGGAGATTCTGCTTGATTTCTGGAATGGGGTCACTGTGGCAATATTTGTAGGGTAAGTATCTGACAGTTGCAGAATCCTTCTGCCAGGTAATCCTTGCAGTTCAAAACAACAGTGGTGAAGCCTTCGTCCACAGGTAGGATTATAAGGTCAGGATCAGTTTTTAGATGGTGGGCTGCAGTTCTTCCTTAGGATGTAAGGTTAGTTATTACATTGAGGGAGCTGGGGAATGATGGTGAGGCAAGATTCGAGGTCAAGAAATTCTGGAAAATAAACAGGGGGTGATTTGGAGGAGGGGGTGGATCATAGTTGGATGGAGGAGGGAATTGAGTTGGCAGGGTTCAATATTGGTCTTTGGTAGAGTCTGATTGGTAGGGTTGGTGGTAAAAAATTGTTTCCACTGTAGGGACCAAGTGAAGGAGGGAAGGTCTTTAACAAGTCCTGCATGATTGAATTTGGGAGTGCGGCAAAAGGTGAGGCCTTTGGAAAGGACTAATACTTTTGTGGGGCTAAGGCTTCTGGAGAAAAGGTGTGTGTTATGATGCTGTTTAGGTTCTGGATTCTGTGTGGAGGTGGAAGGGAATATTGGAGGGTGGGGTAAGTGTAGTACATCTGCGAGACAAGGTTTGTCAGCTATGAGGGGATGTAGGGAAGGTATGGAGGTTGTTGTAGAGGTGGTGGATAGTGGTACTCCAAGATGGGAGTAGGATGGAGAGCTTCTGAGGTGGCATTGTGCACATTGCTCAAGTTCCTGCAGAACAAGAGTTTCAACGTATGTTATGGGTGCCAGGAATTTAGGATTGCATAGCAGGAGAATTTTGCAGATGGAGAGAAGGTACTGCAAGAATGTCTGGGCTCAGTTGATATGATTTTGCAAGACTATGTTGGTGAGAGCTAAGGATTATCATAATCTGAACAGGTGGAGGTCATTGTGGAGGGATGAGTGGCAGCCAGAGATGGGTAATTCTGATAGTAAGGCCATTTGGGGGGATTCCATGAGCCAAGCAACAATACAGGAACAGTATGTGCAACTGGGATCTGGCCAGGGAAAAGGAAACTTTTCTGTATTGACACAGATGGAAGGAGCAAGGATCCATGGTGATGAAAAAAATGCTAAAAATTATGTAAATAACATAGAACTACATCAGAAAAATTTAGCAAAAATTCACACAAATACATGTGAAAACTCATGAAAAGGATTAAATGAATGCAAATGGGGAAACAAGATGAAATCTGAGAGAGTTGACAATAGTGAAAGGTGAAAACGCACTAAAATTGCTGTGAAGTCACAAGGATAAATAATAAAAAATATATATTACTGTGGGTAGCAGGTCTGAGGGTGCATAAGTGTGAAGAAGGGGGACAGCAGATGTGACTGCATGAGGTGGACTTAGTTGTTGCAAACCGGGATAGAACGGAGAAAGAGTGGGGGCTGGGGGGGATTCATAGGATGAGATACAAGGTCGTGTTTCTCCAGAAAGGTGCGGGAAATAACATGCAAAAATACGGGAGAGTGATGCAGGGAGAGTGATCAATTTGAAAGTATAAGATTAATTATATCAGAGGGAGTAATGTGGGACATAAGACACTGCACCAACAGTCAGCATGATCTTGTAGCCATCTGTTGTGTGCGGCCGAGACAGTTGATACAGTGTGGCTTGTGAGTAGAGTGCACAGTGCATTTTGTAAGGTGACAAGAGAAACACAGGTATGAAGAGAAAGGCACTGGGTTAGGATCAATGAAAAGCTATCACGCAAAAAAACAATGGAAAATCTGGGATGGAATGTAACAGTCTTATGAAAAGGGAAGTTGCTACTCACCATGTAGTGGAGATGCTGAGTTGCAGATAAGCACAACAAAAAGAATGTCACAAATACATCTTTCAGCCAGTAAGACCTTCGTCAACAATAGAGGACAAACAGACAGACAGACACACACACACACACACACACACACACACACACACACACACACACACACACACACACACACACACACAAATGCACCTCACACAAACTGCAGTCTACGCAACTGCAACCACATTGTGAGCAGCAGCACCAGTGGATGATGGAGGTTGGGGTGGGGGGAGGAGAGAGAGTATCACACAGTGAAATGCAATGCTGCAGGTTAGACAGTGGATTGGGGAGTGGTGAGGAGGGGGGAGTAAGGGAGCAGTGGAAATGAAAACTGGGTGTGATGGCAGCATGATGGCTGTGTTGTGCTGGAATGGGAACAGGAAAGGGGCTGGATAGGTGAGGACAGTGACTAACAAAGGCTGGGCCAGGAGGGTCATGGGAATATAGGATGTATTGCAGGGAAAGTTCCCACATCCATAATTCAGAAAAGATGGTGCTGATGGGAAGGATCCATTGGCACAGGCTGTGCAGCAATCATTGAAATGAAGGATGTCATATTTTGCAGCATGCTCAGCATCAGGATGGTCCACTTGTTTCTTGGCCACAGTATATTGTGTAGGTTTCGTGGATGGTAGAATATCACTGTGAGTAGGGTGGGAAGGATAGTAGGCAGGACATTTCACATTTCAGGGCACAACTACAGGTACCTTGTGGAGAATGTAATTCAGTTACTCCAGTACTGGGTGGTTCTGAGTTATGAGGGGAATGTTCCTTTGTGGCCGGGTTGTGGGATCACCTCCCAAAGTCCCACCATCCAGACACAGAGGAGCATTCCCCTTGTAACTCAGTACAACCCATGACTGGAACAACTGAATTACATTCTCCACCAGAGTTTTGACTACCTCTCATCATGCCCTGAAACATCCTGCCCACTATCCTTCCCATCTCTCCCACAGTGGCATTCTGCCATCCACTGAACCTACACAATATACTCGTCCATCCTTACACAACCCTACTCCTTACCTCATGGCTCAAACTCCTGTAATAGACCTAGATGCAAGACCTGTCCCATTCATCCTCCCACCACCACCTACTCCAATCTGATCACAAACATCATCTATTTCATCAAAGATTACCTGTGAAACAGGCCATGTGATCAACAAGCTAATCTGCAACCACTGTGCTGCATTCTATGTGGACATGACAACCAACAAGCTGTCTGTCCACATGAATGGCCACAGACAAACTGTGATCAAGAAACAAGTGGACCACTCTTTGCTGAGCATGCTGCAAAACATGACATCCTTCATTTCAATGACTGCTTCACAGCCTGTACTGTATGGATCCTTCCCATCAACACCAGCTTTTCTGGATTGTGCATGTGGGAAATTTCCTGCAATATGTCCTACATTCCCATAACCCTCTTGGCCCCAACCTTTGTTAGTGACTGGCCTCTCGCCCATCCAGTCCCTTCCCTGCTCCCATTACAGCACTACACAGCCGTCATTCCACCATCACACCCAGTCTTTTTACTTCTCTCTTTTTCTGAGGCCACAGTGAGAAACCTTAAAACTATGGGGTTGAGAGCTTACAGCAGTAGTAAAACCCTTTTATAGAAGTGGAGATAAACAGCTAACCTCTAGTTACACAACTGTCTTTGTCCTGCCAATATTTTCAAAAATTATTGAGAAGGTAGCTTATTTCAGAACACTGAACCATCTTTCTGAGATTAATCTTCTGACAAAGTCCAGTTTGGCTACCATAATGGCATCTCTACTGATAAAGCAAATTATGGTTGTAATCCCAATTTCAGCAGAACTAAACAAGAAAAATTACTCTGTTATTATTTTCTATGATTTTCCTGAAGTCTCTGATGGTGTCGATTGTAAAATTCTACTAGATGCTTCTGCATGGACGGAGTCTTACCTGAAAAGTAGAAACAATGAATCACATAGAAAATGATAAAATGAAAATAAGATTAAATTCAGAGGGGATTGATTTCAAAGGATTGATTTCAACTATATTTGGTGCCCATTCTGCTTGCTATACGAGAATCAGCAATCTATCTCCAAAAGGGGCCTAGATACAGGCAAAGAGGGTTTCCTACCCCTGACAAATAGACTACCCAGTGTGCGGGTAGTATCAGCATCCCTTCCAGGGGCTACACATGTAGATGGGCATGGCTGACCAGACAGAGGAGAAGGGGGGAGGGAAGGAGATAGATAATTAAAGAGGGGGTATGATGAGGTTGACAGAGAATAGAGTAAGAGGTGATGGACAGACAGAGAGGAGGAGGATGAGAGGGACTGTGAGAATGGGAGGAGGAGATGGAGAGATAGAAGCAGTGAGGAGATATGTTGTGCTGGTAGTATTGGCATGCCTTGCAGGGGCTACACGTGTGGATGGACATGGGTAAGCAGAGGAGAGGAGGTATAGAAGATGGATAGTGACAAAACTAGAAGGATGAGGTGGGCAAAGAAAGGGTGGTGAGAGGATGTGAACAGAGAGCCAGGGAGGATTTGATGGACAGAAAGATGGACAAGGAGGAGATGGAAACAGAGGTAATAGAAGAGATTGTCACAGAGATGGGGAAGAGGATATGGGCAGAGGACAGGGGCAGAAAGATGTGGTTTGAGAGAGGGGTGCAGGAGATGGACGAACAGAGGAAGAGGAAGAGATATAAAGAGCAGATAGGAGGAGATGGAAAGATAGAGGTGGGAGGAAGAGGTGGACACAGAGATAGGCAGAGAAGATATGCGTGCAATATATGTGTTAAATGCGTTTGCAGGTGAAGATGTGGGGAAAAGGCTGCATGAACCACAAATCAGGCTACCTGTATCAATCAAACAGTTAATTTCCCACTCATCAATCTTAATCTTAATGTAAGGAGATCCAAAATCTGAATCATCATCTTTGTTATTAGATACTTCATGCAAGAGATCTCTTTCAATTTCACCAAATGCTACATCTACACAGTTTTTGCAGAGTTTTATCAACTTTACTGGTTTCATAGCATTATTTTGGTTACTCATCTTGTCAGGTAAAGATTGAACACACTGAATGGATTCCATAGCACAACTAACATCACTTGTTGCAGAAGGAACACAAAATATATTACTGTCAAAATTACATTTCCTACTTAGATTTTCTTTCACTTCATTCCACCAATATGGATACAAATTTTCACTAACCACAGCTAACTTATTCCGGAATGCACATTTATCTAAGTTATCATCAATTTGCTCCTAAACAAATTTCAAAAAAATTTCTCCTTTATTCTCTATCATACACATCACTTACCTTACCTGCATTCACAAATAACTAAAAAACTTCATTATTCTTAAACTACACAAAAACCTGATACTCATCATCATCAATATCTTTATTATCATCATATTCTTCCAAAATTACTTCATCAATAACATCATTATCAACACAAGTCCATTAAAGTCACTTGTGTGTACATATGTGTGTATTGGACTGGGGACCTAGAAACGACGGAGAGGCTTCGTCCCCGCCGTAGCCCTCACTGGTACGCAACCCCAGAACAGGCTACAGCAGTCTACTCACCCCACCACCACCCCACATCGAACCCAGGGCTATTGTGTGGTTCGACCCCCTGTGGAATGTCTCATTCCAGATGAGTGTAATCCCAATGTTTGCATGGTAGGGTGATCATAGTGTATGCATACATAGAGACAGTGTTTGCTGCGCAAACACTGACATAGTGTAACTGAGGCAGTATAAGGGCAACCAGCCCACATTCACTGAGGCAGATGGAAAACCGCCTTAAAAACCATCCACAGGCTGGCCGGCACATTGGAGCTCAACACTAATCTGCCTTCCCGCTCAGGAGGCAGTGCGTTAAACTGCATGGCTAGCCAGTTGGGCTAAAGTCACTTACCTCACCTAAATTCATTTGCAACAAACCACCAGTCTCAGACTTACCAACCGCAGTCATTTCACAGCTCTCCTTCACATCTACATAAAAAATACCACCTAATTCAGATCCAATACAGTCATCACCTGTTTTACATACATCAATAACTCTGTTTTCTGACTAAGAGAAGAAGTCATTAGTACACACTACATAAAACTTCTCATTACTTTCACATTCTGGTTTATGATTAGTATCTACATTACTATAATTAAACATAGTATTCCAAAACTTTTGATCAAAACATAAATGAGAAATCTGATGTTCCTTCTGTTCAACTTCAGATACTTGTGCCACATTATTAATACTGTTATTATTGTCTAAATGTAAGTGTAAATTGGGGATCCTATACTTGTTGTGTTTCCTCGCTCCAAAATTGTGGACATTCATTGAAGCAGACTGCTGTTTCCCAAATAGTTACCGCTGTGATGGTTCCTCCTATTAATTTGCCCATGGTTATCCCCATTATTCCTATTCTGCTGATGTTCAAAATTTCTGTCTCTATTACCATTTTGACCCCGATAAAAATTATCACTATCTCTGTTTCTGTAGTTATTACCATTGTGATCTCTTTCATTTTGATGATTACGGTGGATGCTTCTTTCTACTGCCCTATCCAGCCTGTCAATGGCAAGGAAATCATTTCTGAAGAAGAGAAATTTGTTAACATCGAGTATAGATTTAAGTGTCAGGAAGTCGTTTCTGAAAATATTTGTATGGAGTGTAGCCATGTATGGAAGTGAAACATGGACGATAACCAGTTTGGACAAGAAGAGAATAGAAGCTTTCGAAATGTGGTGCTACAGAAGAATGCTGAAGATAAGGTGGGTAGATCACGTAACTAATGAGGAGGTATTGAATAGGATTGGGGAGAAGAGAAGTTTGTGGCACAACTTGACTAGAAGAAGGGATCGGTTGGTAGGACATGTTTTGAGGCATCAAGGGATCACAAATTTAGCATTGGAGGGCAGCGTGGAGGGTAAAAATCATAGAGGGAGACCAAGAGATGAATACACTAAGCAGATTCAGAAGGATGTAGGTTGCAGTAGGTACTGGGAGATGAAGAAGCTTGCGCAGGATAGAGTAGCATGGAGAGCTGCATCAAACCAGTCTCAGGACTGAAGACCACAACAACAACATCCAGCCTGTCAACATATCGTAAAAATTGTTCAAGGCAATTGTCAGGTCCGTGTACTAAATCCCACTGCAACTTCTCTGGTAATCTCCATTTTAGAGCATCAATCAATGTCATTTCACCAAATGCTTTGTCAAGATGAGTTAATTTCTTAAGTTGATTCTTGCAGCACTCTTTCAGGGTACCGTCCCGATTCCGATAATCAGGACCATTCAGAAATTCACTTTCAATTCCCCCCTGTTCAGCTTCTGACCAAAATTTATTTATAAACTTTTTTTTGAAACTTTGGTATTTTTCCCATTGACTTAAATTTAGATTTGCCCATGACAGAGCTTCCCCTCAAAGACATCTTTTAACAAATTTAATTTTTTGATTGTCACTCATGCCTGACAAAAACTATCTCTACAGTGGTGTAGAAAATGCACTGGATGTAAACTGTTTGATGGAAAACTTTTGATTGGAATGTTGGACCATGCAGTACCCTTATTTGAATATAGGTTGTAGTGAATGCAATTTTCCTGAACTACTGAAATTTTTTGATCCAAAACATTTACATTACTTAGCATACTGTTCTCAATATTTAAAATTTGTAATCTAAACTACCAAAGTTCTGTTCCATTTTTTTCCTCCTTTACCTTCTGTTGAACTCTGATGTCATTAACATTCTTCTCCTGTTGTGAACACTGTGCAACTAACTCATTTTCCAAAACAATAAATTTACTTTCTAATACATTGAACGAATACAATGAACAGATAGAATTTTTCTATGAATGTCTGAAGGAAATCTATGAGAAAGGCAGAGACTGTTTATATAAATTCATAATTGGAGACTTTAATGCTAAAGTTGGAACATACAAAGAAGGTGATTCAGTTGTTGACAAATATGGAATAGACAAAAGAAATGATAGAGGTGAGAGAGTGGTACAATTTTCAGAATGCATGAAAACACCTATTATGAGTACGTTTTTCAAGAAGCACCCAAGTTGCAAATGGACTTGAAGGAGTCCTAACTTTGAAGTGAAAAATGAGATAGACTTCATTCTCACCATTAGGCCTCATAACAGTAAAGATGTCACTGTGTTAAACAGCTCCAAGACAAGCAGTGATCATCAATTAGGAAGGCAAGATTTGAATTTAATACAAAGTATGAAAGATTAAAACTAATTAAATGAGAAAGTAAAATTTTAAATGTCAAAAATCTTGAAGAACATAAAGAGGAATTTCAAGAAAGAATTCAGAGAAAATTAAAAGAACGTGAAGCAGAAGAAGTATCAAAGGTACTAATCATGAAGGCTGAAGAAGCGGGTGGCTTATGTAAATCTCAAAACCAACGCAAGAAACTGACAAATAAAAACAACAGGTTTGATGGACAAGAGAAGAAGAACGAAAGTTGTTACAGACAAAGAAAAGATAGAATATGCAGAGCTGTGCAAAGCTCTAAGAAAGAGTATGAAGTATGAAGAAGGCATGCTAAAAGCCAGTCTTGAGAATAAATTTAGTTTAAAGAAAGCCAAGCGAATGCTTATAATTGGAAGGAATCAGCTAACAGCATTAGACACAGATCAAGGTCGAATTACAGACAAGGCAAAAATACTAGAATAAATTGGAAATTGAAAAGGGTGTAAAGCAAGGTGATTCTATATCTCCCAAACTATTTTCAGAAGTCTTAGAAAAAGCCATGTCTAAATTGAATTGGATAGAAAAGGGAATTCAAGTTCTCGGAAAAAGTCTGAACAGCTTGAGGGTTGTGGATGATATTGTCCTATTTGCATATGGCATAGAAGAACATCAAGTATTAGTTAACAAACTTACATTAGTGTGCTCTGAAGTTGAACTAAAAATGAAATCATATAAAACCAAGATAATGATCAATGAATGGACACCCAAGGGAAGTATATCAGTTGGAAGTACACAATTCCAAAGAGTCACAGAATATATCTATCTGGGTCAACAGATAAACATGAAAAGAGATTTAAAAATAGAAATATTGTATATGTGGAAGAGACCTGCTGACACTAGATGGCTTCAGAGAGATTATATAATGAGTGATTTAGAAACCAGGATTTAAATTTTAGGACATTGGGAAGAAGTGGACTTCGACGACAATCTATTGGTTATGAAATGTAGATTAACACTGAAGAAACTGCAAAAAGGTGGGGATTTAAAGAGATGGGACATCGATAACTGAAAGAACCAGAGGTTGTAGAGAAGTCCAGAGAGAGCATTTGGGAATGATTGACAAGAACAGGGGAAAGAAATACAGTAGAAGAAGAATGGGTAGCTTTGAGAGATGAAATAGTGAAGACAGCACAGGATCAAGTAGGTAAAAAGGCGAGAGCTAGTAGAAATCCTTGGGTAACCGAAGAGATATTGAATTTCCAGAATGAGATTTTCACTCTGCAGCGGAGTGTGTGCTGATATGAAACTTCCTGGCAGATTAAAACTGTGTGCCGTGTGCCGGACCGAGATTTTGAAGTCGGGACCTTTGCCTTTGGCGGGCAAATTCTCTACCAACTGAGCTACCCATGCACGACTCACGCCCCGTCCTCACAGCTTTACTTCTGCTTTTAGATACTGAATTTAATTGATGAAAGAGAAAATATAAAAATCCAGTAAATGAAGCAGGCAAAAAGGAATACAAAAGTCTCAAAAATGAGATCGACAGGAGGCGCAAAATGGCTAAACAGGGATGGTTGAAGGACAAATATAAGGATGAAGAGGCATATATCACTAGAGGTTGAGATAGATACTGCCTACAGGAAAATTAAAGGGACCTTTGGAGAACAGACAACCACCTGTATGAATATCAAGAGTTCAGATGGAAAACCAGTTCTAAGCAAAGAAGGAAAGGCAGAAAGGTGGAAGGAGTATATAGAAGGTCTATTCAATGGTGATGTACTTGAGGGCAAAATTATGGAAGTAGAAGAGGACGTAAATGAAGATGAAATGGGAGGTATGATACTATGTGAAGAGTTTGACAGAGCACTGGAAGACCTAAGTCGAAACAAGGGCCCTGAAACAAACAATGTTCCATTAGAACTAACTGATACCCTGACAAAACTCTACTATCTGGTGAGCAATATCTATGAGACAGTGAAATACCCTCACACTTCAAGAAGAATATAATAATTCCAATCCCAAAGAAAGTAGGTGTTGACAGGTGTGAAAATTACTGAACTATCAGTTTAATAGGTCACAGCTGCAAAATACTAACACGAATTCTTTCCAGACAAATGGAAAAGCTGGTAGAAGCCAACCTTGGGGAAGATCAATTTGGATTCTGTAGAAATGTTGGAGCACATGAGGCAATACTGACCCTACGACTTATCTTAGAATTTAGGTTAAGGGTAAATTGTACATGAAATTTGACATTTTCTGTTTTCTACTCCATAACGTACTTTGGACTTTCCTGAACATTTTGGTATATATTACATTAAAATCAGACAAGTGTGAGACCTTCAAATAATTTTTTGAATGTTGACATGTGTCTGTCAAATTTTGCCGCTACACATATACTGCCACAGTTGAGTGGTCATATCTTGGGAACTACACAGTCCAGAAGGTTGTAAATTGCTTTGTTTTGTGCCTACTTCTACATCTCAGAAGTTGGCATTACGAATAAACAAATCAGTCCTTTGTTTCTGATAGTAGTTTTCATTGAAAGTAGTGTGACTATCAGCTATTTTTGTAGTAAGCTAATGTCTATTGCTTTTTATACGTAACTTATGGGAAGGCCATCAGAGATAACTGTGGCAATTTAGAGAAGATGAAAAGAGCAGTGTAGAGCACTTTCTTTCATCAAATATCAATCGTTAAAAAGCCATGTCATGCTTTGTGCTCACCTCCACCAAACACTTGGTGTAAATATAGGCAAGCTGAATTTTCTGGCACCTTGCATGAATTAGCACATAAATGTTCAATCAAACCTATTTACAGAGATTTGGCAAATCCTGAGCTACTAAAGAAGTGTTTACATGGGAAGACCCAGAATGTGAATGAGTCCTTCAGTAATGTTGTGTGATGCCGTGTGCCTAAAAATGTATTTGTTGGCGTTATGAGTATAAAGTTAGTAGTGTCAGATAGCGTAATAACTTTTAATGGTGAAAGACTTAAGGTTCTGGAGAAATTAGGGGTAAGATTTGGGCAGAACACACCTAAAGGACTGCGGGAACTGGCTGAGCTTCGTGTACGTGAAGCAGAGTTAGCTGCTCAGCAAATGACAAAAGAAGCAAGAAAGAAAAGGAGGAGCCAAGCACTGGGCTGTTGTTACACTGAAGAAGACACAGACTATGGGCCAGAGAAATTCTAGTGCATAAAAGATGCAGAAATGTAAGTCTGTATAAGAATGTGTAATAAAAAAGTTTCAAACCTCAATGTCTCTCAACTACATTTTTTGCAATAAATGACCCGTTTTCTAAAAAAAGTACTGATGGTAGAGACATGAAATTTTCACAGCATGGCAAGTGTGAGATTCAGCACATAACAAACTAGAATAATTAAAATATCCTGAGTTGTTTTTTATGTTCATTTATTTACAAAATTCTGTCAAAAAATTGAGTGTTTGAAAAAAACCAATAACATGCCCCATAATACAATTGAATAATAATTCTAGTTTAGTGTATCTAGAAAGGTGCATTCAATAATTATGGAAAATTGTAAGTTGGTGTCTTAAAAAGTTTCCAAGATAATGAGTCAAAAAATTCGATAATTTAATATTGGTGGTATAGGATATACAATGTCCCCTTAAGGAAAGGCAAACCTACGTTTCTAGCTTTTGTAGACTTGGAAAAAGCTTTTAACAATTTTGACTGGAATACTCTCTTTCAAATTCTGAAGATGGCAGGGGTCAAATACAGGGAGCAAAAGGCTATTTACAATTTGTACAGAAACCAGATGGCAGTTATAAAAGTCACGGGGGCACAAAAGGGAAGCAGTGGTTAAGAAGGGAGTGAGACAGGGCTGTAGCCTATCTCCGATGTTATTCAATCTGTATATTGAGCAAGCAGTAAAGGAAACAAAAGAAAAATTCAGAGTAGGAATTAAAATCCATGGAGAAGACATAAAAACTTTGAGGTTTGCCAATGACATTGTAATTCTGTCACAGACAGCAAAGGACCTGGAATACCAGCTGAAAAGAATGGACAGTGTCTTGAAAGAAGGATACAAGATGAACATCAACAAAAGCAAAATGAGGACAATGGAATGTAGTCAAATTAAATCAGTTGATCCTGAAGGAATTGAATTAGGAAATGAGACACGTAAAGTAGTAGATGAGTTTTGCTATTTGGGGAGCAAAATAACTGACAACGGTCGACGTAGAGGGGATATAAAATGTAGACTGGTAATGGCAAGGAAAGCGTTTCTGAAGAAGAGTGATTTATTAACACTGAGTATATTTAAGTGTCATGAAGTCTTTTCTGAAAATATTTCTATGGAGTGTAGCCATGTATGGAAGTGAAACATAGGACGATAAATAGTTTAGACAAGAAGAGAATATAAGTTTTCAAAATTTTGTGCTACAGAAGAATGCTGAAGAGTAGATGGGTGGATCACATAAATAGTGAGGAGGTACTGAATAGAACTGGAGAGAAGAAGATTTGTGGCACAAATTGACTAGAAGAAGGGAACGGTTGGTAGGACAAGTTCTGAGGCATCAAGGGATCACCAATTGTGGAGAGTAAAAATCGTAGAGAGAGAGACCAAGAGATGAATACACTAAGCAGATTCAGAAGGACATAGGTTGCAGCAGTTACTTGGAGATGAAGAAGCTTGCACAGGATAGAGTAGCATGGAGAGTTGCATCAAACCAGTGTCTGGACTGAAGATAATGATAACAACAACACAACAACAACAACAACAACAACAACAACCACCAACACCAAGTACAGATGTGTAGCACGCGACTGACTTGTTGCTCAAAAGTTGTATTTGAGCTGTGACAGAAGGTTTAGACATGGTTAGAGCAGATGAACAAAGTTTACGTATTGCTATTGTGTAAGATCTTTCATTGGAACTGGTAAGTATCGCGACAATTATTACTTATTGCGTATATCCACAGCGTTATGGTAGATAATCCAGATGGTCTTCTGACCAAGATTGAGAGTGGAGATTTAATCATCATTGAGAATACTGTGGAGTGCTATGAGAGACAATCTCAATACTATCCTAGCGTTGCAAGTATAAAGTCTCATGTGATATCCCACTGTGGTCACTAGTTCATCAAAGTTACATTGGACACACAATTACTTTGAATTAGTGGATTCCATTTGGTTTGGTTTTGTTTTGCTTTAGGGTGCAAAAGACAACTGGGGTTGTACACACTCAAGTCAAAGCTACAGAACACAAAGACAGTGAGGAGTTAAAAAACGACTATACGTCAGTCCCAATTGAAATAATAGAAGACAGCTAAAATCAGGAGTGGATAAAGGGCTTTAAAGGACACCATACAGAAACAGACATCAAAAAATGAAAATAAATGGCCTTTACCATATTGCTTTGGTGGATAAAAAGTACAATGCAGTCGACAGCCCATGCATCTTTGCTAAAACAGCCAATAACTCAGATGGAAAACCCAAGAGGGACTGCAAATAGTTAACAAATGAGCATTCCGTCATGAAGTGGTGGACAGTTAAAACTTGGGCGCAAAGTGTACAAAGTGGTGGGGTAATGCCACTTATCAAATGACGATGACTGACAAGGCAGTGCTCAATATGCAGACTAGTTAAAATGACCTCCTCTCGGTGGGAGGGCTGAGAGGAGGTCGTCCAAGCCGCTGGGAGAGGCTTAATAAGCTGGAGCTTATTCCCGTGAAGGGAGGACCATTGGCGATGCCCTAGGCACACCACTTCCTGACAGACAGCAACACAAAGATCATCAAAGGGAATATAGGAAATTGTGGGCTGAGGTACAATGACTGCAGCCTTGGCAGAAATATCAGGAGCCTCGTTTCCTGGCAGATTGATATGACCAGGAACCCACAGAAACATCACACTGGCTCCACCAAGAGAGAGCAAGTGACAGTTTTCCTGGACCGGCTTCACTAAGGGATGGAAGGTGTACAGCACACATAGACTTTGAAGGGCACTGAATGAGTCTGAGCAAAATTGTTAACAAAATGGGAGCCAGAGATGCCAGGCGGAGACAGGCCATTATAGGATTAATGGCAACAGCAAAGAGGACGACACTAAGGACAGACCCCTCAGGCACACCGTTTTCCTGGATAAAGGTGTCAGACAAGGCAGAATCCACATGCACCTTGAAAACTTGGTGTTTTAAAAATGCCTGAAGCAAACAGGGCAGGTGGCCATGGAAACCCCACGTGTAAAGAGTGTGGAGGATACCAATTCTCCAGCAGGTGTTGTAGCCTTCTCCAAATTGAAAAACATGGTCACATTCTGCAATTTCTGTAGAAAACCATTCATGACGTGGGTGGACAAAGTAATGAGATTGTCAACTGCAGAACGCTGCACTCAAAATCCACATTGTGCATTTGTCAGTAAATTGCAAGACTCAAGCCACCATAACAGCCGCGCATGAATCATATGTTCCATCACTTGCAAATGCAGCTGGTAAGAGAGATCGGGTGGTAGGTAGAAGGAAGGTTTTTGTCCTTACCACGCGTAGGTATGAGTATGACAGTAGCTTCATGCCAGTGTCCGGGAAATGTGACCTCTGCCCAGATGCGGTTGTACGTGTTAAGGAGAAAGTGCTTGCCTGCAAGTGTCTGGCCCTGAGGTGGAGGATCGGGATGAACCGAGAGCATGATTAGCTACCTCATAGTAAAGGCAGCATTGCAGCAGTCATGATTCGCAGCAAAGAAGGATATCGCCCGAGCCTCCTCCGCTCGTTTACGATGGAGGAAGGCAGGGTGATAATGGGAAGAGCTCAAAACTTTGGCAAAATGGTAGCCCAAAGTGTTGAAGATGCAATAGCTTCCACAATGACATCGTCTGCAACTGTCAGCCTAGAAATTGGGGTGTGGATATTGGTCCCAGAGAGCTGTCGGAGGTTGGCTCACATGACAGAGAAAGTGATGGAACTGTTAAAAGAACTAGTGAATGAAATACAGCTAGCTCTTTTGCTATCCCAAAGAATGCGATGACACTTTGCAAGAATCTGTTTATAATGAATGTAGTTTGCCATCATAGGATGATGGTTAAAAATGAGGAGAGCACGTCTCCATGCATGGATTGCATTGTGGCATGCCTCAGTCCACCAATGGACTGGGACATGACATTGTAAAGAGGAAGTGTGAGGAATGGAATGTTCTGCAGCAGTAAGGATAATGTTTGTGAGATATTCCACCTGGTCTTCACAACTGGGGAAATCTTGTTCTTCAAAGGTTGCCAGGGAGGAGTAAAGCTACCAGTCAAGCCAGCACATGGGAAATGGTCGCTCAAGTAGGTTCAGAAAGAATGAACCACTCAAGATGATGGGCAAGCTGGGCAGTGCAGAAGGATAGGTCCAAATCGGAATAGGTGTACGAAGAGTTGGAAAGGAAAGTGGGTGCTCCAGTGTTACAGCAGAAGAGGTTGAGTTGGTTAAGAAGGTCAGCCAAGAGTGCACCGCTCTGAAAGGTATTGGGAGGATCCCAAAGGGGATGATGCATATTTAAGTCACCGAGTAGCAAAAATGGGGGATGTGGCTGCCCAATAAGATGAAGGAAGTCTGCCCTGGTGACATTGAATGACAGAGGGACATAAATGGTAGAGAGAAAAAGTCAGGTGGGGAAGGAAAAGGTGAACTGCAACAGGTTGGAGATGGGTAGTCAGGGAGAAGTGTTGACTATGAATGTCATCCCATATGAGCAGCATGATGCCCCCATGAGATGGAGTGCCAACCTCAAGCGGGAGGTCAAAATGAATCAGTAAGAAATGTGAAAGCTCAAAGCGGTCATGAGGGCGCAAATTCATTTCCTCAAAGCAGATGCTAAAAGCAGCCATAAATCCTCTTTGTAGGACCGAACGTTGCGAATGTTCCATTGGAGGAGAGTCAAGATGGGGAAGAGATGTAGGCGTGTCACCTCAGCGGCTGCTGAGTGACAACCTGTGAGAGTTGCTACTACAGGGCACAGAAACAAGAGGATCCTGCACCATGGGAGTGCAGTTGGTCTATGGAGTCCAACGCTGAAAAATGGTTGGTGGTGCACACCGGGGACACAGAGGCCGGCCAAGCTAAGGTGTCACGTGGTGACACTGCTGAAGAGGATCTTCAAGTTGGCGAAGGAGAAGACCGTTTGCCTTTGGTGGACTTCTTCGAGCCTTTCTGGTTAGAGGAAGGGTCAGGGGTTGTTTGGCTGGAGGGACAAAGGAAGTCTTTATGGGGGTACTCCTCCTGTCCTTTCCAGCCTACTGGTTGTGTAGCTGGTGGCTTCACCCCTTGAGGGGAGAGTTTGACGGCTTGTTGCACAGCTTGATGCTTTACAGGCTGTCACTCAGCAGCCACCGTGGTGACACCCCTACGTCTCTTCCCTATCTTGACTCTCCTCCAATGGAATGTTCGCATCCTTCACTCCCACAAAGAGGGTTTAGCATCTGCCTTCAGGAAATGAATCTGCACCCTCACGACCACTTTGAGCTTTCACATTTCTTACCAATTCGTTTTGACCTTCCCACTGAAGTCGGCACTCCATCTCATGGAAGCATCATGCTGCTCATACAGGTTGACATTCGTAGTCAACCCATCTCCCTGACTACCCATCTTCAAGATGTTGCAGTTTGCCTTTTCCTTCCCCACCTACCTTGACACTGGGCGATGTCACAACCTTAATTGCTGAAATGGAGATCACATGTCTGTGTGGCCGTGTCCTTCAAGGAGCGAGGGGTAACAAAAACAGAACTATAGGTGCCAGACAGAGAACAAAGGGTTTGCGACTAGGTAGTAACTTGCAAGCGACTGGGTAAGGCACCTTTCCCTTTACCTGGATCTCTTGGATAGCCTGCTCATCAAGATACATGGGACAATCCTCAGAGAAAGCGTTATGGCCGCCATTGCAGTTAATACAGCTGGGAGAAGGAGGCAGACAATCAGCCTCATGTGCATCCTGACCACAGGTTAAGCATTTGGCTGGGTGTCTTCAAGACATTCTAGTGTGGTGGGAACAATGACAATGGTAGCAGCACTTCAGGTTCTGAACGTACGGATGGACTGTGATAATTTCATAGCCTGCTTTGATCTTGGACGGAAGCACCAATGGACAGCAATGACACCCTGATCAGAGAGATAAGATTGGATTTCGGCCTTGGTTAGGCCATCTAGCAGCCTGGTGTAAATTACACCATGGGAAGGATTCAAAGTTTTATGGGCCTCGACATGAACAGGGTAGCCGTGGAGAAGTGAGGCAGCAAGCAGTTGTTGTGCTTGAGAATCAGAAGTAGTTTCTAAAAAGCAAAGTGCCATTCCATAAACGAGAGCAGGATTTCACAGGGCTGGCAATTGCATCAACACATTTCTGAATAATAGACGGATTCACCAGGGTGAAGGACTGATCGTCTTCAGTACATAAGACCATGAGGAACTATGGTGCAGGGGCAAAGGTCTTTGAATCATTAGCCTCATTATGTTTACGTTTTGTAGGCATTGATTGGGAAGATGACCGATTCATTGTGAGAAAATCCCCCACGATTGCCAACATCTCCGATGGCACGCTCCTTCCAACTGGGGGCCGCTTCACAATGGGGCGCACCTGCCTTTGGTGATTGTTCACACCTCAGGTCACATCTCCCAAACCCCTGATGGATGGACCAATCAGCAATTTGGGAAGGCTGCAGCTCAGGCAGTCACCCCTCCCTGGGCCTGGCCTGTACCATGGGGTATGTGTGAACCCCACCTGTTGACCCGGGGATGGGAATTATGCATTACCCAGTCACCTGTTATGCGTCAGATGCATGGGCTGACCTTCAGGAGTGAGAGGAACCTCAAATGCCATAGCGGAGGAATGAGAGGAGAAGGGAAACAAAGAAAGGAAAAGGTAGCAAAAAACAAAGGTGAGACTGTTCTTACGTCAGCAACAGACAATGCAGAACATTCCCGATAACACCCCAGACATGTTCCCCAAGGGAGGGGAAAAAGAGTAGCAAGAGGATAGACATGCAGCATGGTAGGGAAAAACTGCTGCAAAGGCTGGGCCCCTATAGTAGAGTGGCTTCTGTGAAAGGTTATTGAATTACGATGACACTGATGTACATGAATTTAATCTATTTTTATCACATGTGATTGGTACTTATTTGCTGGCCAACCGACGTGTTCCTAGGCACATAATTTCATTCAAAAGTTGTGTGTTTATCACCAACAGGTGCACAATGTCTGAACTCGGCAGTTGAGGTAAGGCAGGTGGGTTAGAGGCTGCAGATTTGCTTATGTGCAGTGAATGGCAGAAGCAGGTGAGTCAGTTTAGTTAGTCAATTTGGGACTTGTGAGCACATGGAACTCAACCATCATCACTGTGGTGACTTCTCACTGACAGAGAATCTTTAAGTTTTGTGGTTTTCACCGAATTTGTTGAACTTGAAGCATAAACATTAACCGACATCTGAAATGAGTTACAAGGTCATTGACGAAATGATCTCACACTTCAACTTAAAAACAACTGTAATCTTTCAGGGCCAAGATGAACTATGTGAAGTTTATATCAAACGTAGCACAGATTGCACAATTTGTCAATGCCCTCCAGAAAAGAGGTCTGAGTTAGTTTGGTCTCCCGCACGTGACAATTTGTTTCACATTCTTAAATGTACTCTTGTTTGGTGCCCTACTTCCTGGAAACCATATGATTCTTGCCACCAATATTTCCCAGCATAATACTGTCACCATCTTTTCACACCACAATATGAACAGATCAAAACAGTCAATAGATTCCCTGTTCATGTCCCAATTGCGCCCCTCAGTTGATACTGCTGCAGCAGGATGATCACAGTCACCACTTCCAATCTGAGGGAGCCTGAAGTGGTCCCCTGTTCTGCCTCCGAAACAGGAGGCCTCATTTTTTCCCCCCAACAACCCTCTGCTTTAGTTGCCTGGCCTGATGACCACACGGCATTGATAATGTTCCCATGTATGGCAATTACAAAGACCCAACTGCGTCTTCTCTTCATGTCCAGCTGCCCTGCCATGACATTGAGATGATGGATGGTCCATCTACACTAGAGGTGTCGAGCTTACTTCATCACCAGAATCTGCACAAGTCAAGTCATTTTTAACCCCATGTACAATTTCAGAGGAAATGTACCCTTAGCTCTCTAACTGGTGTTAAAGCCTTAAACAGATTGCCTGTAGAAATCGTGCAGTAAATTAAAAATCGCTAGATATTAAGATATTAAAAGAATTTACTACACTTACTATTTTAAGAACATTTCAGCTTGGGAATGTCGATATAGCTCGCAACCCAGAAAGCAACACCATGCATCCGCATCCACAACTAGCGGTGCCACATACACTCGCAGTAGGCAGAGAGTACACAACAATGAGCCAGACATGCCCTCTTTCACCGTGTATCGTGTCACATGGCGTGATCCTATGGTCTTTGAGATGGGGTACAGCAGCCCACACTGCAAAAATAACAAAGCTAGTATTCATCCTGCACACTTACTAGATAGACGCCATCCATCATTCTGTTGATGAGCTAATATGTAAACTCAAACTATGTCTGGTGTTTGTTTCTGGCTGGATTTCTCATAGCATTATGGCAATACTTGGGTGCTACACAAGAGCTTTCACAATTTCTCAGTGTTCAGTCTTGTAACAACACACCATAAGCTTTTGTTGTGCACTAAACTCTCAACTTGCATGGAACTTTGACTGATTTTTGTGTTCAAATAGAGACAATGGAAACATTGTTCTAACTGATGTAAATTCTACGAAGCATTTTGGTGAGAAAAGCAATGGGATACCTCCTGATATCATGTCAGAACTCTTGCCCAGCATAGTGCAGCAACTCTATGTGGCACACATTGAAAAAGTCATTGCAAGTCCCTTGCAGAATTATTTAGCCATGCTTCCTTTACAGCTGTACGTAACTGTGAAAGCAATGCTGGTGCAGGATTTTGTACACAAACTGACCTCTCGACTTTGTCCCATAAAAGTTCAATGGGATTCATGTCAGGAATCTGGCTGGTCAAATCATTCACTCAAAATGTCCAGAATGTTCTTAAAGCCAATTGCAAACAATTGTGGCCTGGTGACAGGGTACATTATCATCCATAAATATTTCATCATTGTTTGGGAACGTGAAGTCCATGAATGCCTGCAAATGGTCTCCATGTAGCTGAACATAACTATTTCCAGTCAATGGTCCATTCAGTTGGACCAGAGGACCATATCAATTTCATGTAAAAACAGCCCACACCATTATGCAGCCACCAGCAGCTTGCACAGCACCTTGCTGACAAGTTGGCTCCATGGCTTCCCAGAATATGCACCACAATCAAACCCTACCATCAGCTCTTACCAATAAATCAGGATTCGTTTAACCAGGCTATGGTTTTCCAGTCATCTAGCATCCATATGGTCACGAGCCCAGGAGAGGCACTGCAGGCAATGTCGTGCTGTTAGCAAAGGCTCTTTTTTTTGGTGTCTGCTGCCATCATCCATTAACGCCAAATTTTGTGGCACTGTCCTAATGGATACATTCATCATAAGTCCCAAATTGATTTTTGCAGCCATTTCACAGTGTTGCTTGTCTCTTAGCACTGATAACTCTACACAAACGCCACTACTCTCAATAGTTAAGTGAAGACCATCGGCTACTGCATTGTCCATGGTGAGAGCTAATGTCTAAAATTTGGTATTCTCAGCACACTCTTGACACTACAGATCTTGGAATATGGAATTCCCTAACAGTTTCTGAAATGGAATGGCCCATGCATCTAGCTGTAACTACCATTTCACGCTCAAAGTCTGCTGATTCCTGTCATGTAACCTTTTTACATGAATCACCTGAGTATGAAAGACAACTCCACCCTTTTATACCTGGTGTACACAATACTACTGCCATCTGTATATGTGAACATTGCTACCCCGTGGCTTTTGTCACCTCAATGTACTCTTTGGGTATAGCACATAGTTTTTATTCATTCTTTTATTTATTTATTTTTGTGACATGGTGTAGAATTCCACAGCACTGCTTGTGTATTTTTAAATCCTGACAAAGTTAGTACTTTGCATTAAATGGAGCTCTCTCTTAGTAATACAAAAACTTTGATCCCACATGTTACCCACCCTTTGTCTCAGCTTTAGCGTAACTGTCCCATACCTGCTGTAAAGGAAGCATTTATGATTCTCTGAAATTGTACTACTCCATTATTAGCTCTATCTGATTTATCACTATAACATCGACAACAATCAATTATTGAAAAAATTATACAGTTGGATAGATATAAAATCTACTCATCAAGCAGTGGCAGAACACACACATATAAGACTGTTGTAATTGGCAAGCTTTCAGAGCCAGTGGCTCCTTCTTCAGGCAGAAGGGGTGAAGGGGAAGGAAGAAGGATGAAGGAAAAGGACTGGAGAGGTCTAGGAAAATGGGTTAATTTTGGGAAAGTCACCCAGAACTGTGGGTCAGGAGAGACTGCACAGGATGAGAAGGAAAGGCTGTTGGGGACTGCAATGGATGAGATGTGAAACCCTGAGAGTTTAAAGGTGGAAGACAGGGAATATGCGAGACAGAGATTACTAGTAAAACATCATGCACGAGCTAACTGCATTGTACGTAACAGGGATGGGAGGGGTCAATGAAAAATAGACAGGAAAGACGATGAAAGATGTAGAAAACTGTTTCACCACATGTGCCATCTGGATTCTTTCCCCAGAAACTAGTTTCTCAGAACTCTGCAGATGGGAACTAGCACTACAACATATCTTGGTTCTCCCCATCCACATGGTCTTAATTTACATTAATTTCTTCCATCTCAGCATTTCTTCACTGTTACTACTCTTTCCTTCACTTCGTTTCAGTTTTCTACATCTTTCATCATGATTCCCATCTATTTTTCACTGCCCCCTCACACCTTTGTTATGTACAATGCACTTAGCTCATGCACGATGTTTTACTAGTAATTTCTGTCTTGCATATTATCCTACCTTCCACTGTTAAGCTCTCAGGTTTTCAAATCTTGTCCATTGCAGTCCCCGACAATCAGTCTTTCCTTCTCATCCTGTACGGCAAGTCTCCCTTGACCCGCAGTTCCGAGTGACTTTCCTGAAATCTACCCCTTTTCCTAGATCTCTCCAGTCCTTTTCCTTCACCCTTCTTCCTTCCCGTTCAATCCTTCTGCCTGAAGGAGGAGCCACTGGCTCCAAAAGCTTGCCAATTACAACAGTCTTTTATGTGTGTTTTCTGCTGCCACCTGATGAGTTGATTTTTTACCTATCCAATTATATTTTTTATCGCTATGATTTACTGGTGCCACTAGTCCATCACGGGCAGACAAAACATTTGTTTTACAAAAGGACGTTAAAATTACAAACGAATTACACATTGCTGTCCCACTCTGTTGTCCTGTTCTTGTCGTGTACACTGCTGTAGGGAACAAACTAAAGCTGGAAATCTGCAACAAGTGCCCCTGATAAGTAGTATCCGAGACAAAATAAATTTTGAAATCACAACATGCAATTGCTTCCTAGTTATTTTTACGAAGTCTTCTTAGTTTGTTCTCCACTAACCTGAATAAGTTTAGAAAATTTCCTGGTGCGGGCCTGTACATTGACAGGACTGTTTTTTATATACCATGTCTGTTACTGAAGTGCAGCACCCAAAGAGTTGTTCAATGACGTATTTGTTTAGTTCTAGGGCCTCAGATTTTCTTCATCTTTTCCTACATATAACCACTCCTCCTTTCTTCTATGTCTGCAGTAATGGGATATGTGTTTGTCTGTGCAATTTCTGTGACTGCCAAATGACAATACTATTACATACAACATGCTGTAAAAAATCCAAGGTTGGTTAGAACACCATAGTGTTTTTCAGTTTCCTGTAGTGATATGGAAAAAGCTCATTTTCGTTATTCAATAAGTTGCTTATCTTCTTATAAAAAGGTTCAAATTTATTCTTATGAAAAAGTTCAAATTTATTATGGTTGTTATCCTTTGTACTGTCCAAGATACACCTGGTTTCAGTAACTGTTGCTATGTGTCTATAGCTATTATGCAATTCTGTTTGTCGGAACACCTATACTAATAAAAAGCTGTAAAACTGTCTTGTCTGTCTGAACATGCTCATCTCTAAAACTACTATACGAACTTTCATAGTGTTTTCACAGACAACTTGAGCATAGCTTTGAGCAATGTACAGGTTTTATTTCTTCAAAATCATATCACAGGGGAGGGGGGAATATTGTGATTTAAAGTTGTCTCTAAAACCGTCATACCTATTTGGACACACATCACCAAAACTCCTATATGAACTGCCACTGGGTTTTTACAGGTAATTTGAGCATGGCTTGGGGCAAATATAGGCTTTACTTCATCAAAATTGGATCACAGAAATACAAGTTACCTTGGCCTAAAGTTTCAGGAGACTGTTCAGCTTAGTAGTTCAGAAGTTTACCATAGTGATGGTACCAAGAACCAATAGATAGAACTGTTAGTTTTCTTTTTTTTTCACCTCAGTGACAGAAGTACTGTCAAAAGCTTACATCAGTGACAGAGTGAGTGCTGCAATCTTATCTTTACAGATACAAACTAAAATTGAATGTACTTGGTTAGGATACACGGATTTACTGATTTTGGGTTATGTGTTAAAAACTTAACAAAATTGCTTTGCTTCTTGCAATAGGTTTCATTTATACTTACCTTCTTATGGAGGAAATGTGAATTTACTGACAAAGTGATATGCTAAGGATTCTGTTTTCACTGACTGAGGTACCGAATCCTTAAAGGCGACACTATGCAAAGACAGCTTATTTAACATCTGTTGCAAAGCACAGGTGTGAAGCTAGTTTATTCTGAAAAGCCCTTGGGCAAATACTGGAAATCATAGTACTCTGGATACAGAGATACCTGGGAATCAGTAGTGTAGTTTTTTACTGGAAACACTGAGAAGTGAACCATGCAGTGAATGCTAGAACTTTCTGTTGCGAGACTCTTCTGAAGTTCTGCATATATTAATTCAACAGGGCTGCCTGTACTGCTCAAAGAGTGGCTACCATCATGATTGTGAGGTGAAGTGTGCCCAGGAATTAGCTTGGTGTCATCCTTGATTGCACAGTTGATTTTAGGGTCCAACCTATTTTTGCTTCCCCAATAGTCACTACCAGATCTTTCACCACGAAGCCCAAGCAACACTGATACAATTAAAACTTACAATGAACAAAGTAAAAGTAAAAACTGAGGCAAGGAGTTACGATATCTCTCAAGACTTTTGGCAATAAAAATGAGACTGGATATCATTGTACAAACAATCTTGGCAAGAAGTGACAGGTGTCTTTATGTCATTTTCGAAACAGCATCTTCTCAGATGTTACAGGGCAAATTATTCAGTAGCCAAATGCTTGCAACAGAAGATATGGCATAAACACTTGTGGTATGAGGAGGGATTTAAAGTAATTTGTAACAAAGATATGGTACCTTATGAACATTTTTGATGTAGGATTGGTGTATTTAATGATAGATATTGGGGAATGTGATGACACAGCACACAGAATGGCATTAATAGCCCTTTGGAATTGATGGAAAGCGTATAGTTGTCACAACAGAGTGTCAGTGTGATCATTCAGTGGTGTAACAATAATTACCTTATACAGGAATTTAGAGCAATGTCAAAATGCCAAGGGCTGTTAGCATTTGGACCTTGTTTTAGGATGTTGCAATATTCTAAGATGGGCAAAACTAACCCCTGGACCAGTTTCCTTACAATGTCTCTGGAAGCTTTCTGTGTTCATGTAAAATATAAAGTACAGAATATACACAACAGCATAGATACAGTATTTTTACACCAATTTAAGTACTTGCCCAGTACAGAAAAATCTATGAAGGATTGAAAGCAAAATGTGTATTATAAAGAATGAAATGAAGAAGGTATTCGCACAAGTATGAAGAGAGGTCATCAAAGTGTTGATGAGGACTGTGATTAAATGAAGTACAGCTTCAGTGCTACTTTGCTTGCCCTGGTCACAAATATATTCAAGATATGCATTAATGGAGTTAACAGCTGCCTTTATATTTTCTCTTTTGGCCTCTTCATTGTGTCTTACTTTCTCCTATTCCATAAAATAATACTATGTTACCATGGTGTCACTCCAGTCTGCTCACAGTATCAAATGAATGTGGCATATTCACAGCACACACATAATTTCATTCTGCATTCTGCTGACATATTTTACCACTCAAAAAGAAAAAAGGAAGCAAAATTTACTGTCATTATATAGAAATCATATGTGAGATGCACTTAAATACAGTCTTGCACTGAATATGATTCAAAATTTACAATGGCGGTCCATCTACAAGTACTTCCTGCATCTCCTTAAAAAAAAAAAAAAGGGAGGGGGGTGGTGGTGAATATTTCCAGCACAAATTGTAAGAATGAGATTTGAAAACTAAATGCACACATATCCAGTTTGCAATTTATTGCAAGTGCACTAAAAATGGATATTAATAAATTTCAAGAAGCAAAATGTGAACTGATGATAAAGCAAAACATGCCAAAATTCTGCCAGAGACATTGCCCTTTTCCAACAAGTGATCTAAAGTGACACACAATGATGAAGTTAAGAAACTGCTGCAAAAACAAATTTAGCTTAAATTAAGGGATTTAACTATGAACAAGATGTACTGAAGTACCTGAGTTAGATGTGTGTAAGGCCTAAAAGAACTGCTGTTAAAGGTACAGATGAACAAACTGCAACACACAATACATTTTAAGTGCAAAATAATCTGTGTGATTATCCTGAATTAAGTGATTCACCGACAACTGGAAAAGAAATGTGCGGGGCATTGTCAGCAAATAATCAACACGATGAAGTTCATAGTCAAGGAAGAAACTGTAGGATAGTACAAGACATCTTGCATAATCATTTCAGTGTGCAAAGTATTACAATCCTGGTTCATCAATCAATATCAATGAAGTTGTTAAAAATGCAGACAAATTGAGAAATAAGTTCTCAGTGGAGAATACATCAATCATTATTGGTGACTCAAGTAACACCAAAAACCCTCTGGAAGAATTGCAGAGGAATATGAGGGATTGTCTGGAATGCTTACTTAAACTAAAACACAAAATGAATGTAATAATTCATCCAGTACATCTCCGACATGATGGCTGGGGGCTAAATTGAAAAATCAAGACAGTGAATCACTTCCTGTTAGAAAAAATTAATACGGATACAAATAGTCATAGGAAGAGACTGGTTCAGAATTTTGGAATGGATGTATCAGGCAAGAACAGACAGACAATCACGGACCAGTATGTAAGCAGAAACAAGCAAAATGGAAGAAACACACTTACCAAGCTGAATTCCAAACCAATAAATACAACAACAAGGCAGTCATTAATGTACAAATGGGTAAAAAAGAACTTAATTAAGTAGAAATTGAAAACATTTCAACAGAGCAAAGGCATCAACCCACTTCGAATGAACAAACAAGCCAGAAGTCTAACACCAAGAATCTCATCCCTGGAACAATTAGGATTTTTTTCCCCACTGGACACATTAGTGCAAAAAGTAAGTGATCAACTAAGAAATGACATATTCCCTGTACCTACACTTTAATTTATCAGAATGTTCAATCACTCTACAATAAAATTAATTAAATATAAAAGAATGTCAAATGATATGAATTGGGTTTCTGCCCTAAACTTTACCGGACGGATTCTAAAGCAGGATATGTTAGAGGTGACATACCCGCCCTCAGTTGAAGCTTGCAAGCATCTTTTGTATGGATATATTGAGTCATTTGTTTACCTGTGTATTCAACAATGTAGCTAAATATCTGTAATAGGTGTCGGCTTCATGTCTTAAGTAGGAAAAGGACGAGAAGTAAAAACAGTAGGTGAATGTGGACTGGGGGAAAGGAATGGAAGATGAAGCCACCTGGTAGAATTTCGCAGTGAGCATAATTTAATCGTTGCTATCACCTGAAATTTAAGTATCATGAAAGAAGAATGAATACATGGAAGAGACACGGTGACATCGGAAGGTTTCAGATTAATTGTATAATGATATGACATATTTTGGAACCAGATTTCAAACTATTAAGACATTTACAGGGATAGATGTGGACTCTGGCCACAATTTATTGTTTATGAACTACAGATTAAACTAAAAAATTGCAAAAAGCTAGGGAATGGGACGGAAAACCACTATTAGCAAAGAAGAGAAAGATGAAAGGAGTATATTGAGGATATATACAAGGAAGGTGAAGTTGATGGCAATATTACAGAAAAGGAAAAGGATGTAGAAGCAGATTAGATGGGAAACATGATACTGTGAGAAGACTTTGACAGAGGAGGGGGTGGGGGTGGGGGGGGTGTTTGGGGAAGGAGACCAGACAGCGAGGTCATCGGTCTCATCGGATTAGGGAAGGACAGGCAAGGAAGTCGGCCATGCCCTTTCAAAGGAACCATCCCAGCATTTGCCTGAAGCGATTTAGGGAAATCATGGAATACCTAAAGCAGGATGGCCGGACGTTGACAGAGGACTGAAAGACCTAAGTTGAAACACGGCCCTGCAAGTGGACGACACTCTGTCAGAAAAACATATAGCTTAGGAGAGCTAGCCATGACAATTCTCTCCCATCTGGTGCGAAAGATGTATGAGACATGCGAAATACCCATCAGACTTCAAGGAGAATGTAATAATTCCTATTTCAAAGAAATCAGTTGCTGACAGGTGTGAAAATTATCGAACTATCAATTTCATAAGTCACAGTTGCAAATACTAACATGAATTCTTTACAGAAGAAGAATGGAAAAACTGGTGCAAGCCGACCACAGGAATGGTGAGTTTGGATTCTGGAAAAATGTAGGAACACGCGACGTGATACTTACCATATAACTTATCTTAGAAGACATTAAAGAAAGGCAAACCTACGTTTATAGCATTTGTAGACCTAGAGAAAGCTTTCGATTATGATGATTGGAACAATCTGTCTGAAATTCTGAATGTAGCAGGATTAAAATACAGGGAGTGAAGGACTATCTACAACTTGTACAGAAAACACATGGCAGTTATATGAGTCGGGAGACACAAAAGAGAAGCGGCGGTTGAGAACGGAGTAAGATTGGGTTGTAGCCTATCCTCTACGTTATTCAACCTGTACATTGAGCTTTCAGTAAAAGAAATCAAAGAATAATTTGGAGAAGGAAGTAAAGTTCAGGGAAAAGAAATATTATTTGGCTAATGACTAATCTATGGTGGAACAACACACCTCTTTGCAGATGACATTAACAGTCTAATGAAATCGCACAGTGAGGAAAATCTGCACGAAACTGCAACACTGGTTATGTATAGTTCAGCACAATGGTTCATGACCAACAGGCTCCTCATCAGATTTTGGAAAAAACTGGCAGTTATTTTCACACTCCACAGAACCTCCAACCAGCAAACCTGTTTTCCACAATGAAGGAAATAATGTCTCAAACATATGTAAAATTTTAGGCACACACATTCAAGAGGATTTGAAGTGGGAGATGCACCTTCACAATTTAAATGTAAAACTGAATACACTTACATCTGCTGTTAACACTCTCATTCAAAATACAAGCTGCTCACCAGTAACGAGACTGTATCACTACTGACGTATGGAATAATTTTCTGCTGGAATTCCACTAATTAAAAAAAATTAAAATAGAGAAAAATATGATCTGGGTGATAAAGAACGTCAAATGGTGGGATTCCTAGATCCCTTTTTCTAACAGTCTGAAAATACTGCCTCTGGCTTGCTTGTACACACAAGAAAAACCAATTTTTACAAAAAGAATCATCTTAAAAAAAGAAAACATCTCCAAACATAACTATGATTTACACACATACGAAACTATGCAGAGGCTCAATCAACATGTAAAGACAATAAGTACAAACATATGCAAAAGAGTACACCATATTGGAGCTATATTATTTTGCCACATGCTTTCTTAATTAAAATGTATATATACATTTAATATAGTTTAAACATTTATTTCTTGACCACCCTTCCTACTGTGTGAATTTCTGGATCATAATAATAAGTAAATCTGATTTATCAAATATTGTTAATTATGTCACTTTATATTATCCTTTGTTTGCTCATGCAATCTCATTTACTGTTATAAGTTGCTACCCCTGCCTTGACCTTCATTACATGTACAATGTCACACATCAATTTATATTATGCACTTTGACTGTGTTGATCATTGTTACAGACATTTCCTACATCGTAAGCACAAACATGTACTAAAAACGATTCCCTGGGCCAAATAAATAGACCAAAAATGCTAGTACAGTATTGACTTCACACTATGCCATCCGGTGACACCACAGTGGTGTTGTGTGCAAAACAGCGGTAAACAGCTGGCAACACAACATTGGTGTCGTTTGCATAGTATCACTCGGTGGCCAGCGACACCATAGTGGTGTCGTGAGCATAGTATCGCGCAGTGGCCGGCAACAGCACGTTAGTATCTTTTGCATTCCGTTAGTGTTTTGGTTAGGTAACAATAAGTTACATACATCAACAAGTGTTTTGTTTTTACAAGTAGTTGTGCACTTTCATCATGGCAGATGAAAGAGACAATAGGATTATTTACGATGAACGCGTGGATGTCTTGTCTAACGTTCCGGACAACTTGGCTGATTGGGAAGAAGACATTGGATATCAAAAAATTGAAAGTGACGCATAATGTAGGAAGATAGTGAAATACGTTCAAGAAGAATTCGGCGAACGCTTCGATTGCTAACTGATTCGGCTGAATCAGACGAACAAGACAGTGCACAGTGGTCAGACTTTGATTTACCAAGGACAAATAATAAGTTTGAAGGATCCCCGGGTCTAAACATATTTCCCAAAGATACACAGAGCGTCGAGGATATCGTACAATTATATATTAGGAAAAATCTATTTGAATATATTAGCAATGAAACCGAAAAGTACTACAGTCAAAATTGCAATAGAAGGAAACTGGATTAAAAAAATGCCAAATTTGTCGACGTTACAGGCCTCAAACTTAGAAAATGGATTGGGCTTGCTATCCTTATGGAAACTAAGAAAAGCAGGGATCAATGATTATTTGTCAACGAATCTGTTGATACACACACCGATATTTTGCAAAACGATGTCCGCAACCGATTCAAACAAATATTATCATTTTTCTGAAAGCAACAATAAACTGGATAATGCCGACCAGCTTGTCAAAGTGCAATTCGTAATTGATTATTTTTCCAAAAAGTATAAAGAAACGTTTAATCTAAGTCAAAATATCTCAACTGATGAAGGAATGATACTGTGGCGTGGACGGTTAAATTTTAAAGTTTACAATCCGTTGAAAATTACAAAATATGGCTCACTCATTTGGATGCTGTGCGAATCGAGTACGGGATACATTTCCTCATTCAAGATATATTCCGGCGCTGGACAGCCTTTAGCAAAAACAGTGATGGAACTATTGACACCTTCTGATGGAAAGCGGCATCACCTCTGCATGGATAATTGTTATAACACTGTAGAACTTGCAGAGAAGTTACTTTGCAAGAAAATTCGAGTTTGTGGAATGATACGGCAAAAATAGAGGATTTCCGGAAAATTAAAGCGTGCAAAAGTCAGAGTGTTTGAAGCTTGTCAACAATGGAAAGTGTTAAAGAAGTTAACATGAGTCAGATATTTGTAACAATATTTGCTAGAGACCCAGTGCTGTTTTTATTCAGTGTGTATTATAATTTTAGTTGGTTTATACCACCAACAGTGCCTCAGTTGGGTAATCTGATCTCATCTTTTGGCAGCCTCCCTTTTGTTTCTGTCCCCATCTGCTTTTGTTAGTACATTTATTTCCTCCTACTAATATACAGTTTTGCACAGTAGGCAATGGGCAAGGACGGTCAGGTGTGGACACAAGGGGAATTGGTACTGTCCACACAAACCTAGAAGCATGGAAACTGATACAAAATGCTGTCATGTTGTAACATATCGGAGCCAACACAGAATGCCTCTTGGGCTTGTGCCCCCCCCCCCTTTTTTTTTTTTAAAAAAAAAAAGAGAGAACACAAAGGCCAAGTCTAGCCAGCTTTGAGGGGGGGGGGGGGGAACTGTGATCCATGTAAGCAAGAATGATACTTACTGTCCAGTTGCAGTCCTCTATTGTTTTATATGATTGACTGGATGTATGAAGATACCTAGCCTCAGATGCAGGATGGAAGCAAGGTTCTCTATTTGCAAGCAGCTAAGCATTCACTACACAAAACGAAGTCACTGCTTGGGTTGCAAAGCAAGTGGCTTGCCCACATGGGCCTTATAAGGCAACAGGAATTCATCCATAAGGTCAATGATAAATTAGCTGCCTGATTTGAGAACCTTCATTTATTTTGTTCGTATTTCTCTTATAACCTCTTCTTTTATTTCTTATTCCTAAACTTATATAACTCCCTTCCCAAATTTCTCAACTTCCATTCCTGCTGTATGTACTGTTTGAACAACATTGGTGACAGGTACAACCCTTTCTCATTCTCCTCTCACTGACTGCTCTCTTTTCATGTCAATTGAGTCTGAAAACTGCAATCAAGTTTCTGTACAAATTGTAAAAACCTTTTTGCTCCTTGTGTTTTGCCCCTACCACCTTCAGAATTTCAAAGACTACTCCAGTCCACATTGTCAAAAGCTTTATCTGAATCTACAAATGCTATAAATGTAGATATACCTTTCTTCTGTCCAGCTTCTAAAATTAAGTGGATGGTTAGTATGACCCTGCATGTTTCTGCATTTCTTCTGAACCCAAATTGATATTCTTAAGATTGTCTTCTACCAATTTTTCTTTGCAAGCAAGCGCTTCGGTAATATCTATACTTGTCAGCACCTGCCTTCTTTGGAATAAGAATTATTACATTCTTCTACTACACTCAATCTACCCCATGGGGCTTGTTTCGATCTACATCTTTCAGAACTCTGTTAAATTTTTCTCACGGTTTCATTATCCACAATCTCAACTTCATTTATTACTTCTTCTCTCCTTATAATATCGTCTTCGAGGTCATTTTCCTATTATATACTCCTTCCACCTTTTCGTTCTTTGTTTACTACTGAATTCATACATCGGCTTCTCTTTTCTCCAAAGGTCACTAAATTTTCCTTTACACAGCATTTATCTTTCCCATATTCATGCAAGCTTCTGGAGACTTATTTTCTGTCTAGTCACTCCTGCTTTGCTATTTTGCACTCCCTGTCAGTCACATTTGCAGACTTATGGAAATAATTTTATAACCATGCATTACTTTTCTGTGGAATAAAAATCTCCTGTATAAAAATCAAAATGGATTCCACAAAAAAGGATTTTGGGAAACTCAATTCATTGCTGAGACGCAGAGAGCCGTAGACAATGGTGCCCATGTTTATATAATGTTTTCTAATTTCAAGAAAGTATCTGGTAAAAATCAGCATTGTTGTTTAATGAAAAAAAAAGAGATTACCAAGTATCAGACCACATTTGTGACTATTCAGGACTTCCCTGTAGGCAGTACACAAAAATTTGATCTTAACCGTACAAAATCTAGAAGTCTATGTTACTTTAGGAGTGCCTTGAGGCTAGGAAATATGGCCATTGCTATCTACAGTATATATGAATGATCTAGCTGATAATGCTAGAAGGCACATGAAGTTGTCCACAGACAAAGATGATGATGTCTACAGGAAGACTGTAAGGTTAGAAGAGTGTAGCGAATTGCTGGAAGAGCTACAGAGAATCTACAATTGGTACAGGGACTGGCATTTGACCCTGAACATAAATAAATGTAATGTATTGTGCATAAATAGGCGAAAAGGTCCTTTACTGTTAAGTTGCACTATTGGCAATAGACCGCTGCAAATGGTAACATCTGTGAAACATCTAAGAGTAATCATCTGGAGCAACCTGAACTGGACCAGCCACATTAAACTAGCTGTAGAAAAAAAATCAGGCTGAGATTCATTGGAAGAATTGTAAAAAACTGTAATCCATTCACAATAGAACTGACTTCATAACACTGATGCACTTAATTACTGAGTAAGTGAACTACACTTGTCAGTCTCAAATACTTACCAGGTAGGATTAATAGGAGAGAGAAGATCCAACTAAGAATGACATGTTTCTGTCACGTCTTTGTTTAGCAAACATGACACTGGTACAGAGATGGTCAACAAACTCCAGTTACAGACACTACAAAGGGGGAGTGTGCACCACGTCGATGTTCATTGTTGAAATTCTGAGAGCATGTACGAAGAAGAGCAGTGCAACATATTACCGTCTCCTAAATGTCTCATGAAATGACTACTTTAATTGAAAGTCAAATTCTTTTGTGCTGATGGGATGAGCAATGTATATGCACTAGTTCAATGACTGCACACAATTCAAGCAACTTGTGCAAGATACATACTGCTCCCATTTTGCTGCTCCTCCAAAGTCTGCATAGCCATAGACGCATGAGAAAATAATTCATATATCCATACATGACAGGGTGTATGAAAATCACTTGTAAAAGTTTTTGTCATACATGAGACCATCATCACAGTAACAGCCTAACCCACATGTTAGGAGAAATTATGACATCTGCTTAAAACGCTGTCATTGCTGTGTTTTGGTGCTACAGAGGCTACTACACTCACTGATAACATTAACAAAGAGGTAGCACAAACACACATTTATGAGCTGATCAGTTTGTGGTGTTATAGGATGCAAAAACTTGTCCAAGCAGTTTAGGCTCCTAATGCACAATGTATATGTTGACCAGTTACTGAGACGTGGCAGTACATGGAATGCACCACAATGTGTCACAGGGCATGTGATAGCAGTATTATACATAAAGTGATGGACAATGCGTCAATGTAATTCAACTCTTGACTGTTGTGCAAGTGTTTGAATGCACCACACTAGAGTACAGAACAACGTAAAACATGTTCAAGCTAGAGTGATGCAGAAACTAAAATGACAGTTGAGAATTGTGTACTTGTAACATGTTTGTGGTGTGGCCTATTTATATGAAAAACAGTGAGGGTGCATAAACGTACAATGCATTTACTTGTATCTCCAGGTGACCGACTCCAGTTCAGGAGATAAAACCAGCTCATGTACGAAGATTGACAACAGAGTTAGTACTAGTACTAATACTTGACAGACATGAGATGTCAAATTAAAGCAAATATGGGAATCTAAATCTGGGGCAGTTACATCAACTGTACAAAGATGAATACAGAGACCCAGTCTTCTACTATGCACTTTAATCTCTCTTTACCTTTTTTAAAGGTGATTCCTGTAGGAAATGTGCCTTGTATAACATGAAAATTGTTGCAGAGGACACCCATGACATTCAGAGCAATTGGAAATGGGAACAAGTTACATTAATGAAAGGCCGATAATACGCATTCAGGAATGAAACAGGATTCATAAGGAAGGAAACATTACTAATGAATACAGGTAAGGGCAGGAAACTTTAATAGGGTTGTATTTACTTATCTGAACTTTTCTGCGCCATTTAAAGAACTAAAATCACATGTAACTGAACCAATTTTGGGTAATAGAAACTAGATTGCAACCCAAGAAAAACTTACAGTCATTTCCAAAAAAGCATGGATGGGACTATAGGTATTTGTTACTACAAGCACAAATGTTTCAGGGCACACCGCTCAGCACACATTGTTGAACATAGGGCTCCAAGGCAAAGAACCCCCAAGGTGTTTCTATATTGATCCAATGACTCTGTCAATTATGATTTTAGTGGGCGAGGGATAATCAAGTTTGGACTGCAGAAGAATGAAAATGTAACCTGGTTGGGTGAACCACATTTCTTTTTACATCAGGTCAATGTTTGCATTCGGATGTAACTTCATACTGGTGAATGGTTGCTCAAAACATGCACCATGCCACAGCTGCAGGCCATTGGGAGGGGGACAGGGCTGAGGGTGCAGTATTTTGCTATGAGGAGCATTTATCTGGGCTTCCATGGGACCTGTAGTAATAACTGAAGCACCATTAACAGATAAGAGTCCATGAACCTTATTGTGAACCCTTCATGTGTGATGCCTTCCCTGACAGCGATGGTATCTTCCAGCAGGATAACTGCCCATGCATCAAGGTTAGAATCTACTACAGTGGTTCGAGGAGCATGATTGTGAACTCAGGTTGCCATCTTGGCTACCAAATTCACCTGATCTGAATGTTATGTTGCAGACAGGCACTACTGAAAGACACTTGCAAATCAGCTTTTGGCCAGAGCATTTGTCACAAATAAAGAGAAACACACACCATTCATTCACACAAGCAAGCACACCTCATACACATATGACCACCAACTCTGGCAGCTTGGACCAGAATGCATTCTGGTCCTAGCTGCCGAAATCAGTAGTCATATGTGCATGAGGTGTGGTTGCTTGTGCGAATGAATGCTGCGTGTTTCTCTTTATTTCTGACAAATGATCTGGCCAAAAGCTGATTTGCAAGTGTCTTAATTGTGTCTGTCAGCAACTTATTGAGTCCTCTTCATGTTAAATAGCACTATCTCAAGCTACATTGTTGATATTCCAACTGGGAGTTTCCACTGTTTAATATGCCTTGTGTTTACAATATAGCTAATGACTTCAGTAAAGAAGACACTGGTGTAATATTACACATTTTACATACAACAACATAAAGAATCTCTGGTAATTCAACTTTAATAAATTAGTTGCAATACATTTTTGTTCAAATACACTCATCATTCACAAGAGTACTGTCTTAGAAGCATAATGAAACAATGATAATCAAGTGTTGACAGCTCCATGGTGTTTATGCTAAACTCAGCATCTCCTTTGAATCAATTGTTCTTTCTTCAGTTGCAGCTTCCACTGTTTTCAATTCACAATCTCTATTTCTCTGCCATTTGACGTGCTTCTGAAACAAATTTTCATAATGATTTATGATAATTATGTGATTCTACCACGTGAAAAAACTTCCATTGTAAGAGTTACCATGACTGGCAAACACTGCTGTTCATCCATCTGACTGTTGGTGGGATGTAGGGACTATAGTATACATGATGAAGATGCCAAATTTCTGAAATTATCCAGCTGATAATGTTGGTTGCCATTACATGTAACTTTTCTAGTGACTTCTTAATCTGCAACAACATACCACATGCAAACCAAATATGGAGCATAAAAAACACACACTCAAATTAACCACAATTACAGCAAGAAAAGATGAAAATGATACACCATACCATAAACTGTGCTGCTGCACCAAATTTATCTTCATCATCAATTGTATTTGGATTCAAGTGCAGCTATACCAATGCCATCTGAAAAAAATAATTATTTCAAATCATCTTTCTCGCAATGCAAGCTGCTGAAGTGCCAAACAGAATGTATGTTATGATTCAAATAGGTGATCAACTATTAGTGTATGACCCTTAACCAACTGGTACCTTTTTCCCACATAAAAGTTGCTCTTTTTTGAAAAATGTGTACATTATGTCATGAAGCATTATCTGCAGATGATTATATGACATCATTTCCTGCCTTTTTAAACAAGCCACCTTAACTTCTTAAAAGGGGGAGGACTACATCTGGTGCTCTTGAGTATTAGCTGAAATTTAAATGACAACACACAATATGTCAACTACAATGGTAAAGTCTTACGAGACTTAAATAACAGAGCCAAGAAAATTATTAAACAATGTGGGGAAATTTAAAATACATGATACTGACTGGTGAACTTGTCAGAAAATAGGTTTAACTCACTAAGAACGAACAGCTAGTACCACAAATGTTTGAAACAAATCATGTTTTTTCAGTCATCACAATATTAGATAGTCCATTACCCCTACACTCACTATTTCTTCCCTACATAATCTTGTAAAGTAGCAATGCAGATTTAATCTATTATCATTATGCCATTACATTTACTTACTTAAAGGTATATCTTTTCCATCAGCGAAATTTTTAAATCTTTATTTGGCACTGCATCACTAGAAAGCAAATTATCTAATCAATCAGTAATTACCTTTTGATAGCCATGCAGCATTTACTCTAAGCTTTATTACAAATATTCTGATATGTGGAGGTCTGAAGATAAGTTCGTCAGTGTCAATATAAATCCTCGACATGAATGGTAGAAAATATTCTGAGCTCAAACATAATGAGGTATCTTGAACTGAATGACCACATCCTTGCCAACCAGCATGGATTCTGAAAACATCACACATGCAAAACTCAACTCTCACTTTTTCTCACATGGGATAATGAAAGTTTGGATTAAGGCAGTCAGGTGCATTTTTGATTTCCAAAATGCATTTGGCTCAGCACAGCATCTACACTTATTGTCAAAGGCACAATCATATTGTGCATCGAGTGAAATAATTGACTGGATTGAGAATTTTTTTAGTAGGAAGGACGCAGAAGGTTATCTTGATTGGAGAGTCATCGTCAGATGAAGTAACTTTGAGTGTCTCAGGAAAGTGTGTTAGGACTCTTACTGTTCATGTTTTATATTAATGTTCCTGTGGACAACATTAACAGTAACATTGGACTTTTGCAAATGATGCAATAATCTATAAAGGAGTACTGTCTGAAAGAAGGTGCATAAATATTCAGTCAGTTCTTAATAAGATTTCAAAGTGGTGCAAAAATTGGTATCTTGCTTTACATGATCAGAAATGTAAAACTACACTCTTCACAAAACATATAGCGGCATCCTACGAGTAGAATATCAATGAGTCACAGCTGGAACTGGCCATCTCAAACAAAAACTTAACATTTTCTACGGATATGAAATGGAATGATCACGTAGGCTCAATAATGGGTAAAGCAGGTGGAATACTGGGGAAATACAATTGTTCTATAAAGGAAATTGCTTACAAATCACTTGTGCACCCATTCTAGGATGTTGCTCAACTGTGCGTTGGACCCCTACCATATAGGACTAACAAGGGATATTTAACAAATGGAGAGAAGATCAGCACCAAGAGTCACAGGTTTGTTTGACTTGTGGAAAAGCATAAGACAGATGCTAAAAAACTGAACTGGCAGACTCTTGAAGAGGTAAGACATTAATTATCCCAAGAAAACCTACTTACAAAGTTTCAAAAACCAACTTTAACTGATGGCTCTACGAATATACTACAATCCCTTATATATCACTCACATACGGATAGTGAGAACAAGATTAGATTAATTACAGCAAACCGACATTTAAACAATCATTCTTCCCACAGTCCTTACACGAATAGAATGGGAAGGATCCCTGATAAATGGTACAATGGGATGTACCCTCTGACACGCACTTGACAGTGGTTTGCAGAATACAGATGTAGATGTAGGCAGTGCAGTAACATCTAAAATTTAATTGTTTTATATTAAAAGATATCGCACAAATAAACAGACAGAAGGGTTTCTGGCTGAATTAACAGGAAAATAACTTTCAACTATTTTATGATGTAATCTGAATTCAAGGTGAGAATGATTATGATATACTTAGAATCCAACAGCTCCAATCTGTCTGCCTGACATTATTGTGCTGGAGATAGCTTGTAACATAAGAACTATTTTTAAATGTTCTATCATCACTGAAGTGAGTGCTCTGCAGCAGTAGGTCTGTGATAAAATCCTTAAATGAATACTGGTACTTTTTCTTTTAATTTGATCCTAAACATTAAATTCATTGAAACACAACCATACAACCATCAATACAAACTTGTGCAAAAAAATGGATCAAAACACCTCGTTGGCAAAGTTGACTTTTCAAACTGTGCTTGTCTATTCTATAGAAATTTGACAAAATATCCAAAATTATGAAGCAATCGAAATTGTACTGCACTTCAATACTACTATATAATTGCATAGGTTATCACATTGCTTTACTGCAAATACCAATACAAAAGTCACAAGTTTGTTGTGCTCTAGACATTGTACACATTGTTTAGACAGGCTTCAATTACTAACGACTAATTATTGGCACATCAATCAATATTACTCTTAGCACTTACCACATCTATAGAATAACTGTCGGATTAACAAGCCACATATAAAAAAGGTACTGGCAACACTTTTGTTGCATGTAAATATACTGTTATAGCTGTTTGTCACTTGATTTCATTTACTAAGTAACAAACATTTACAAAACAGTAACCAAAAAATGCAAAGGTCCTACACTTCCCTTTCTTCATTTTCAAAATGCAATTCACAAGTTGCAGTTGAGACCACTGCAAAATTTCAACAGTATTCTGGCAAAAAAAGAAACAGAAAAAATTATGCAATATCATCATCAGAACCCAAATTATAAAAATGTAAAAAGGTGCATACATTGAGCTTTGTGGGCATTTGTGTAGGCATACTGAAATATTAAAGTGGTTATAAGGGGACATAAGGCCATGCAATAATTCAATGGTACAAACAATAACTTCCATCACTAAACAATATAAATTAATATCATTCACACTTACATATTTTGAACAACTCCATTGTTAGAAACATTTCAGGGTAATTCAAACTGAGAAGCAGACTTGATACTGAAGCAGATCTTAGGTGGGATGGGCCATGATGAAAATCACAGAAACAAAACACTCATTGTTACAGAACAACAGCTTAAGAGCATGTAAATTGTAAAACTGTTGCTGATGTCTACAATGTCAGCATGCAAATTTACAAAACCAAACAGACCATACACACGTAATTCAAGACTCACTGTGGAGGAACAAAAGCACCACTAGCACATACACCTGGACGGAAACCCCGGAGGGAACACTGTCAGCAGGAGAAGTGAGCATAGGGATAATGGGCACAGATGGCCGATAAGAGGGAGAGGGTGGGGGGGATGAAAGTGCAGACTGCCCCCCTATCAATCTGTTCATCGGTACACCTGATGACACTAACGTGGTCATTTGCCAAATATTGTGCCCATTTCACATTGACATCCGGCAGTTCACATTTAACTATTTCAACATGAAGTATGCCAGGAGATGCTGAAAAATTGTGTCTCCAGTGCTATAAAACTGATGGCCTTCTAGTCAGGACGCAAACACTGCAGGACACTTGTCTGTTGCCCAGCATGCCAGGTGCAGTACTGATCTGAACCACGAACGAACTAGAGGAGCTAGAAGTGGCCTTGGCAAAAAGTCCCAGAAAATCAGTGTACTATTTACCACTACAGACTTGTGCACCAGGAGCATCTGCTTCCAGAGCTGTGTGCAAATTCAGGCCTACACAGTGCACTAACTGATCAATTTGGATGGGTACACCAACTCTATGCAGCCTGTGCATTGTGGTCGATGGAGAAGTTGATCCGCAAATTGCCTTCATCTTCTAATGAAGCATAGTTGTATTTATTTATTTAGCATGTGAACTAGAATTTCAATTGCATGCTCTTGATTTGTCCTACACATTATTGTTGTCAGAAATGCAATGGCAGTCTGCACCCCTGCATAAAATAACCACTGGTCTTATTGATAATTCCCTAAAAGGGAAGTTCAGAGAGCTACAAAAAGATCTGTCCAATAATTTGTGTTGCTGAAATTACAACCATACTCATTTCCATCATTCACAGTATCTTTATGTACCTGACAAGTATGTAGGGTGTTATGGAAGTTCACGTTTTCAATCAATGGAGTGACACTTTATCAAAAAGAAAGAGCATTTCACAACCAACCTTCCCATCATACGCAAACTGCAATCGTCAGCTAAAATACTGAGCTCTAGCTACAGTATCTGAATTAACCAGCTGATGCACGGCTCTATGAAGTTTCAGTTGGAGCAGGTACTCCTGACACTTGCCAAATGGTGCAACAATTTGTTTATTTCTTCTCTCTCTGTATTTCTTTCAAGGCTGCTCCTAATTCATTTAGCTTATTCTATGTTCAAGTCAAAGTGCCAACTGTCACACTGCCCAACCAATGGGCCATTGCACCATACAATGGCTGCAAGCAGCCTATGTGGTTATCTATTACCGCAAAATACCCTGTACTTTTGTAAGATAGTGTGAGTGATTTAAATTGTTCAATTATATATTGGATTGCAAGTATGCTTTTATTCTGTTAATTCCTATGTCACTCATCACAGTAAAAGTTAATGTATGGCCATTTGGAACTACAGCATCTGCTAACTTCTGCATAAACCAGCAACTACATTTTATTTGTTGCACCACATTTCAAGTATTTATGAAACTATTTCAGCTTCCAGTACACAAACTGTAGAAGCAATTGTCTCTGTGTTAGCAAGAAATGTCGCATTGGTATTTTTGCTCTGCCCACCATTTGAGCTTATCCTTTCATTATCCATATTACCTTTAGTGGTAATTCAAATATGCACACTTCTAAGAACTAGTAGGCTGATGGCTTACCCAATTCAGAGAATTGTCATCAGTTTCTACGAATCCCATCTGTACAGTTGATATGTGCAGTCAAAATAACTAACACTGCATCCTTTTGTGCTTTAAGGCCAGAAAACTTATTCTCCTTGTGAAACAAATAGCTATGCAGCTCCACTTTCTTTGAAGTCTCCAATATTCCAAACCCAATGCGCAACTATGAATTCTAATCAAATACCTTTTTCTCGTTATTTACATGATCTGACAACATAACACTATCAAAGGAGTCTATTTAGTTCCTGTAAGTTGTTCGCATTGACAAACTGCTGAAATGTGAGTGCATCTCACTTCAGTGATTACAAAACTTCCCTATTGATCACTGAAATAACTTCTTAAAACACTATGAACATCTTTACTGGAGGGGGCTGCTTAATGATTCAGGTAAAATGGAACGTCTACGTTTGTGCACAAAAAGACTTCCTGATTAGGAAAACAAAGAACAGTGTACTACATGATATATCATATGACATAGGGAAAAAATGTATCTAGCACACAATGTGATACAACTTTGATTTTGCCAAGCAATGAACAGAGCTTAATGATATGGTCTCCATAAGAAAACTATTTTAAAACTCACTGACACACAGTTGTTACAGGCTGAGCACATATCCAGACAGGACAAAGATGTGTTGACATTTGCATGTAGTCTCAACTGGCTACATTCACGTAAATGCCACAATCGAAATTAGGAAACCAAGAAAAAAGTCAATGATCACCTCACAGTTATCACAATCCATACTAAACATACTCCAAACACTGCAGAGTAGGAAAAGCAACTTCGGCCATCATTTGTGTGTCTAATGCAAGAAATACTAAATTAAAATAGAACAAGTTTCTGTACTTGCTGGGACAAGTTTCAAGCTATATTTCAAATGTTTGCCCGTTTTCCAAACTTCACACTATCTCTTTCTAAGGTAATAAAATTTAAATCTTTCCTTGTTCAATGAGTACACATTCCGCCTTTCATTCACATATTTTCAGCCTGAATAAGTCTATGACATATAAAGATACTATTCCTCAAATCAAAGTTCAAAATACATGTTTCATGGATGTAAGATTCACATTGAAATGAATTGCTTATCTGAATGTATCAAGTGAACGCCACCAAAAACAAAATTAAAGAAACCTTTGAAAAATGAGACACAGCTGTATGGACATAAGGGATTTTGTGGCAAGTCACTATTAAATCAAATAACGAGAAAGTGAAAGGAATATGTATGGTGGGTATTTAAAGAAAAACTTGACAATGTTGGGGAGTGAGATGAAGTAGAACTGTGACGAAAAATCATGAGAAAAATGTAGCAAAACCCTGTAGATCTGAATAAGAGAAAGGCACCTGGTGCGGTTGACATTCCCTTGGACTTATGGTTTCTGTAGTGTCAGCTGAAACCAGTAATTTAATTTGAAATGGAGTGGTTGCACACGACAAATTATGTTCTCAGTCACTGTGCCTCTCTCACTGACAAATATTCTTTCCAAAAAACATTATGTGATAAAAGCCTGGGATGTGGCCATATGTGAAAGGTAAAGAGTATTGCCAATTACAGAATAAAAGTTTTTGAAATTATTTGTTACTGAAGAATAGATGGGCATAGCTGAAGAAGGGCAGAGTATATTCAGAGCATTTGTATATCTTAAAGCATTTGACAATGTCGACTGGAATGTATCATTCAGTATTGCTCACCAAACAGGAATCAGTTTTAATAACTACACACATGAAACAGGAGTAGTTCTCTATGGTAATAAGAATCAAGCTAGCGTTCAAGAAGAGGGTATGGCTCCTTATCCCCATACTTACCTAATCTGCACATACAGAAGTAAACCAACACAGCAAGAGAAGTAGTAAACAAATGAGTAACATTTCATGGGGTTAAGGTGAACATGTTGAGATTTTGCCAATGATGTAGTGTTAGTCACAGAAAGAAAAGCAGACCTGCATAAAAACTCCTGAACACAATGGATAGCATAATGGAGGAGGAATTCCACATGACAGTAAACACACACAAAAAAAAATTCTAGTCTGCTGTAGACACAAGGAAAGTAAGACAGCAGTACAGTCACAAGTGATGGAAGAAGCTACAAGGAGAGAGTGTACAAGAACACCAAGAATGGTTTTAATAAGAAGAAAAGCATTCACTACAAAGAATATAAGCCTTGATGCAAGAAAACAAATAATGTAGATCTACATGTGGAGCACTGCAACACATGCCAGTTAAATTTGGACGATATAGGTGAGAAAGGAGAAGGGGCTCGCTGCATTTGAAACACAGTGCTACAGAAGAAGCATGAAAATCAATTGGAGAGAAATGATCCCAAATGAGGAAGTTTTCATTAGAGCAAGCGACAAAAGAAGCCTCATGAAACACAAAACGAAGGGCTCAGCCGATAGGCCATAGACCTCAACATGACAATCTATTGAAAAGAACGTTTGGTGAGCAGCAGTAGATAGAAATTACAAAGTAAGACTCAGACCGGAGTACATTAAACAAATAATGGAGGAAATTAGTTGTTCTTCATACTACAAGCTAAAACGGAAGTCTGACAAGCAAGAAGAATGGGGAGCTCCTACCACACATGTTCACAGCTGCTGACAGATACAGAGAGGGAAAGAGAGAGAGATATATAAGAATAGTGACGTCAAGAGGACACAAAGTTGCAACAGAAACCATGGATCTTGTATGAAAAATCAGCAGTTATATTGCACAAAAAGAGCGTGACACGAAAATGTATACAATTCGTAAATTAAGTAACAGTGCAATGGCTAACATGTGACCAGATGAGAGAGGAAACTCAGATTTAAGATGGTGAAATTAGCAACTGTAAGCAGGGATTTATTAATGCAAAAAAATTGTGATGGCGCGTTTTCTAAACTGCAAGTATCACATACAAAAAAAGGAACTGGATTAATTACTTTTGAATACATTATGGGAGTGACAGATCAATGTGTTATCAAGATTTATTTATTAAAGTGACCAGTTTCAACCACTACTGTTGTCATCTTCAGACCATTTAGTAGAAACCTCTTTCTGCTGGAGAATCACTACTCCAGCAGAAAGAGGTTTCTACACAATGGTCTGAATATGACCACAATAGTGGTCGAAACAGGTCACCTTAATAAATAAATTGTGATTAAAGACTTTTTAATAGTAAATAAAGACACTGGATTACTCCAATTTAAATCCACTACAAGACACCTTAATGTAATTTACATAATGCATCTGCTACATAAATATTAAATGCAGGCAGAAACATGCATCTCAATTTATAAAATGAATATTTTTATACTTGCAGTGGATAAAAGCCACACAAACCTGTTACATACAATCTGCTGATATATATCAGAATAAAGATGACAATGACAGCCTCTGTAATGAAATATAAGAACAGATCCAAAACTGAAATGCACTGATATACACTATGGGTCTCTGTTACATAAATGTAACCTCTTAGGACAATGTGTTCTCAATACCACACACACACACACACACACACACACACACACACACACACACACACACAGAGAGAGAGAGAGAGAGAGAGAGAGAGAGAGAGAGAGAGAGAGAGAGAGAGAGAGAGAGAGAGAGGGGGGGGGGGATGTCTATATTTGGAGGAAGGGGTGGGAGTCAGGTAAAAAAATGTGTACACTGATTTCATTGTTTCCAGATTATATCCCATCCACTCCTTCAAATCTTCCATATACTTTGCTTGTTTGACATAATGGCTCCTACAAGACCTATAATTTTATTTTTTGTTACAATTGGTCACTCAGACTTATCTCCACTTGTTAAAGTACACATTTTAATTTCATGCTATTAGATCCTAACAATACACACTTCCTTGAGTGCAATGAACTAAAGATTATAATAGTCAAAGGTCAGTGGCCTGTGAATATATCTTGACAGTGTTTAAACAGAAGAGAATAAGCAGGAGTTCCAAGATAGCCATTTTTCAGAAATTATAGACATAAGTTTTTATTATATAAATATGTTAAAATTTACACAACAAGCAACAAAAATTTGCTAATGAATAGTGCCGATATATGTTCAAATATTCCACATTAGACACACATCTCTACAAAAACAGTGACGACTGCTTACAAATAAATGTAAATCAGTTCACAACTTAATCACATGTTTTTCAACATTTACAAATTCCACATGTGCATTTTAAACACTTAACAAAATGTACAGAAATCTCAACAATGCATTCCAATTAAGTTTGGAAAATTTATAAGGACCATAAATAAAATTCTGAAAACAAATTAACAGTACATATATGTACACAATGCAACAGTTCTTCATAAGTTAAGAATTACCATCTATGTACACGATTCAGAAGACCCACGAACAGCACATACAAGAATATTTCATAGTAAAATCATCTACGTTGCATCAACATTTATTCCGTTTTTCTGATCAAGCTTATTGCTGTTGGTTTTCACCATGTAAATGAAGAAAGTCAATATCTCCTTCTCTTTAACAGGTATGGATTTAAAGTGCTTCATCAGTGTCTGAAAATAAAAACCAACAAATGCAATAGAACTAAATAATATTATTTCAAAGTATAAAGAATTTAATGGCCTTAAAACAACTGCCACATCCATCAATGACACAAAACATATTAGTGTAATGAAACTATCCAATAAAAGATGCTTTATCAATCAATACAGTTTTACGATGTAGTTCTGCATTGCGACAAACAGTACGCAATATATATATATATATATATTAAAAAAAAAAAAAGGCTCTGAGCACTATGGGACTTAACATATGTGGTCATCAGTCCCCTAGAACTTAGAACTACTTAAACCTAACTAACCTAAGGACATCACACACATTCATGCCCGAGGCAGGATTCGAACCTGTGACCGTAGCAGTCGCGCGGTTCCGGACTGAGCGCCTAGAACCGCGAGAGTATGCAATATCAGACAGTACTAGGCCATATTATTGCACTTGTTATTGAGCTCTTGCCTTTAAAGTATAAACAGAAGAAAGGAAGGAAAACCAATTGTGATTAATATACAATAGAAAGATGTAAAACCACTAAAAACTCTTACAGAAAAGAGAAATAATATTCTGATTCACTAAAGCTCTGACCAGGCATAAAGGCCAGTACCTACCAGTGCCTGATGATGCACTTTTGCCTAGTTATTAGCGCTCTCTCTCTCTCTCTCTAACATTTGAGACTGACAATACCGTGCGTCTGGAGTTACCCAGTTCAAGCACCAGTAGAACACTGGCAAGTCAGTATGTAGATTTTCACAAAATTCTATTTTCATTCCTTGTTGAGTTATTAGTTTTGACAATTCGACTAAGTTTGTTTTATGGTATTATTTGTGCAATTTATTGATTTAATTATTGAGTGGAAGTGTTTTTACAAGCTGAAAATGAAGAAAGCTGGAAGAGAGAGATTTCCTATATGCCACGTGCGTTATATTTACAAACAACTCCCAACATGACACTGACAGCAAGAATGATGCACTGAAAAAGGCAACAATTTGGTGGCAATGCGAACCCATAATCCAAAAATCTTAAATATTTAAAACATGTTGTTGACAATGATGGTGAACTGTTAGCATCTACATGCACGCACATTAGGAAAGAATGCACAAGTCGACATAATCAATAATAATGATATCAAGAAATTTACGACAATGGTAAGTATCCAACACCAGAAAAATTGAGAAAAAAGTTAATTAAAAAATAAATTTTATAGGATCTGGTAGATCTGTGAGACATATTAAACTAAATAGGTTTTAAATACAAGCATCAGAAAGATTGTAGATAATTTTTACCTTACCGCAATGACTTAGTGGCCTAGATAATTAAACTGTTGTGGACAATGAATCCACCATGCACTTCAGGTACATCACCTACATTCTATTTGGATGAACTTTGTTTATCATACCCAAAAACCATTCACTTAAGAACATCTGGCAGAATTTGATCCAAAGTGGGGTCCTTAAGGTACCTGTTTGGAACAAGGCCATGCTAACTGTTGTGCATAGGGGATGAGTTAAGACTAATTTTGTTAAAGTAAGTCAATTAGTTTACAAATGTATCAAAACAAACGAGTTAGAAAATTATACTTCGGAAATAAAATCAGCTGAGTTTAAAAATTGTTTTATACCAGTTTCTTGAATTTACTGGGTAAAGATTCTATCACCACCAACAACGTCACGTATCATTCTGTAGTCATGAAATTAGCTCCAACACAGAAAACATTGTAGGCCGACATAGCCACTTGAGCAGCTGCAAAAAATACTGCCTTTTCAACTGCACACACAAGAGCTGGGGTGTTGGATAAGAAAGATGAACCTCTAGATGTACTGACAAATGAAAGAGGGTACCAAGTAGTACCAATTAATTGCCAGTATAACCAGACTGCTCCTTTGGGTCAATAGAAGAGAGAAGCAGCCAAGAAAAACAACATTCTTAAAATCTTAGATGTTGAGCACTTACTTCACAAGCTAACAATGTAGAAACGCATTTAGCATGGACAAAATCCACATGAAGATTTTGAGGCAGAAGTAGCCTGAGACACTACACCCGAGCCTAAAATCAACCACAATGATGCCTTACAAGTGTAAACGATGAGAGCACCAAAGAAGACAAATGAGGAAAATGAAATGAGGAGGATGACAAGTCAAAACTGAGATGGACAACAGACATTTTATGATTTGCTCAAATTGATGTGCAGAAGTAACATTTATAATTTAATAGAATACTTTAATGTAAACAAAATGTACTGTTACTGTTTAGTGTTTTTCATAACCAAAACCCACAAATATGAAACTGGATTCCATGGGGAACTGGTGTGCTCAGCTACATACACTTCAGAAAACTATGATAGTATTCATAGGAATCAGTCACCTAGTAATCTGGTTTTACTGCAGATCTAGATTTCAGTTACCTTATAGGTAACATCAGTGCATTTAATATGTTGTACAGACCAATTACGCATTTTCATTAGCCTGGTATTTTGCTTGAAATTCCAGCAGTTATATTTATTGCCCAGATACGCATTTTTGTCAGTGATTTACATACATGCCCACCTCTGATAATACCTAACTGCCCATAATTTTACAAACTGTAGACTGCAAGTAAAGAATCAAAGGACAAGGCTTTTACAATGTTTTTAAATTCCAACACTTACATAGCGTAAACTAACATTTCACTGCAAAAAGTTAATTAGTGAACTCCAAATCACACATGTGTGGATTCCTCAGTTAGCAAACTAATCGTGCATAAAAAAGCAATATTCTTCTCTAACAAACAGCAACAAACAACCTGCGACGTGACTAAGTGCCATTTTCGTTGTTTAAAGAACTGTTGTACGACGAGAGTACTTATTTCCATTGTTATCGACAAACCTCTTCCATGTAAATTAAAAGCTAACTGTTTTCTGATGTTAGGTGCCCCACAGAATTTTTGATGCCTGGCAGAAATTCAAGGCACATACATTAGCTTTGTCATGCTGGAAAATCCTTCGAGATATAGAAGAAAGCGATTTTCGAGGTTTCAGTGTCAATGAAATCACTGCACAAATAATGAATCTGGAAAAGGGTTTAAATGAGCTTGAATATGTCTAAGAAGGATCGAATTAGTGGCTGAAGATTGAAGCACGTGAACCTGGCTTCCAGTACATGAGTGACACCAAATTGTGACTGCTGTTTCAAGATACAACAAAGAATGGAACACTGAATGTTAAAGTGGGGATGAAGATAGCGACCTTGTTAGTAATTGTACCTTACTGCAATGTGTTGATGCTCTTCTGGAATATATGGGACAGAAGATGTTTCAGCACATTGAAATTTTTGCTGCAAGGAAAATTAAATGCTATGCAAAAATGTCAACTCCTTTCACACGTAGACCAATATCACAAACTAATTTAAGAAATGAACAGACCTACGGTACCTATGCACAGAACTTTAATAAACTTTCAAACAAAGCATGTGTTTGTAAATAAATATTATTTGCATTTTTCAATTATTCATCCATGTTCTCCCCACATTACACCAATAATCAGGGACATACTGTACAATGATTTTAATCACTCCAGGAACTACTACAAGCAACAGACATGCATGTGGCTACCATGTACACACAACTTAAGGTCTGGCAACAGTGCTGTTACAGCCACCCGCCAGTACACCTTGACCAAAGCTATATTATAACTGAGGATGACAAATTACAAAAATTGTTAACAAACTGCACTACAAGTTAAACATCTATCTCCCAACGTGCCACACTCTTGCATATTTTAAGAATAAGAGATGGAAAATGAAGGTAGGGACATACGAAAGAATGATTTGTAAGAAATAAAATATTTTCTCCCCCACAAGTCAACTTCAGTTGCAATCTTGGGCGATAAATTGAAATTTTAAAAATGAAATGTCTTGTGTTGGACAAAGACGGCCAATTCTGTCAACTGTACAATACACCATATCATAGTCACCATCATTTTGATCTTGACTTAGCCTAGTTTTTCTTCTTTTAAAAATAGTAACAGTATAAGCATGGCACAAGCTGACTGCAGCAGAACAGCAGCTCTCTGCGTGGCAACAAAATGAAATTTGTTTTTGCAACAAGTACTTACATCAGCTAATTGAGCTTTGTTTATGCCTGGCCTCGTTGCCACTTTGTAATGGCGTTTGTACCTTCGTAACGTATTCACCTGCAGCTGAAACAAGTCCACTTCAGGAACATCTGTATCAGTTTCATTTGAGTCATCTTCTGAATCCTTCCTTCGTCTTTGTTTTGTTCGTGCACACTGTATGACAGTCTTATGATAATCACATATGTATATGTGCCTCGCCTGGAAACACGTAAACATTATACATACACTCTCATAACAAACAATGTGGTATTTATTTAGTTACTCAAGCATATTTTGCCATTAAACAGCTTTATGCTAACAGCTGACAGCAACAATATGGAATGGTCTCACTATCAACATGCAATGTGTAATTTCCTGTTAAGTCGATTATAAGAAGTCCTACAACCGACAGCAGACAGCAATTCAAACGAGGGTGGTTGGGGGGGCAGGGGGAGGGAGGGTGAGTGAGCTAGATTGAAAGGGCTAGTAGCTCTTTTGCTAAACTGAGGAGGAAAATAAATAAGCAGAAACGAAACAGAAAAATTACACCGCAACCTTAAATTGCTTATAAGTGCAACATATGCAAAAAGTCTTTTTTAGCATATTAAATTTACTCAGTCATAATTTCCCGGTGTCTCAACCTACATAAATCAAATGTCCAATGCAGTAATTGCAGGTTTACTGTAGAAACACTAGTACCTAATAAATCTTCCAGAAGATACAACAAAATACTAAAAGTGAGGAACATCACGGTGTCGCACCATGTTGCTGATCAAGAATGGTGTGGGATTTGAAAAAAAAAAATCAACACTGAAATTACTACCACAAACAACTGTGTCACTTCTAGTTTGGTGCCAATGCTCCTTAAGGAAGACAGAACACACAATACCAGGACTGTGGAAGGGATTAAGAGGTGATACATCACTTCCCTTTCCCTTCCAAAATTAGACATGGCTGGCACAATCACATAACGGGCCACTACTAGTCACTAAGACATCTGCGGATATGGAGCGTATGATGCCAACAAAGAACATGGAACTCAGATCAATCTGTTATCACAATTCTCCCCCCACACTTTCTTCTTATCCACTATCATTGGCTTTTGTAACTCAGACTGTTACCTTCCAACAAAACCTATGCTAACGATAAGTGTAAACACAAACAATAGGGGGGAAAAAAGGAGGGGGAGGGGGGACAAGAATACCACAGATCAGCCCTTTTACCTTCTACCATAGAGGACTCTGATCACAGCAAACTACATTAACATGCACAGCATAATATTAATACAGTGTGAAGTACCACTGAAATAATAATAAAAAAATCTAAAAATGGGAGGCGATCATACCCAAAGAAGTGGATCAGTCAGACGGCAAACATAACAGCACTCTTCAATAAAGAACCACTCACTTTAATAAGAAATATTACGCATACAAAAAGTTGTGGCGTACATACTCAAATATCTGAGTTTTGAGATACATAGTGTTTACAGTGAATGTTAAATGACTTATCCCTGGTAGTTTGTCAACTAATGAATCGACGTTAATTTACTACTCTTTAAACTGCGAAAAACACTAGTACTTTCTCAGTAGATTATGTGACATCATTAGTCTGATGCAATACGTTGGAACGTCTATGTGATAGATTTCGTACTGTGTTATTTCGTGCGAACCCGGGGCATTCTTTCCTGATGGTATCACTTGTTTTAGAATTTTAAATATGCCACCACCATCCAATGTGTGTTTTACACGTTCAGCACCGTCGGACTCACTTGCTGTGAACGAACGTCAAACTGACGGCGTTTCACTAAAGCTCCGCAATATTATGAATATAACGCATAAAGCTTTGCTTTGTTGGGTGGAGTACTAACGTTTTAATGTTAACGAAATACCGAGTAAAGCAATTAGTGAATAAAAATAGACGTTGAGATTACCACACGGTCTATGTGCAGTTTTAATCTTCTTTGAGTGACGATCTTTTGTATTCGTTTGCTGTATGACGCGTTACCAGCTGGTCGCATACATCTCTCTCCATCATCCACTAGACAGCACACTTGGTCTGGTGGGCCCCTTGAATCTTCTTCGCCAGTGCTGAATCCGTTCATCCTCGCAGAAACATTTGTCTTAACTGCAATTAACACAGATCTAAAAGAAAATGATATTCAGCAAAACAGTACAAAGCACAGTCAAGTTGTCACCGGTGACAACAGATTCAAGTGGCTCTAAGACCAACTACTACGGAAGATTATCGTTTAAAACAAGCATCATTCACTCCATAAAAACTATCTCGGGCTATTATTTTAAACTTACACATTTACTACGACGCTCTGTCTCACTTCGTCCAACTCCAAGCAATGGCGAAAGTTTGTTGTCATGGCTGGAGAGTCAATACACAAGCGTTGTGATTGGATGGTTCAAACAGTCCACGCCCACAATATGCAGTGAATAATTTTGTGAGGATTTCTTCAAACTGGATGAATAGAGACAGAAGAGTTTGAATTTATAGAATACTTACAGTGATATCATACCAATCATACTTCCAATTCTCTTTTATAAAACCATGAAATAGTGAAATAACGTAATTTGAAATGACAACCCTCTACAAAAGAAACCTCCCGCTAGAACTTCTATTCATATTCTGATTGGCGGATGCTGATCTCTTTGATATTGTAAAAGAGACCGTACGATTGGTGTGGTTTTCGCGGCCTATCTAAAATCAGCCAATGAAAAACATCCTGATTCTCCTATGTTGCGTCCATGTACCGCAGAAGTGGCGTGGGGTCGCGATATTCGTAGTAGGCTTTCGTTTGGCGTTTGAAGCTTGTTGAGGTAAGAATTTTATATCTGTTGTGCCTGAGTGTGTCAGAGGAAGAAAAAAATTCTGTGAATCCGTTTCAATATATTGCATATGTTTCTTTTGTTTGATGACCTCTGTTGTGTTTCGTATTAGTTAAACGCTATTTTAGAAATCGGCATTCTGTTATGCTGTACAACCGTCAATGAAATGGCTGCCATAAGCTTAACTTCAATACATCTTGACAAGTGAAATATTTTTTCCCCAATTATTTTCGTCCTTAAAGTCAGTAACGTAGTAAATTTATGCAAAGACACATTGGTAATGATAAAAATCTAATTAGCTTTACTGGAGCCCAGTATCTTGTGTACAAACAGCGCCTCCTGGCGGATTACATGCACGATGGTTTTATTGAGACACTCAAGGCCAAATTATGGAATCCTTTCACGACTTTCATAAATAAGGGAATGTTGTATTTTTTTAGTTCCTTTGGTGTTGTGCGTATGTAGAATACGCATCTTTATGAGCACTTGGTTTTTCGAATGGTTGGAAAAAAAAAGAGGGAAGGTTAAGAGTTAGTTTCATTTTAATTACCGTTTCAGCACAGTGAAACTTCGAAAAATATGTCGTTACGGGTTCATATATAGTGAAGCCTGCTACGTATTGGTCTGTAGAGCGAATATGAAAAATATATAATTGTGTTAGGATATATTTAATTTTTTAAGCAAAATGGCGTGGTTTATTTAAAATGGCGGGAAGGAGAAGTGAAGGTCAAATTATAAGGAAAAACAATTTTTTCTGGGAGATTTTAGTATCTCTTTTTAATGTGTTTGTTTCGTTAAATAACGTACACTGGGACAATATGGTTGGAATTCGCAGCGGTAAAGTTGTTGGGAGCACAGGCGGTTAATCCCCTCTCGCTTTGTAAGGTAAGCACAGTTTGATCAGCCAGTGTAATTAGTGTACGCTGGTTATAAAGCTGTGCGAAAGTAATTGACGTTCCCAAAGGAAGTACTTTTCAGTTACTTCCAAACGAATGTCTTACAGTGTCGTTAAATGTTTGCATTTTTTGTTTACCATTATTGTACAAAGCCCTCATTAAAAGAGAAAGTTTATTGTTTTTGTATTTGATGCAGGACTCTGTATATATGAAAGTTTTGCGTAGTATGTTGAAATAGCCCTGGTACACTATTCTTACATTGGCGACAATGAGTTATAATGAGTACCTGCGATTGCCTGGAAGCATTGATTGTTGGACTGTTTTCGTTGGGTTCTTATGTGTGTGCACACAATGAATATTTTAGACAATCAGTGAAACTTTACGCGAATTTGGCGAAAATGAACGTAGCTAAAGCTGTTTTTTTTAGTCTGAATTCATGTCAAGGCATGGTCTCACATATGCACTTTTAAACTTAAATACAAAATTTGTTACCTTTTTAAAATGCTGCAGCTTCACATTTCAGAAAAAAACGCTATAATTCTACGCTAATCACTTTATATTTTTTGGGTTTTAAGTGCTTAAATAGTCTTCACCAAGTGTCTGTTATGTGAAGACTGTCTCAAAAGCCTATAAACACCCAGCCATGGTTTGCACCTTTAAAGGATATTTAGTGTGTTTGATTTTGTTAGTGCCCTACAATGCTAAAGATAATTTGATGTAACAACCAGAACATCATGTCTTTCCTAGAATAAATATTTGACCAGGTGCAGATGTTACTCTCAATAATGCACATCAGTGAATTGATTTCCTACTAGTTATCAAGAGTTCTGCATGGTCAGATGTCCTTGTATGGTTTGAGATTACAGAAGGGATTGTTTTGATGCATCAGAGAAAGAACTCTCCAAATTTTGTTTCACATATTTTTCCATATGCAATATAGTGAAATTCACACCTGTGTTTGTGACAGTACTGTGCAGAATTTAAATGCTTTATTCATACTGACACTACATGACTGATATTCAGTGTACATGTATTAGGCAGGCCTGAATGGTGTATAAGTTGCCCAGATTCATTTTAAAAGTAAGTTAATGGAATATTTTGGTTTAAAAGTACTTTTTGTTTAAAAAGAAAAAAATGTGCAACATACCATTACCAAGGTGAAGGAAGTTAAATGTCATAGCTGAAAAACTTATTTGTAGTCAAATGAGTTAAACATAACACGGATGTTGTCTCCGTCACCTGGAAATAAAACTTCTGCAGGTAGACTCCGAAGTTGCATTTACTCTGATAGTAACAGGTGACGAATTTTGACAGAATAAAATGGAGTTAAGCATGTTAACACATAGGCCTAGTTTGAAATGTTTTGTTTAAGTTGTTAACAGCATTGTTGGCAGGTGTGGTGGGATTAGCAATGTTTGCTCCATATTGCATGCATCAACTATCAGTGGCTATATCCCTCCAGATCAAAGGAAAAAATTTCTTGCCTGCTTCTGCTAGATGCAGCTGTATAACATTAGTTTATGGCATGTTTCAAGTAGCTGAGTGTACCCTCAGCCAGAGTGATCGACCCTTTGTGGGTTAGCATTCATGTTTTTCTTTCCATTTGTAGATAAGCTTGTAAGTCTTGTTGAAAATAAAAATTGATATAATAAACGGTGTCCACAATGAGACTTCAAAGATCTGAGAGGAAACACAATTTATTGATGAAGAAATACAGGGAACTCATACAGCAGCTCATCAAGTTTCACACACAGGTGGACTGTTCAGTACACTTGAACATGGGCGCCACGGGTAGCGGGAAGAATATCTAGTCTATAATCGATTTTGTGCCATGTGTTGTGGAGCATCTGTTCTGTGACAGTTGATGACAATTCTTATGCGCTGTTTAAAGTCTTGCAGGTCCTGTACTGGTGTTTTCTATACCCGATCTTTCACATAACCTCACAAGAAAAAATTGAGGGGGCTATGTCGGGCGGACGTGGCGGCCAAGGAATTGGACCTCCACGGCCAATCCATTGTTGCGGGAATGTGTCATTTAAAAATTTTCTGGCAGCAAGGCTCCAATGGGGAGGTGCACTGTCTTGTTGAAACATCACATTTGGCTGCAGGTCTATTACCTGTGGCACGGCAAATTGTTCAAACATGTCCAGGTAGATGGCTCCATCCACAGTCGGCTCCTGAAAGAGAAACGGCCCAGCAATGCGATTTATCGTCAAACTACACCACACATTAACTTTCAGACTGTCGAGCATGTGTTACCTAGGTGCATGTGGATTTTCGGACCCCCAGATGCGCACATTGACGCCTGACACGTGAAAAGTTGCCTCGTCAGTAATCATCACGTGTGATAAAAATGTCTCGTCCGTGGCAGTGCGATGTAACATGACACATGTAAATTCTTCTCGCTTTGGTCATTCATCGCGCTTGATTTCTTGCACAACCTGCACTATATATGTGTACAAACGTAATCGCTGATGAAGCACTTTGTGCACTGTTGAACGTTTCATACGAAGTTCTTGTGCTGACTGCTGCACTTGTTCCACATGATGTTCGCTGATCCCAGGCTTACCACCACCATGCTCTTTCGCAACACTCCCAATAAAAAAAAACTGATCACACCACTTCTTTATAGTCTTGAACGATGGGATTGCTTTGTTGTAAACTCGATGAAAGTTTCTTTGCACATGGGTCGCAGATTTTCTCTCTCCATACCACCAGACTACTTGTGCACACTCCTTCATATCCTCCATTTTGGTAAAACAATTGATTGCGGTTCCACTGCGGCTACTTAGTGTATCAAATTTTGCACACTACAAACTTGTTGAGTTGCTGTCTGCCCCTTCAGGATTCACAGGTCCACCATCTGAAATGAGAAAGATATAGGATATTAAAATGTTGGAGTCTAATTGTGGACACCCTGTATAATGAAATTTGTTGATATGAGAGTTGACACTGTAACATAAAACTTTTAAAAAAATGTTATGTTTTGTGAGTGCCTACATACCTGCTTATAAGTGCAATTGGGAACTTTCTTGTCCCAGAATAAACGTTAATCCTATCATCAGGTTCTTACATGTTCGAATTCACATATTTTAATGAAGTTGTCAGACCTTGTCAACAGTAAAAGTTTAAAAATTGGCTTTTTTTAAAAGGGTAACATTGAAGAGTAACTTGTTTCCTTCAGTGGTAATATCGACCTCCTAAATATTGTCAGTGTTTCCATTAATCCATATGCATTTGCCTAAAGAAGATATAGGTCTAATTTATAATCATTGCTTATAGGGGTAACAACGAATTTAAATTCATAGTCAGTCTTGGACAGTCACTGTTAAGTGTTCAGTTTATTGCAGAAGATTTGGATTGAGATTCGTATTTTAACTATAAAGAATGGACACAGTAGGCTATTACATTTATTAGATAGTAAAATTAAAGAATAGTGTCAGTTTGAATAGATAAAATGAAACCATAACTACATAAAAAATTGAACTGCAGTGCCTAGACAGTAATAAAGGTCTCCATTTGCAAGATGGTATGTAGATGTTAATGAAACCTTAGTAGTAAATTTGTTAATGAAAAATATGTACTCTCTAAATTGACTAGGATACAGGATATGGAATAACAAAGAGAAGCTGCAGCTGAATCTCTGGTTTCTTGTTTATTCTCTTTGCAAAGAGAGAAACTAATAACAAATAGACCTTTCAGGTACAAAAAGAAAATTGCTGTGAGCCCTGGTAAAGCTGCTTCAGCTGTTCATGCATTGAACATTGGTCCAAAATCATTCAAAAGGTCATCAAATCAAAATATCTGCACTTCATAAAAAGTTCACATTGTCTGCCAGTACAAATAATACAAACTATCCTCAGCCTAGTTGTTCAAAATCCTTGATGCAATGAAATTGCTAGACACTCTGGAAACTGACTAAAGTGATTTTGATTCTTCTGACAATCCTATTATTGAAGATTTGCATCTCATTGTAGGTTTATATTCTTCAAAAAGTTGATACAAAGGAAAAGGTACTGCTGACACAGTAAAGATGGGTCTGGTACTACAAGGTGTTAAACTGAATTTGTGCAAGAGCAGAACTGTCAAGGAGAGTGAATACTGTTGGCAGAGATAGCAGTAGAAGTGCATTCAGGTGTTAGTAGCTTGTCCGTAATGTGCTGCAGTTGGTAACTGTGCTGTGAATGAGGGGAAGTGATCATGATAGGCAAGTATGTTGATGGGTGAGATGGTGGAACCAATGAGAAATTGGTAATAATAATAATAGCTTTATTCAACATCGAATGGTACACTGCACATGTACAAGGAAACAGTAATGACTAAAGTTATTTGTACAAAACACATTCTTCTGAATACGTCATTAATTTACAACAAAATTACAATAAGATGTTTACTGATTTCTATTCACATAACTTCACAAAGCATTTGTTGTTCTTCATACAAGTATGGTACTCTTCTAATATGTAGAAAGGGTTGTACTAAAAATTTCTTAAGCTGATGTTTCAGTTTAATTGTAGGAAGAGCCATGACTGCACTAGGCAGTGCATTAACTAATTTTATACCTGCATACTGAGGCCCCTTTTCGTAAAGTGCTGTTCTATGGCTGCCAATGTAAAATCTTTTTTTGTTTCTAGTATTGTGCTGGTGGAATTCTGAACAAGTGTTTGGGTGCAGTCTTTTCACAAGCAATATGGCTTTTAGAATGTATGTGTTTATAACAGTTAACACCCCTGTTTTTGGAAACAAGTTGCAACAAGATTCCCTATATTTGGCTCCACAGATTCTCACACCCTGTTTTTGAAGAATGAGTAACTTATCTAGATTAGCTTGGTTGTTGCTGCTGCCCCCCCCCCCCCCCCCCAATTTCAATACTGTAATTCAAGTGGGAGGAGAAAACTGCTTGGTATGAAGTCTTTAGGACTACAGTGTCTTTACAGAACTTGCTAATAGTACTGATTGCATATATATTTTTTGACATCTTAAGTTGCTAGGGAGTCAATATGTGTGTCCCATTGCAGGTTGCTTTGGATTGTTACGCCAAGGAATTTTTTCACGTGATGTGAAGTGTACGAAGTGGCGGTGTGATGGAATATATTGCTCACAATGCTGTCAGATAAAAGAGAATATACTATAAATTTTAAATTCTACCCTTAGATCCTGCAAAACCACCACCTCAGAAATTGTGACCCCACAACCTCTTTGAAATTATCACTGGGCTATGCTACAGCCAGTTTCCCTCCAATCACATTAGTTGGCGTTCCCGGCTCAAAACAAAGAACAACATTTTTAATTTGAATATCCCAAGAAATTGTTGTATTCTGATAAACATATAAGAAATTCTCACAAAAATCGGTAAACAATGTAATAACCAGATAATCGTCACCCGTGCACTATCTGTCAATAATGAAGGTAATAAATCTTATCTTCCTCCAAAACAAATCATTGATTGGTGATTCTGGTTTGCTACTGTATACTACTACCTGATAGGCTATGACTCAACTGAAACAAGTTGCGAGCAGCATGCAGCTGAAGAATTGCAGACACCATAACGCACTTCAATCAGTTTCTTAGTACTGTGTTTGTGTACAAGAGGTGGTAAGTGTTGATGATTTTTAGTTTTTTTATGCTAATTTATTAAAAGTATTTCAATGTACAATAAAACTTCTACTTCAGTGGTATTTATGTAATTGAATCGTCTTTGCATAATCATTAAACGAATTATTCACGTGCATGAACTATTTGATACATAGTTGGCTTTGAAGTAATGAAAGTGCAAGTCTTGGAGGGAAATTTTTGTCAAAAACTGAAGTCTGTCACATGAATTGCTTTTTTATTTTTTAAATAAATTGCTATGTAATAATCAGTGCAATTTTGAAATAGGGTGTTGACACCCTAGTGGAGTTAGAAATGCAGTATTTTCCACATTCATCTTGCTCACCATATCATCCCTACCATGTCTGCTCTAGCATATTTTTTTATTGAACATGCCACCTTTCTCTAAATCTGTTGTCCTGTATTACTGATGCTATACCACATCATTACATCATTCCCTTTGCTGGGCATAGGGTAGTACTTAATTTGAATACACAGCTGAAATCTTTCCTGTCTAAGTAATGGGTGATTTGGACACACATACAAGAATGGTTCAGTATTAACAGGCATATGAACAGCTTAAATAGTCGGAAAGAACTTTGTGGACAGGCTTGTATTCGGAAAGAACTTTGTGGACAGGCTTGTATTTTTGAAATGAGTTAAACATGACCTTAGGAGTGGTGATGGAAAGCAATCCAGCAACTGTTCTATCATCTCCAAACCATAATGTCAGACAAGTGAAGAACCACCTTCTTTCGGGTAATTAACATAAAGACCTAAAATCCTGTCTGTTACAGGCTGTAGTTTACACTCAGTGACATTACATGGTGGGTTTGATCTTTTTTAGGTGATTGAAACCTAACTGTGGTGGTGTTGGTTATTGAATGAAATACACAATTCCTGCACCACACATATGTAAATGGCTTTCAGACATATGGTCAGTCTACAAAAATTATTCCATTCTTTTTTTTTTATTTTCTTATTAATAGTTGACTAAATTTCTTTTGAAGACTGTTTGGAAAGTTTCGTGATGATCAGATTGTAAGTGACCGTGAAGACTTCTGTAGATAATGCTGGTTGTGCGATAGGTTTCATGTGATTGTTTGGAAAGTGGCTGTGCTGCCTATGTTTGGCATTGAAATTTGAACCTATTTTAGTGCATATCACAGATTGTAAACAAATCTTGCTTCTTTTAGTTTATTGGACTTCAGTTTTTCTATTATACTTTCTGTGCTCAGTTTTTCTATTATACTTTCTGTGCTAAAAATATTAGGTTGGTGCATAAGTTTGCTCAGTAGAGGGGTGGCAGCTGCAGAAGCAGCCAGAAATATGCTGTGTGTGGGGATTACATCATTGGACAGAGCATGGCAAGAAAATGTTTCTCATTTTAAGGAAGATAGTTTTAACATTTACTCCATGTTCAGGGAGACCTGTGTGTTTTGATGATGATTGTTTAAACACAATAATCCACATCTTACTAATGAATGGCAAATGTGATGGGCTGTGATCACATGCAACATTTTCATTCGGTGGGAAAGGTTTAAAAATCAGATGTGTGGGCGTCTGTGGGTATCTCGTGCTGTAAAGCAAAATCACAAAAATAAACAGGTGGCCATATGTGCCTTTCTACTTGCTAGTTCATCAGTTGGCTTGTAGAGAACACCGACCATTCTTACCCTGTATGATTACTGATGACGAGAAAGTATCTTTATGCTAAAATAAAGAAAAGGAAGGGATGGCTGAGCCCAGACAAAGCAGCATCAAGCAGCATCTCTATGTTCAAAGACCTGCACCTGGTGCAGCCGTGACAGTGTTGTATACAGTACTACAAATAGCTTCCCTGAGGTGTAACCATCACTGCTGACAGTCATCAACAACTGAGGCAGCTTGCAGATGAAATCAAAGAGAAATGAGGACTGTGTGAAGTGATGCTACTCCACGTTAACACCTGCTCGCTGTCTAGTAGATTGACAAAAAGCGCTGTACAGGAGTTGAGTTGGAAAATCATTCCGACCACCTTATTAACCTGTTAATGTGCTCTGATATTTTTGCAGTTTTCACTCTTTATTGAACGACCTTCAACAAACTTTCTTTCCAGATGAAAATTAGCTCCAAAAGTAGCTTGATGAACTTTTCACCTCAAAACCACATGATTTCTACAGTTACAGAGTCAAAAAGTTACCAAAGCATTGGCATACTGTTGTAAGTAATGGAGAATATATTTTTTACTAAAATCTGTTATGGGTATCTGTTTATTAAACTTATAAAAACTCGCCGAACCTAAGCACCAACCCAATACTTACTGGTATGTGTGCAATAACATTTTTATGTGATTAGTTGTAATAAAACATAAATGAAACTGTATATTTGGTTAGGCTTTACAAGGCTTACCAACCACAAAGTCTTATTCACTCGTCATTAAAGTGATTTCTGTTTAGCTAATGTTTGGCAAGACAGTTTTATGGAAGAAGCTTTTGTCTCTAAAGTAATAGAATTCTTTGAGGAAGCTTGTAGAAAAATGAACAGGCAGAATCGGTAGCAAGGTACATATTTCTGTGTGGTGTAAAGTTAAAGTGACCCACTTCAATAAACTTCAGTCATTCTTATGGAGTGTATGTAAATTTCCTTTCGTTACTGCTGATTAGTTTTGCTCTTTGGTGTAGCAAGACTTAGAGGAGAGGTCCCCAAGGGTTGGATCAAACTTGAAACCATCTGTAGGGTGTAGGTTATGATCACACCCTGTAGCTGTTAGTAATAGTGGTCCTTGTTTGCAAGTACTTTGTGATAAAGTATTTAGAGTGATGTTCTGGCGCCTTGAAAGTAGTGTTAGGCAGTGTAGCAGTACAGCATAATGATGTACAGGTACGTTTGTGTCACATAGGAAGTTGTAGGTTCAAATTAAATTGGGTGCATTCATATTTTTTATTTTAAACCTTTACTGAAATAACTTCAAACATTTTTATTCACTTAATGGTTCAAGTGTAATTTTTTATTTGTAATTGTCGCCATTTTAATAATTGTGTTAGGTTTTTCATGTGCTCTGTGTTCTTCTTTCATGTGTTCTTTTTCCAATTGGAATCATTTTGTTAATTTAATAGCTTTTGTGTATTGTCAAAACTTTAATTTTTTTCAGTTATCTTTTACATTTTGTCCATCTTCTTGCATTCATTATTTTTAGTCCACATTTGGTTTGAATTTTGTTTCGTTTGAAGCCTTTTGTTTAAATCTTCATTTGTAATAATTTTGTCCATAGTGCAACAAGAATGCTTTAAAAATTTGTGTGATTACCACCATCAAAAAAATGTTCATTTTGTAACAAAAATGTTTTTAGCACCTTCACACAGATTATAACTCTGTTTTGTAAGCAACAGACTGGCATTTTCAGATGTTCAAATAATGTCTAAATAAAAATAACTAATACGTGCATGAAGATACCAAATGAAAAAAAATGAGGGAAGAAAATGAGAGCAAATTACGTTGCAAAGGATTAGAAGTAAAAACAATTAAACTTAAATAATTGATTTAGAATAGTGATCAGTCATTTTGATTAAATTCAGGCCACCTGACGTAATTCAAACCCAACCAAATGGGTCAAGGATGAACCTGCTACATCACACTAGGGAAGAGTCAATCTAACATTTGAGACACTGGCATCCTACAAATTTAAGGCTCACAAATGGTGGCCCAGAAAAGGTCACAATTGCTGAAGAATGTGTAGGTGAAAGAAAACCATTTTTGCAGAATTCTGATTTATAAGAACCAAATTTGTTCACCATGTAGGCAATAGAAAAAAAGCTTTAGTGTTTAATTTCACCACTTAATTCATGTCCTTCGTGAATCGAACTAGTGTCTGGCCTGACGAAACAGACAAGTTTAAGGTCGTTTGAAAAAAGGACATGTAACGGATATTTGCTAGTATCAAATTTGTCATACACTGTGAAACTTGGATGCCTCCAGGTCCAGAGTACTTAGCTGCTCACAAGATGGTCGCAAGTGTAGAAGTGTGCAATTCTAACTTGAGAAATATAGTCACATGGTCAAAAAGGGATCTTGGAGAAATATAGATATGTGGTCAGAAAGGGATCTTGTAAGAATTGTAACGCTGAAATAACAACGCTAAAAGAATGAATTGCAAGCTTACAATTTATAGTCAGTGCCTTAAGAAACAATTGAAGCAAAAATCAAGTGAAGTTATAAGTCGAAAGTAATAAATAGTCTGAATAGATGATCGTGAACTTGTAAAAATCAGTGAATCGAAAATGAATAGTTTTTTTTTGCAAAAAATGTCAACAAACACAGATCGTTCGTGGAAAAAATGTAATGTACTATTTCTAACAGACAGTCATGGCAGAAATCTATCCAGGTTGTTCTGTGAGAAAAATTGCAACATAGCAGTGACTAGTGTAATGAAACCACGAGTGGGATGTATAAATGTTGTAGGCACTAACTCTCAGATGAAATTAATGCAAGAAAATGACTTTATTGTCTGTATATTGGGCTCAAATGATGTGGCAAAAAATGAACCAAAGGTTTGCGTGAAAATGCTGCAGAACTGTTTACAAGTTACCAAATGCAGAAACATACTAGTTGCCACACTACCTCATAGGCACAATCTGATTCATAGTTTGTGTGTAAATATAGAAATTCTGAAAACAAACATTAAAATAAGGAAACTGTGTTCTCAATACGCTAAGTGCGATGTACTGGATATAAGCAAGCTGCATTGAAATCTTCACGCAAAACATGGAATGCGTTTGAACTACAAAGGGAAAACATTTGTTTGTGATCGTGTTAGTGAAATAGACACATTTCTAAGGAATAGAACAATCTATCAGCTTCCTGTACATCCTTCCAACAGGGAGGGAAACGAAATGAACAAAAAAGAACAACGAAAATACAACACTGCTGACATTCCTGATTTAAACTAAAGGTATGTGATGCTCTAAATCTGATTCCCAATTACCAAATTGTGGATGCGCCCGATCAAAAAATTTATCACCATGTGCAATCCCTGCATAGTAAGAGTGGTGAAATTAACACATTGTTAACAGGTGAACTAAAAAAAGGTATCAGTGTTATGCATTTCTGAGCACTGGCTTAAACCAGAATTAATCCAGAACATGAAAATAAACAAATTCATTTTGGCTGCTTACTACTGCAGGAAAAATAGCAAGCAGGGTGGGGTAGCAATCTACACAAAGGAAGATGTAGATTTTATTACTCTACTGTACTTAACTAGAACACATGTCGAAAAGGATTATGAAACTGCAGCTATAAAAATTATTCAGTTCAACCTGGTTATTGCTACAGTTTACTGATCTCCAACTGGAAATTTGAACTTTTCGTAAACAAAATGGAGTCATTGCTAAATAAAGTAACTAAAATGGATTGTGAGCTGATAATCTGTGGCGACTTCCATATTTATTTCCTCACAAATGGTGGAAATAAGGAGACCCTTTTGAACCTTGTTACATCCTATAATTTAAAGGCTGAAGTAAACGCCACTACCTGAGTAGCAGAAACTCGTCAAACGGCTCTAGATCAGTTTCTAGTCATGAAGAATTTACACAAAACCAGACTAAAATTTTTCAATGCAGATTTTAGTGACCATCTTGCTCAAATATTAAGCATAAAAGGAAAAGCCAATATTAATAACATGTCTTTCAGAACCGTGTGTAGAAGTTATAATCAGGATAATCTAAAGTACTTCAACAATTTGTTACTTAAAGAAAGACAGTCAGAAGTGTAAAAGATGAACGGCATAAATGAACAATCCAACTCTTTCATTGACACATTAACTCATTTCTTTGAAATTGCATTCCCACGAAAAACATTAACCATGCGGGGGAACTCTAGAACAAACAGCTGGATCACAAGGGAATAAGGGTTTCTTGCCAAAAGAAAAGACAACCTCATGAAATATGCAGCTAAAATTCCTAACCTGAAGTATGCACATATTATAAAAATACTCCAAAATATTAAGAAAAGTAATAAAAGCAGCAAAAAAGCCATAATGATGAATAAGTTTATAATTCAGCTAATAAATCAAAGGCTATGTGAGTGTTCAAAAAAAAATCTGGTGAATAGACAATCTTGCAAAAATATAACACTGTCACATAAAAATAAAAAAGTAACCCCTTAGAAGTAGCCAACACATGTAACAACTTTTTCACAGTTGTTGTTGATAACATTACAATCAAACTGTAAGAGCACCCAGGCAAGTGAATATAAATAACTACAGATCCATCTCAATTTCCTCCTGCATCTCTAAAGTATTAGAAAAAGTTATGTATGACAAACTTATGAAATTTATAAATAAAAACAGCATCCTATGTAATGAAAAACATGGATTCAGAAATGAGAGGTCAACAACTGTTGTTTACGAGTGCATAAATTTCATCCTAATCCTGGTTGCCAAAAATCAGGAATAAGTAGTATTTATTGACTTGTCAAAAGCTTATGACAAGGTGGATCATAAAATTCTGCTATCAAAGCTTGAAAGATACGGTATTAGAGAACTGTCCAACAAATGGATCAGTTCCCTCCTGACTAATCGTAAGCAGGCAGTGTGCATCAAGCATACAAATGTTGAAGTAAAAACTGTATCTGAACACTTACATGACTATAAGCAAACTAAATGTGGTGTACCCCAAGGATCAGTAATGGGACCCCTTCTCTGCCTTCTGTACATAAATCATGTAAACTTAAATGTTGATGAACAGCCAATAAACATGGTCACAAAACAACTTAGCTCCTGGGCACAAAATAATCAGCTTGTAATAAACAATAAAAAAATCATTGCACCGAAATTCCACAATGCTCCTATCAAGGACATGTTTATTTCATTGACGAACCAGTTGGTAAGAGTACTGAAATCAAATTCTTAGAACTTTGGCTGCAGAGCAATGTCAAATGGAATAAGCATATTGAATACCTCAATGCAGAACTGAGCAAAACCGGTTACCTTCTTTGCTCATTAAAATCCTGCTGTAGTGAGGAAACAGTAATGAATGGATATCATGCCTACTTTCATTCTTGTCTTAGGTATGGGGTCACCTTCTGGAGAAACTCTAAAACACCTTGTAACACTTTTAAACTCCATAAAAGGGCCATTAGAATATTGTTTGGGTGCAAGCCTAGATACTCTTGTAAATCTCTGTTTAAGAAATCTGGTATTCCTCCATTACCATGTGTATACATTGTGGAAACCCTTTTGTTCTTTAAAATAAATGTAATAGGTAAGGACTGCAAAAAAGAAAGAAAAAGGTAATATACATTATCACTTTACCAGACAAAACTGTAAATTACATGTAACTCAAATCAGCACAGCTCTGCCAAAAATGTACTTTTCACATGGGAGTTAAACTTTATAGCAAACATGAAAACATAAGCTATTACTGAGGTCAATACCATTGGTAAATCTCTTAAAGTCATATATACAGCAGCACTGCTTTTACTCCATTGAAGAATATTTAAATTTATGAAGAAGGGTTATATAAACACCTATGTATAAAGTGTATTATTGTAACTGTAAATACGTAAGACTTTCAGCTGTTTATTTATAACTTGGCTAATTTCTTAAGTGTAAGCTGCTTTGTAGGCAACAGGACCAATAAATACAAATACACTTTGGTCAGATACAACATTTGTACGCTTTATTTGCCATGATTTAAAGTCTTTAATGTCTAAGACTACACACCATTGCCATCTCTTAAAATTCGCAGATTATTCTCATAAGTTAATTATACTTCAAACTGTGTGTCACAATTTTGTTGCAACACATAAGGGTTGCTCTGTATATACACATTACAGTAGAAAACAGCAACTTGAATTACAATGATATCTTGACCAGTTTCAGCTCCATACATGAATTTTGTGTGGAGTGTCATGACCAGAATTATATATTAATCATGACTCTATAAAAATTTGTTAGACTGGACTGGGAAGAAACCAATGACAGAATTGAATAGCACGTGGCTTACCCAGCATTGTGTAAACACTGTACAAACTTCATGTAGATGCTTCATCTATAGGTTTTGCTGAGTGAGTCTCAAAATATGTGACATAAATTGCCATAGCTTTTGATAGCATTGACTTAGCTTAACCCTCCACCAGCAGCACATTGTGTACGGTACAACAGCCAGGCACGTACTGACTAAATTGTTTGTGCACTTGCAACAAAGGGGCGAGTAGTTGGGGGAAGGGGGTGGTGGCAGGTGCCAGAAGTATTGTCACAACAAATAACTGATATCAGTATTCTAAGAAGCTGACAGTGAACCATAGGCAGTTAAAATTAGCCAGTGGGGTGGTAGATTTACACCACCAAAAGACTGTAGATCTTAGTATTAGGTAAGAATTTAAACTAGATACCTATACCTGCTCCAGAGACAAGGGGTCTTAACAGACGCACAGCATAGTAATATTATAATACTTTGGTTATTACAGACTGAGGTATCAAGAATTCTATGAAAATATCCAGTACAGTAATTGGTGGTGGGGTGAGAGATGTGACTACTTCATATATGCACTTAAGCAACTTATACAGGATGTGGACGGATAGCTTAGAAAATATCAAGGGAACTGTTTCTGATAAATTTAGAGAAATCACAAATGCAGCGGAGGAATTAGCTGTAGTGAACCATTGCACATTCCATGTGTGGATGAAGAGAGTTTAGTTCTGTTTTTGTCACAGGCTAGAATCAGCTAGGGTCTTAGACAGATAATTATTGCAGTTGGAATGAAAATACAAAGTTTTTGAATGGCTGCCAGATTTAGCAGCATGTTGGTTCTTGGTGTATTAAATCACCAATTTTGAGTGATGCTTTTGGCTGTATGGAAATAGCTGTAGGGGCTTTGTTACATATGATTGTAACATGTAAACCAGACGGAATTATATATCCCTTGTCACAAGACATATTTCTAAGATATTTTTTGTGTCATTTCCTTCCTTTTTTTGTGTCCTTTCCTTCCACTTCGAGTAATTGCATAATACCTCAGTTCGAGATGTAACATCTGTTGTTGTTGTAGTTGCGTGTGACAAGTTACTTTTATGCCTTCGTTGTAGCTTTCTTAAGGGTGGTTATCACAACCAACTAATAACACCACAGCGTATATGCTGCAGTGGCACCGTATGCCGCAAATTGTATGTAAGGGTTTAGTTTTCAATATGGCATCAGCTGAGTCACACAGCAATTAATACGGTAGCACAGTTATGTCATAAGAGCTGAATCAAGAGGTAAAAGGGAATGAACACCAAATTTTAGGGCTTGTAATGGATTTTCCACAGGAATAAAATGTGGCAAGAAATAGATATAAAAGAAATCACACTTGAAAATGGTGTCAAAAATCTCATTCTGGAAAATGGTGTTGTCTGTGGTAAAGCAGCAAACAGATGGCTTGCAAATGTATGTACTCCTCCTCAGTATCATATTGTGTTCATTACCATTATTATTGTGAAGGAAACTAATTTTTTACTGCGGTTGCTGTGTTTCCTCCATGCAATCCAATTTCTACAGTGCTTCAACTCTGAACCTGCGATTTTTATAAAACATGTTTTTTTTGTTCTATGCTTGTTATTTATTAACCTAAAAATATTTCCTGTTGTGAAATACCTCATTTTATAAAATTGTATATGAATGGGAGGAAACCCTGAAGTTAGATCAAAGTATCAATTATAATTTAAAAACTGAAACCGAATTTGTGTGTTAAAATAAAGCATCAACAGTCAAATTATGCTACTCAGTATTGGATGAAGACTAGAAGATCAGAATTAAACTTTTAATATCGTGAAAAGCAGCATCAATGCAGTGACATGACTGAAACCTTGGTGTCAACCTAAACAAATGTAGTTTCTTGTCACATGCATAAACATTGCTTTACTCTTTAAAAAAATTATTACTCTTGGTATATACTGCAACCCCCCTACATATAGCTCATGTATGGGTTGTGAGGATAAGACCAGAATAATTACTGTAGGCACAGAGGTGTTCAAACAAATCATTGTTGCTGCACTCCATATGTGAATGGAACAGGAAGAAACCCTAATAACTGGTAAAATCGGGTGTACTCTCTGCCCTGCACCTCATGGTGGTTTGCAGAATATAGATGTAGATTTAGATGATTCAGGTATAGGTAGCCGTATCATTGATTTTGTTGACAGGAGCCGCAAGAGTACTTCTCTAGTTATGTAGGCCTAGCATCATAGAATTTTTAACTTTCACATTAACTTAAGTTGTATCAAATTTCTTTAGCATCCTAATTTGGGGGAATCGTTTTTACAGATTGGTTGCACGGTACTATCATTGAGGATATTTTGCTCTAGGGATAACACTAGTTGATATCTAGTATAGAAGTTACCTATGAGTAATATATGCCCCCTTATTTAGAAATATTTGTGACAGTTAACTGCAAGCTGCTTTTGCAATAATCTGGTATTGCCATGTGTTTAAGATCTTCCAAGTAAATTTTAATGTTGTATGTATATCCTTCTTCAGTAGAGTATTTTCTGTATCTGTGTGTGTGTGTGTGTGTGTGTGTGTGTGTGTGTGTGTGTGTGTGTGTGTGTGTGTGTGTGTTTTTTTTGGTCTGTGTGTGTGTGTGTGTGTGTGTGTGTGTGTGTGTGTGTGTGTGTGTGTGTGTGGTTTTTTTTTTTTTTTGGGATTACATTGATGGGATAGAAATTTGAGGGTTAGGTGTTCGTCAGTCTGTTTTTTCTACTAGATAACTCACTTTGGAACCACTGGTGCAACATTTTTCTGGTGAGATAACTTGCCCCAAGTAAGTCACTTTCTTTAAAAATTTTGTTGTACACAAGCAGAAAAGGCATCAAATGGGGACCTTGTTTTTAGACTAGACTTTAATGTGAATGCAAATGACTGCTCGGTCCTATGTATGCCATGCATATTCCACAATTCAGATTTCAACTTCTTTCTCTTTAGTTAACAAATGTCATCCTCTGCTTCCATTAGCTGTAGTAAACCAGCTAGTGCCCCTCTTCATTCGGCTTTTCATCTGTGACCTTACAGGCACTAAAGAAATGAAACTAAACTGAAATTTTCTGAATGAATCTGCTGCCCTGCATGGGTTAAAATACCCTTTCAGATTGCCCACTGCTACACAGCGTAGGCTGTGTAGTCTTTCTCAGTGTTTCTTTACACTTTTGTGTGTGAACTGTGCCATCTCAAATTTGTGACCCGTTACTAGAATGCTGGACCCCTATGTTGCTCTGAACAGAAAGGTATCTTACAGAGAATCAGACTCCCATCTGATTCTATCAAAATTAACCTGTTATAGTACTAACAGCAGCAAACATAAACCACCTTATGTCAACCACAAACGACATTGCAATTAAAATAAATAAAAAAAGCTTAAGTGCTGAACTTCATTGTTTGTGAGGCTATGCTCCGTGATCAATCAATTTCAAACTTTCAAAACATGTAGGTAATATGTGCCTACCATGGTGCTGTGACATACATAAACATGTCCATGCAGTGACAAGATGACAATTTAATACCATGTCAACTGCATGTGATGGGCATGTTGCGTTACTAGTATATAGCGTTCTGAGATCATTGGTGAAAGTCATGTATGACTGATGTGCCAAGCAAAGAGTTAGTGTTCTAATTTTATTTAGATGCAGGGATGTTGCAACTTGTCCAGAGGTAAGTGCTCATACATATTAATGACAGCACTATGACAATATTATGAACACGATAGGTGACTGCTTTTCATAATGTTGTTATGCCAATCTGGACTTCCCATTGCTGGATTTGGCAGCAAAATTAGACAGCTGAGATGTGCCCTATTAATGAATTATATTCATGTAAAAGGGTTACATAAAAATGTTGTATTGGCTGTTGACTCATTTGCACTCTAGTCTTATTAAAATGACTAATGAAATTGTATGACAGTGCTTTATCGAGGAATTGTACTAGAAGTAGAAATTCATTTGCTTTCTGCTTGCTTTCATAAATGAGCAAACAGTAAAAAAGATAATTTAGAGATGCTACAAATGTGAACTTCTTGCTTAACATTTGTTGTGACTTACTGACATGAAATGAAACAAGGTTACTGTTTGCAGTCACATATTTATTTCCACAGGGTTAAACCTCCATCTGGTGGGTTTATGTGGGCTTATACAGTATATATGTTTGGGTGTAGACGTCAGGGTAACGTGTGGCAGCAGTGCCTCCAGTGGTCACGGACTCTGTCAACGTCTTATACAGAATTGCCCTTTGTAAACACTGAAGGGAGAAGAGGTAGTGTAATACTTCAGTTTGGCCAAATTTAATCACAGATTTATGTTAACCATTTCCCACTCTTGTATGTTGTGATTTCTTACTGCTATCTGTGACAAACTACAGAACATTGTGCACGAAGTTATCTCCAGTTTGTTTCCAAACAATATAGTAAACTTAGACTGTGCACATATTTGGACTTTACCTCTATAGGCTGCATTACTCCAAAAGTTTGCTTAAAATTATAATGTCTGATGGTTCAGTTGTATCAAAGTTTATAGCAGTACAGTTTCCAAGTGATATTTTACATTTTTGTTGTTTTCTGACTAGTGCTATTTGTAATATTTAAAAAAAGAAAGTGTCTAGTGAGGAGATACGTCAAGCATTCACAGCTACTGTAATTGGAAGTTCAGGAGCTACTGAAAGGGAGGGTATGTTACCACAAGTGCAGAATTTTAGTGAGTAGCTAGTTTGCAGTACATGAAAAGAATTGCATACAGTTTTGTGTTTAATGATTTTGATGAAATGCAGAAAGTGATGGCAAATCATAAGCCTCCCTATCAAGTCTATTCTGAAAGCTTACTTAATTCATCCTTGGTCTGTGCTACTGCCATTAGTTGTTCCTTAAGTTCATTGGTATCTCCAGTCCATTTCATTATTGCTTCTGTGGTAATTTTATTGTGTGTACTGAGGTTTATAATACCCATGTCAGCATTTATAGTGTGTACACATTGTGTGATTCTCACTTAATGTACCAGTTTCTCAAATATCCATAAGTGTCAACCTCTATATCCAGACATTTTGAATGAGGCCAGTTTCAACTCGCACAGCAAAAAGTTGTGCTTAAAGTGGGTTACTCGCACATAAATTCTTTGTTGTAATACACAAATGCTAACAAGTGGGTTAACTAAATATCAAACGAAACATAAACCATATATTTCAATGAATTTTTTATAGTTCTGACTTATTTTTGAAACAGAAATAACAATGAAATCATTCAGGCTATGCTATACCTTAGGTTGCTTAATTGTTTGAACATTCTTCCAAATGAAGGTTTGAATAATAGTGCTGTCAGGGTTAGATATATTTGTGGATTAATTGTTGGAAAAAACCTAAAATGTAGAAATAGAAAGCAGTTTGCCAAATTCTTCATAACCACAGACAAAAAGTTTATGCTTCCAAATAAAATATTAAGTAGAGCATGCTGTCATTTCTAGGCAACATATATTTTCAAACTTGCCAACATACTAAACTGTGATTATAAAGGTAAATGTGATGATTGCTCATTTGTTATGGTAAATCGACCATATCTTTGTAACATGAAAATTGCCAGTTAACATTAATTTAGTTGCTGTTGTGGTCTTCAGTCCAGTTTGTTTGATGCAGCTCTCTTTGCTATTCTATTCTGTGCAAGCATATTCATCTCAGAGTAACTACTGTAATACTGTAACCTACATCCTTTTGAATATGTTTAATGTATTCATGCCTCGTTCTCCCTTTTTTTTTTTTTTTTTTTTAACCCTCTGCACTTCCCTCCAGTACTGACTTGATGTTCCCTTGATGCTGCAGAATGTGTCCTACCAACAGATCCCATCTTCTAGTAAAGTTGTGCCACAAATTTTTTCTTCTCCCAACTGCATGCAGTACCTCCTCATTAGTTGTGTGATATACCCATTTAACCTTCCCCAATTCTATTCAATACACCTCATTTATTATGTGATCTACCATCTTATCTTCAGCATTCTTCTGTAGCACCACATTTTGAAAGCTTCAACAAAACCTATCTACTACTTTGTGTCTCATTTCCTGATCTATTTCCCTCAGCATCACCTAAGTTAAGTCGACTACATTCCATTATCCTCATTTTGCTTTTTTTGGTGTTCCTTACATCCTCCTTTCAAGACATGGTCCATTCTGTTCAGCTGCTCTTCAGGTCCTATGCTGTCTCCAACAGAATTACATTGTCATTGGCAAACGTCAAAGCTTCTATTTCTTCTCCATGGGTTTTAATTCCTACTACAAATTTTTCTTTTTTTTCCTTTGCTGTTTGCTCCATATACAGATTGAACAACATCAGAGATTGGTAACAACCCTGTCTCACACCCTTCCCAACCACTGCTTCCCATTGACCTGTTATAACTTCCATCTGGTTTTTGTACAAATTGTAAATAGCCTTTTGCTCCATGTATTTTACCCTTGCCACCTTCAAAATTTGAGTGGGAGTATTCCAGTCCACATTGTCAAAAACTTTCTCTGAGTCTGCAGATGCTGGGAACATAGGTTTGCATTTTCTTAACGTACCTTCTATGGTAAGTTGTAGGCTCAGTATTGCCTCGCGTTCTATGGAATCCAAACCAATTTTCCCAGAGTTCGGCTTCTACAATTTTTCCATTCGCTTGTAAAGAATTTTGTGTTAATATTTTGCATCCGTGACTTATTAAACTGATTTTTTGGTAATTTTTACGCGTGTCAAAACTTGGTTTCTTTGGGTTTGGAATTATTATATTCTTCTTGAAGGCTGTGGGGTATTTTGCATGACTAATAAATATTGCTCACCAGATGGTACACTTTTGTCTGGGCTGGCTCTCCCAAGGCTATCAGTAGTTCTAATGGGATGTTGTCTACTCCCAGGGAATTGTTTCAACTTAGGTCTTCCATTGCTCTGTCAAACTCACCACTGCAGTATCATGTCTCCCATGTCATCTTCCATTTCCATAATATTGCCCTCAACTACAATTAATTTAGTAATAGGGCCTAATTTTATACGTTAAACAGAAACCATGAGAGAATTTTTACAGATCCAGCTGCTGAGCTATTTATTGAAAGTGAACGATAGTAGCATACAGCCTTCATAACGCTATATATGGTCAATAAAATAAAATTTCAAATCGCATGCAACTTAATCAGTGAGCAACAGCTATTTATATGTGAATGTTTATATGTGACATATGTAGCCACTGATTACTTATGTGGTGTCAATAGAAATAATTCCACCATTTATGTGGAATGTTAGCACACTATTCAATCTTTCCCAAGCCATGTAGTCTCTCTTTCATAGTTATTTTTACTTTTCACATACACATGTGATAATTGTCTACTGTGCGAAAGAAATAAAAGCTTGAGGTTTGTAATAATGAATAGGAAGACACAGGTGTCAAGTCATAGGTTAAATTTCCATTAAAAATGAGCATTGGTTGTTTTTCATAAATGCTGTATGCTTGTCCCTATTGCATCATGAAACACAAGGGTATGTACTTAACATATGAGGGCCGAAAAGTCACTATCCGTCATAACGTAATTGAATTCAAAACAATCTGTTTGGATTCTGAAATAACTTACTACTAAATTGAATCTACAGGATTGTTTGACATTCTTTCGTGATTTGTTTTTGATTGTTGTTGACAAATTGCCAAACAACCTGGGACCCTTGTAGAGTGTTGTTTTGTCATTTTTTGATGGCCCACTTGACATGTGGTAATCCACTGCAAATCCAATTTCCTCAATGTTCCTGTAAGTTGTAGATAGCCTTCCTTGTAAATGGAATAGTGTTAAAATTATTGTTACTCATTTATTGTTAAATTATAACCACATTTTAAGGCAAAAACACTTTTCTTCATTAAAAAGTTCCTCACAACTGGCTAGTATCAACAGTGAACACTGGAAGAAGTGATTGATTTAATAGCAGCACACTTCGTTGTTTGTAAATAATTAACTATAAAAAACATCACTGCACTCCAGTGTTAGTTTTAGTTAACTCTCTCTCTCTCTCTCTCTCTCTCTCTCTCTCTCTCTCTCTCTCTCTGCCCCCCCCCCCCCTCCCTCTCCCTCTCCCTCTGAATGATTATGGGAATTCACAAGTCAAATTGTATAACAAAAGTTGTGTGCAAATCATTTAATCCAGTTTCTCCCACCAGCCAAATACTTCCACCATTACACAGCTCATCCTGGTACAGTTGTGAAATAGTGATTTTTACTGTGTACAGTTATGTTCTAGTTTAGTGCAAACATTTTTATTTGCTATTGTGTGGCATTTTAGCAAAACAAATTTTGTATACTAATTTAAATTATTTGAACTGTTCAGGCTAATCAGTGTAAATTGTTGACATGGATACAGTCAGAGTGAACTGGTTATTTATTCAGTCTCCAAACTGGTTGTTAATATGAGGGTACTCTGACGTATTATATCCAAATGTGGGCAAAAAATTGTGTAGTTACAGCATACAAAATACTCTTAAGAACAGAGTACTTCTTGGAGTAACTTATCACTAGTTTTGTGCTTCTTATTACATTTTGAACAAAAAGTCTGTTTGTAATTGGTATACCTCAAATAAAGTTGTTCATTCACATCCATAGCTACCCTGATATAGAATATTTTCTAATATAGTACCAAAAAATGAGGTTGTGCAATATACAAGGCTCCATATCTGTATCTGTGAAGTTTGACATTTTTCTAAAAGGGTAGTCTGGGTTGGCTCTTTGGAAGGCTGCACTGTCATGCATTTTACCAATCAGTTAATGCTAATTGACTTTCTAGTCTGTTCTTTCTTCAGTTTCTCACCCCTTTTTAGTAGCACTGACTAATGCCCATTCTTGGTGTATCTTTCAATAACTGGCTACAATGTTCAGCTGCCTGGGTTTTATCTTACATTTTATTACTCAAGCTTCTGTCATGCAAATTTTCAAGCATGACAGCTAGGTCTCAGACTGGAGCTGATCAATTTATTTTCTTGTTTCTCGTTTTACATGAAGTTCCGGTCCAATGAAAGACAGATAACGATATTATTCCCTTTAAACCCATAAATCGTCATAACATAAACATGTATGCACCTGTTTGTTCTTGCAAAGCATTTATTAGCCGTTTTGTTAACGATTCTGTTACATGCCCACTTGAATCCTATGGAAAGATTGAATGGCTAGTCAGTTTTGCTGGTAACAGGGCTTGTAGGTGACATAGGTGGGATATCTGTATTCTTTTTTGCTGAGATTTGTTTGTGGTGAAATAGTCACTGAATTGAAAGTTATACAGCAATTTAATGTGAAAAATAAGTTACACTGAGGTTTGAAGTGCACAGTAAACTACATGTCTTTTCCCTGTCTGAACCTTTTCTTCTCTTCATTAATTTTGCCTGCATTAAAGTTATGGGCAGTTACAATGATTCTCTCTCTCTCTCTCTCTCTCTCTCTCTCTCTCATGGTCTTGACATCTAGCCTTGTAGGCCTAGAAACAAGTGTTGTGTGGTTTAATGTTGTAATAGTATCGTAATGATTATTTAACATTCCAGTGCTATTCCAGCTTCTGAGATTTAGTGGCAAAGGAAAATTGTGAACAATTATTTTTCACATTGTTTGCTAAGGACACTAGTAGAAAAACTATCATTTTCCTGAAATACTGAAACTCACTCATCTCATCGATTTGCGTAATAAGTTTGACTTTATAAATGGCGAAAGCGTCTATTCATTTTACGCGGTAGTTATTTAACACAATTTTTTTAAAAAAAAAGTCACGAGCAACAAGGGCGCTGGAGTAAAAGAATGATGCTTGGTAAGGAAAACCGGATTCCAACTAACTTCCAGAAGTTAATTGAATTGATGCTACATTAATAAAACTGGTTTTAGTTTTAAGGTGGCTTGATGGAATGTGCTTAGAGTTTTGTATACATGTAACGTGTAGCCGTGGTTCGTAATTTTAAGGTAATATCGTGAATCCGTACGTCGCGTTATCATTTTTATTCCAGTTTTACTAACGTTCGGAACGTGATAAGAAAGTTGATGTGAACTGAAGTGTAAAACTAATAATTTTCTCTAAGTAGACCACTTGAGCTACTGTGTAAGAAAAGACGTCAAGCAGCTATGAACTGAAATGAGCTATGAACATAATTATTTTGTAGGAAATGTGTCTAAGCCTTGTAAACGTTAATACTGCTTAAGGTAGTGATTGGTTAACTTGAACTTCGCGTTTTGTTTATCCAGAGAAGTTTTCGCAGAAATTCTACCTCTTAGCAATGACAACGTGCATCTGCCTGTTATCGCCGCCTATTTCCATCGGCAAAGAAGTCGCCATTATTAAGACTAATCGTTCTTCTTGCACTCTCCTTCCAACAAAAAGGTTCACAGTGTATCATGTTTATGTAAAATGTTTCTTCGTTAAATTAAGGAAGTGTGTGTGTGTGTGTGTGTGTGTGTGTGTGTGTGTGTGTGTGTGTGTAGGTGTAGTCAAAGGACCGAAGCGCTTGGCGGCCGATACGGGTGAGAAGGGGTTGCATACACGTTGAGAACGGTACACAGCAGCTACCCTGCTAGACCGCGAATTGCGCTATGCTCGTGTCCTCCCCTCCACATCTCCCTTTTATGCATGTAAAGACCGAACCGGCGTCCGGGTTGCTGTGCTGTCGGCCGGCTCGGCACGGCCCGGCTACCCCCAGGCAAGCCTCAGCCCTGGGAATGCGTTCGCCTCTCCGTCCGTCTTATTGACCGAGCAGCCGCACTCGTCACGGCACGGCTATGCCGGTTTGCGCGGGGCGAAGCGGGGTTTCCTAATTCCGGTCCGATCCGCTGCGTTGTGGAGGGCGCACGGCGCTGCCGATCGTCGTCCGTAGACTCGGATGCCGTATTCGGCGTTGCCACGTCGAAGCTTATTAACTTAGAAGAATTTTTTTGCCACCCCTTCTTTCCCCTCCATTCTAATGTTTCGTGCTTTCCAGTGCGCTCCCGCGCCAATTTATGCGCTCTTCCTCTGTGCAGGTGGCGGTCCTGTATTGATTTTTAAGACGCCTCGCGCAGCTTTAGCCATTACTATTGGCTTTCCTCAGACTTGGAAGCAGCGGACTGAGCAGAAATAATTTTCCCCCCTTCCGTTTAATTCGTCAATGCGCACTTTTTTGTGTGGTTTGTTACTACAGGATGCCGGCTCTTAGTGTATTAAGTAATCTAGAATGTAGACGTTATCGAAAATGTATGAAGTGTGAATTTTGCGAAAAGATACTGATCATTTGCTCGTATATGTTCTCCTCAAATTGGAAACAGCATCCGTCGCGATATAAAATTTGAATATACATGGGTGGTAGACTGATCATTAGTATATCTTTCTGTTGCTTGAATGCAGTCTCATGACACAACACTTCGATTACATGGGATAGTGTGCACGGCCGGTCAGATAGTGTACGTCATCACAGGTCTTTGCTGGCGTCGAAGCGTATTACCCGATGTAATTTCTGTAGGTTTTGTTTAAACTGCTGAAGTTGCCGCACACTACATGACGCGATCTTATGGTTATCATACATCCTTTCTTCGCTGATGCTTGCCCCGTTGTAGCGTCTTGAAGACACCGCCACTGTCGTAAGACTGACCTTCGGTCTCCTCCGGGGGTGTTTGGTCGGTTGTCAGCGGAGTGGTGAAGAGGGCGGAGACGGCAGGCGCGGATCACGCCCCTCCCCGCTCTTGGAGCCAACCGCCCCACCTGCCCCGCGCGCCCGGGCCTCTTCTTTGTTGGCCGTCGGCGCCGCCACCGCTACCGCTTGGCAACGTCGCCCCCACGTTGGAGGCGCGCGCGCAAGAGAGAGAAAGCAAGTCCGCGCCGAGCTGCGTTCGGCCCCCTCCCGTACCACCCCGCCCCCTCTACTCCTCCACACACTTGCGCCGGTGTCCGGGAACCCCGCGCACCTCTCTTGTGCGCCACAGGCCCGGCCCCTGGACCCCTCAAGCTCTTGGGGCAATACCGCGCGGTAGTAGTGAAGCCATGTCCGAGCACCACCGTGGTGCCTGGGGATCGCGCGACGACGCGGCGGCAGTGTGGTGGCCAGGCGCACTCGAGTACCAGCACCATCAGCATCTGCTGCAACAGCAGCTGCAAGCCGCGGCGCAGCAACAGCAGGCCCAGCAGCAGCAGGATGTCGCTCGCAGCACGGCTGCGGCCGCCGCGGCCGCACAGCACCAACTCTTCTCTTACAAGATGGCCAGTAGCTTCCAGAACCCTACGACGACCACCGCAAGTGTGTCGTCGCCAGTGGCCTCCTGCGTACGCGGGCCTACTGCCCCCTATGATTACAGTAGCGGAGGTGGCCGGACGGAAGCCGCTGCTGCGGCTTCTCTCGTGGGTGGCGCTGCCCAGTGGTGGTACTCTAGTGGCATGGGCAATCCTATGCATGGAATTTCCACACCCACTCCGCCCACTTTGGTACGTACCCTAATAGAATCCATTTTTCTTTCAGTCCATCCCCGCCTCGTCTAACAGCGCCAATTACTAGCACTTTCTCGCTTTGCGATTAAAAGAATGCCAGACGACGACGCTATGTGCGTTTCTCCGATCACAAGAATTTGGAATGGTAACCGCCTAAAGAATTCTCCCGCACAACCTTAACTCTGGCCTTTGGCGGGAAGCGTAGCGTCGCTACGTCATGTCACCCACGTGCTACCAGGGCGCCTTCGCTTTTTTCTCTGCCGTCGTGGGGAGCAGGTGGCGGTCTTAAGGTGCGCCGTGATGGCCACTTCGGCGAGAGGAGTGGGAGACGGAGAAGGGGAGGTAGTGGCCTCTGCCAGAGTACTCCTCACATGGCGACCTTCTTCTTAGAACAGTCTTAGGCGATATAATAGAAGTACGAATTTCTATAACTGTATGCCAACAAGAATTGATTCATTGTTAAAAATTTCTTTAGGAACACGTACTACAGATTTATTTCAATTTTCAAAGTGAATGTCCTAACATACTGGGAAGTTATCTCAAATGTTTCAGTATTTTCGAGAATAACTTTACAGTTACAAAAAAATATTTACCTGCTGGTTCGTTTGAATTGTGCCAATTCGTTCCCCATACACTGAAGTGGATTGTAGCGCTCTGTATGAAACTTTGTTTACAGAGCAATATTTTTAAATTGCTGTGATGATGCTGGAGGAGTGACATGGACTAACTTCCCGTGACTTGAAATAAATCGTAAAGACGTAAATGCAATCCAAGGAACGTAATTGGTTGGTGTTTCATTATTTAGTATAAAGCGGCGTGAAAATTACGCTCACGGTGCCGAGTGTCGCTTCCGTTTTGATAAAAGATGGATTGCAGCACATTTTCATCGCATAGCTACCGATGTTCTTGCTTCCGAAGCCTGCGCGGTTCTACCTCTTTTCGGGTTCGCTCCGTGCAGTGTGTACGGACACCTATCACGTGACTGAACGTGTAATAGAAAATACTTGGAAACTGTTTATTGAGCATGCCCTGCCAATAAATTGCCAGCCAATACTAAAACTTACGGTAGACTTGACCGTTTCCTTACGAGCATATTGCGCATGTGTGGCCATATCAAGTCATTACGTAGTTCGATAGAAGCAACTGCAAGGAACCGTGATGCACTTGCAGACTACTTGGCTTCTCATCTTAATCATATATACCAGGGAAGACAGAGAATTGCTCTTTTTGTTGAGACCATATTTTTATTGCCACAATGGATTAGTTAACTACATAATTCACGTACAAGCTATCTTCAACATTTTATATACCTCTATGTACATTTTTGTGGCTGGTCCTGCATGTTGAGCTAGTAAAATTATGGTGCATGTTTTAAGATAAAAAGTTCTGATTACCGCCTTTGACCGTATACTCAGTTCGTTGATTCATCAAAAAGTTCTGAGCATGATGTGGAAGCAATGATCTACATCTGCCCATACTCCGCAAGCCACTGATACAGTGCATGGCAGAGTGCGTTCCACTATTATCGATAGTCTTTCCTACTCAGTTCGCGTAGTGAACGAGGGAAAAATGACGGTATTCACCAGCACGTGTCCTATTATACTACGATGGCAACATAGTGGTCTGTTTTCCTTCCTTTTTTTTTCAGAACAGGTCCACTAAATTTATCCTACAAGGTTTCCCAAGAATTAAGTGAATATGAGTAATTCCTTCTTTCGTCAGTTAAAAATTCATTATTTTTGTGTATAGCGCGAAAAATTGTTTGAAGGAAATACAGAGAAGTGTGAAAAAATTTTCCGTTCATATTAAACCAATCGCGCTCACTACAGGACGTCGAGCTGTTTGTTTTCTTAAATCGAATACGTGAACAATTTACGAATGGCATTCACGCACCCGGCCCGATTAGCGATTTGTTCAAACCACAGATATGATTTCCTACAAGGGCAGTTGACGAAATAGTTCAAATTGGTAGGTCCCCAATGTCGAAGCACACACACCTTCCATTACACAGGAACCAGGATTTTTTCAACCTTTTCTCAAGAAGAAATGAGCCTATCAGCGAGTGCGCGGATGCGCGCTCGCGTTTGTGTGTGTGTGTGTGTGTGTGTGTGTGTGTGTGTGTGTGTGTGTGTTTCGTATCTAGAGGCACCCATTTCGAAAAAAACATGTGCAGTGAAGGCGGATGGATGTTTCCAAGGGACAAACACCAGCGCTCCTCAAACTCACTTGGGCGTTTTGCACTGGGTGGGCTAAGTGTCATAGCTGTGATCTGTGTTTGTCAGTATGATTGATGAGAGGGGCTTTTGAGTGCTTAGCCAAGCAATTTGTTCCATTTTCTGCCTTATATTTGGACAGCTGGCGGTCGTCAGAATATCGGGCAGAAAAATAAAATCAACAACTCGGCAGAAACTCACAAGCGCGCCAGTAATCATCTTCAAGCGTATTTTACCGCGTTGTACCATCGGTACAGTATGCATGTATAGACAATCTCAAAAGTTAGTTACTGGCTACTATAAAAATGGTCACCATGGCTAACCTGTTAAGAGCTGCTGTACAAAGGTTACTCATAAATTCAGTTACGAGCGAAATACTGGAGCAACCACACCCATCAAACCAATTATCTTTGTGTATGGGAGACGTAAGCACCCAACTATTAGGCATTTTCATGCTCATTGGTTTGAATTAGTGACACCACAGGTGTCTTCAGTCATGCAGTACATTAGTCATTAGATCTACAGTGTACACTGAGAGGGGTTCTGTGTCCGCTTCAAAAAGTGCCGTATCAAAAGTGATGGGGCGCACTGAAGAGTAATGCTTTAGAATTTCTGGTGTGAAAATTTTTAATTCCTATTTACGTAATTATTTTTCAACATACTCACCCTGGCGACGAATAAATTTCTTCAAACGACAGACCGGTTTATTGATACCGTCACTGCAGAATGTTTAACTTTGTTGACGGAGCCACTATCTCGCCTCTGCTTGTACCGCTTCGTCACTACCAAAGTGAAGGTGTTCTTAGGTTTTGAAAACAGGCGAAAATCGGATAGACGTCGGATTGTTGCAAATGTCGCAGCGCTCGTGTGGTCTTCCATTGTCATGCTGAAGCAGACTGCTCCACTACGTGGACGATCTTATCGTACACGAAACTAGAGTACAGCACGCTGTCTGACACATTGTTAATGTTGCAAATGGCTGTTATGCGCCACAATTGGGAGCCCTGTAGCAGCAGAGGATTGCAAATATGCCGAAATAATAGACATGTAGAGTGGTAATAAACCTTATTTTACTTCAAAAGCTTCTAGAGATTTAACATTAATCCCGGGGGCGACCTCTTAGACAGGGCATGAAAACATTGTAAGAGTTCTGCAATGGATCACAGATAAAGCAGCATTTTAGTCATCAGGGGTAGTAGAAGTTTTGAAAACTGTTTCTCACCTCCCACTCACTTCGCATATGACAAGGTTAAAATCTGTTTTGAAACTTCTCCAGTGCAATCCATATTGGCCATTTTGTAGGAATAGTAAACAAATATCGTATTGTGTATTAAGATTTCCATATATCACTTCACGTACGCTAAAGCTTTTCCCTTAAGGCAAGACTACGGAAGCAAAGACAGGGTCTTAAAAATAGACCGTAACATATTATGCACAATGTGAGATAACCTGTAGCACCGAACTGACAACCGTCATTGGTGTCTCCAAGTAACTACGCGATGTTGACTGCTTTAATTACTAGCTTTTGCTGAATGATATTTTTTTCTGTACCTGTTGGCTATTTTGTCACGTACGTGGAAGGCGTGCATTTTAAACTACACGAATTTATCTTCTATGGACTACTCATTATCGTAACCGTAACAGAACTTTATCGCACCGTATTAACTACCACAGAGCAATCTGACTCACCATCATGTAATGTAAAACTAATATGTTGATACGAATTGGAACTACACTTAGTCAGTGTTCGTTGGAAATAACATGGTATAGCAAGTTAAGGAAATTTTTATGTAACAATGCAGACTTGTGGAAGCAGGAAATCTTAGGCAACTGGAAATAGTAAAGTGTTGCAAACGAATAATACGGAATTCCGCTTGGTAATGTAGTGTACTGCTAGAACACTTTCACAGGCGCAGATTACTATGAAAAATATATGGTATGTACTACAGTTATCTGCGGTATTGAAATATGTTTATACTGCGTAGAGCACGAAATTTTAGTCGCTCACGTGATGCAAGAACAAAATAAATTGTATATGACATATTATTAGGTAAAAGATCTTCCCATTAGGTGATAAAATTACTCGCAATTTTCACGGAACGCCATTGCAGTGTTGTGCAAAATATAGTACATGGAATCACATTTAAGTGGTGCCAATTCTGTGCTTATATTTCGCAGTTCGGGTAATAGTTCGCCACGCCATTCAACGAATGAATCCCACTCTTACACAGTCAAACTCAGTTCACTTGATCACCACCAAAAAGTAAATCAGCCTGAATTGCCTGTAGTGTTGAGTCACAGCTACTTTAGCCTGTTACGGAACACTTCGTTCCACATTTATTGTTTCTTTTACACTTTGGTTAGGGATGCAGGCAAAAATTGTCTAGTGGCCAGAGCAGTGCCTTTGTTTGACAGTAGACACATCACTCAATCAAATGTATCATCGATGGATGTTGTATAAAGGCTTGTACTGGCTAGTCAACAAGTTTTTAAGGTGTATTCTGTTTGAAACTAAGAAACATGGCGTATGGGACAGTTACAGAATACCACAAACTATTTGTTTTGATAATGTGAAGGAAGCTTTGTTTTTTCTTGCCAATCTTAGCTGTTAGATGACGGCGATCGAAACCACTTCAGTTAACATGAGTGAGCGTAAGGTAAACGTAGCGCCTAGTGCTATAATCAGGAATTTTACACTGTTTCACCCGCTTTCGTCTCATCTAGAGTGAAATTGCTTATTACGGGTACCACATGGAACAGCTTGTTACAGTACAATTAGCTATTACTTCTTTGCAGCGGGCGGTGAACATGTCTTTGAAAGAAGTCACAACAGTAATTTGTTTCAGGAATGATTGCGTCTTTGACATAGATGACGTGGAACAAAACACTCATAGAACTATCGGTTACCGAAATTTACTTCAGGTATAATAACTCATTAATGTGGTTTCGAAAAGTCTGTTTCCAGTTACTTTGTCACTTACGTCTAAATTCTATGCGTATGGGTAGAGGAGTTGAAGGAGTTGTAACTTACTACTCGCAGAGTTCTTAACCACTCATTTAACTAACGACATTCAGGACCTACCAGCCAGCCGAAGTGTCAAGTGTAAGAACTCAGCTCTGACGTACAACGAGAACATCAGTTGCGAAAAACAAAGGATCGAAATTGTTACCACTCAAATGGGATGATTTTGTATCGATCAATCAATACACCTAACCAGCGAGAGATTAAACACGAGTGAATAGATCATTCAATTATGATCGTTACAAGCTTCACTGTCACTTATTTGTAGATGACCCGTAATGGCCGACAGATTTGGCAGTGGAGGGAACCGGAGTTGTTTCGACAACCTTGATGGAAACGGGTGTATCAGACTACTTCGTCGTATGTTTTAGGATCGATTTGCACATGATCCACCAAGCCGTTTTAAAACAATGCTTGGAAGTAATCAAGTTTGTCGAAGTTGGATCAGTAGCAAGCAGCTCCAATTTTTGCCGCAGTGAAAACCCGCTTGACAATTGAGAACGTGAACTCGGCAAATAATCAAAGGAAGTTACCGTCCTCTGCTGCAGCTTTAGCACTACAGGAAGCTTTATTTTACCGTCCTGTCTGCTGTTGATGGTGACAGTTGTTTGAGCGATTCAGTGGACCGAAGAGAATGTAATGTTGTTAATAAAAGAACCTTTACGTCGTAGTTGCTTCTGGGGCCCAAAAGATACACAGCAAAAAGCCCAAACAAAAGAAAGTGATGGGTAGAAAACTGCCAAAATATTCAAAGGACTAACCGGGCACTTGCGAATCGATGAAAAAAATTAAATGCTTACGTCAGACTGACATTGGCACAAGTTGTATTTCTATTAAAAATCAAAAGCGCAATAAATTTCTTTGAAATTAAACGAATATGTGTCTTTTATGCCCGTTAAAATTTAAACAATACGGAAGACCTGATAATTCTCGATGCTTTCATTCATGGTAGCTGTACATGACTGATGCCTCAGTCGTTTATGTATAGTTTGGGTTGGGGCACGCTACTGCCCTCCGACTAATTATCACATTTTAGGAATAACTTATGTGATAGGTCGTATGTTGTATCTCACATCTCTTTAATTATATTTTATTGACATTATAATCGTTAAACCTATTTTTTTAATTATTGATGTGCTTCGCATGTATATACATAAGTAATTAGCTGCGAGATAGCACCTATTGGAATGCGAAACAGTCACCAACGTAAATTTTTCCAGTTGCCAATAACAAAGTGTAAATACAAATCTTTTCTTTAGATTGGTTGTTAAGTAGCGTTTCGCATTAATGAGAAGCCATCAGTGATAAGCATCAACAAACATACATGCAGCTGAGTGAATTTCACTCATACGTACAAAGTCAGACGCGTAAATTCCTTTTCCATATTTCGTAAAAAACAGTGCGCTCGTTACACGAATCGATATCTCGGAATATGAGTTTTGCTCAGTGTTACGTACTCAGTACCGAAAAACAACGCAACCTTCGTAAGCGATACCCGTTATTTATCTCCCACCATATGTTAAATTGTCTTTCTCATTAGCATAACCGCTATTTCAGATCATGCAAATGCTAGTTCACTTGTGTCCGCTCCAGCATAAACCAGGCGTAAGGTGAACAATGGGTGCGCATAGGACCGTATTACTCAGCCAGCCTTAATATTAATGCAATGTTGCTGAAGAATTCGACGCGTAGGTCTCTACCAACAAGATGGCGCACCATTACACCACACGGATAACTAATCCTGCGTATGTTGATCTAATATTTCCCAACGGATGGATCGGTTTATTTGTTTTGTGGAATGGACAAGGATCGTGTGTAAAATAAATATAATCAGTGATCTAAAGGATCGAATGCAAAAAGGTGTTTTCCATTCCCGTGAAATTTGTGTGCGGGCTTTACATGCTACCATTAATCATTGGTCTCTAGTTGTTAAACTTGGAGAAAAGTTGAGCCTACAGTATAATTTACGTAATCGTGGCAACTTTAATTCAAATGATCATATCTACCATTTGAGTGATGATATTATTTTGAACCATTCTGTATGTACCGTACCTTACGAAAATGATAGCATTGTCTGTATAGTCCATAAGTATCGATAATGCTATCGATAACTTTTTAAGACAGGTAAAGTGCTTTAGGAGTTCCTTGAGGAACGCGACTGGGAGGTGCCATGTGTCACTACCAAGCTTGCATAAGTTAAAGAACAAACAGTTATTTGAACATCAGCCCATCATCTGTTCCAATGCACTCTTGTACTTTGCCTAGGCTGTTGTCCATCAACGGACAGAAGGGATCATGAACAGCCTCTAGTTCACACCTCGAAAACTTGTTGCAGTCTTAGAGGTAGGCGACGCAATTGAGATCTTCCGTTTGCAGTAGGGGATTCTGTGGCTCTCGTAATTTTTGCAAGCACTGTGAAAGAGCTTCACATTTTGACCTCAGAATGTTGCCGAACGTGTTGACTTCCTCGGTCTTAGTATTATTATCAGTGATAGTGAAAGGAATTTTTTAAAAATTCAACAACGGCAATATTGTCAACATCAGCAGAGAATTTTAGGATTGTGAAACGCAAAGAATTTCCGTTTATGCCAAATGTCAGCTACTGAAAAATCTGCAACTGCCAACTTCCCTGAAATGCATATGCCCTCGTTAAGAAAAATCGCGTAAAGATCCTAAAGTTGCGTCATTGTTTAAAATCGGTAGGGTCTAATTTTCCATTTATCAGCCATTAATGAGGTGAATCTACGTGGATGGTTTTGGTGAGGTCTTAATTATTCAACATTGCAGGAATAAAGTTGTGGAGATATGGTAGGAAAAACTGACGAAGTGCTAGAAACAATGGACGCGGGAGACTAATTCCTGGTTCCTGCTGCCAAGGAGTGAAGATGTTATCGTAACGATAGTGGTAATTGCGTATTTAATTTTCCTCGTCAGGCCTCAGATATGCCTGCACGTGTAGTAGCTCGAAAGCTTTCTTCCGTTAACATTTGGTCTAAGGAGGAATGGGGAAACGTTAGATAAATAGCATATGTAGCAATTTTCAGAACTAAGTACCCGTTACAAGTTTTCCGTTGTTAGTTTGGCACACGAAAGCAGCATATTTGCGTTACTAATATTTGTTTTTCACTTTGTATACTGTAACCGCGGTTCTACAGACAGAAGTCTTACGTTGTGACAAAGTTCTTACACTTCAGTTCATTTGCGGCTACTTTAATTTGCAGATAGTTTGTTTTTGGTTGCAGCCACCGCAGCAGCAAAACAAAAAGATGCCCCGTGGGAAAGCTGATGCTAAACCTAGAGGCCGGATGACGGCTTACGCTTGCTTCGTACAGACATGCCGCGAAGAGCACAAGAAGAAACATCCGGATGAAAATGTGATATTTGCAGAATTCTCAAAGAAATGTGCAGAGAGGTGGAAGGTAAGTTTTCAATTTATGCCATGGAAATTATTCATTTCATGCAGAACAGCGGTATGATACAACGTAAATAGTGTATTGTTGTATCCTGGTTGTTAATGTCATGAGACGGGATCACATTAAAGGCTTTAGCGTGCCTTTTGGATGATTGAGTTTAATCGAAATTGCTTATATCTGCAATCGCATTCACAACGTAGCATCACTTGTAAGGCGAATAGATATACGAAACAAGCTTCGCTGCAAGCAAGAGAGAAAGGAATTTGGTATCGTATCGCAGCATCAGCGTAGCATGCGAGCATTATTATCCCGGCTTTCAAACTGAAGGCAAACGGGTTTTCGGCAGGAGCGTCCAGTCGCGTAGCTCTCTCTTTGAGCAACGTTGCCAACTCGGAGCACAGAAGCAGAAGTAACGAAAATAATTGAAAACGTTTGGATTTTTCCGACAGTTGTGTTGAGATGCACTGAGAATGTTGCGTACGAAACACGATTTGCGTTTCCGAGTGTACTAAATATAAATTTAGAACTCGCTTTTTTTACATCGTTCGGGAATCTGAAACTATATGAAGTAATAAAAAATGTGATCTTGCAATTTTATTCATTATGCAGTTCCAAAATCATGTTGGAAGCTCATCTTGTTCCCTGTAGTTATAAGCAGTACGTTGTCATATGCAGTGCTATTTTGCCGTAACTTGCCCCTGCCTTCGCGGTTGCAAAGCTCCACTGGCGCTATTTGCCGCAGCAGCTGTATTGATGTTTCCATTGGTTACTGTTTGCTCCGGGAAATCTCTGCGATGCAGGAGTAAGCCCCCCTTTGCCCGTTAGCGCGTCTGGTCGATACGGTTTCCCGCGTTCGTTATCATTGCGCGTCACCGTTTCGCGACCTCCCCGCCTTTGAATTTAATATTAGAAGGAAATGCCATGAAGATTCAGAATTTTGAGGTCTACTTATGACAATACCATCACAGTCTTCAGCGTCTATCAGTAAATTACGAACAAAAATATTTCAGCATTGCATAAGGGGAGAAAAAAATGCTGTAATTAAGTTTCTGCAACAATAGCTTTTTCTTACATGGATTGCTGAGAATGAATGTGTATCTCTTTCATACAAATTACTTCAAAGTGTATGTTATACAAAGAATCCACTTGATGACTAAATTTCATCAGTAATTCAGTTTGTATTCACGTGGATAATTTGTCTGTTGTTAAAGCATATTAACAAGTTCAGTGGTTATTTAGTGTACTTTGCTGTTGACTCATTCAATAGCTTGATGCCAAAAGTCTGCCTTTGCATTCACCAATGGTATTAAGATAAAGTAGTTGCAGCATATGATGTTGATGGGAGTAAATGTAGCTGTCATTTGTTTATGATTACATTTGTTGCCTTATTTCTTTAATTTTTGTTTGTTCAAATTGCCCTAGGGTATTAAAGTTTTCTTTTGGCGCCTGGTGTATCATATTTATAGAACAAACTTTATTCCCAGCAAGATTTTACATAGTCTTTCATCTTGCCAACTAGATTACAACTGTGGGAACGAATTTGTTGGACAAAAAATATGGTTAATTTTGGTATTGAAGATAACACATAACTGGTGGCAAAGTACTATAGTTAATTTTGTATAGAGTTTCGAGGCGGATAGTAAACAGTCACTCATTTTCAAGACTCCATCTGCTAAATATCCTATTTTACTATGATTGAGCTTTTTAAAAAAGAAGCTGGTGCTTTTTTGACACAATGATAAATTTGTGTGGTGTAACTACAAAGCCAAATGTAAAATACTGCTGCAAACCAACAGATTCTCCTTGACTATAGAAATAAATGAAAGTGAATAAAATATTGAAAACAATAAATTACCATAAAAATTTGGTTCACCATGTTTTCATGCCAGAATATTGAAGAGAAAAGGGCAGTGCAGTAATATGATCATGAAAACTGTCAGAGTGTTCAGTTGGTTTAAAATTCCATCGATTTTTCTGCCTAGCCAAGCGTCAGAATCACAGTAATACTGTCTTAAACAGTTTCCATGTAATTATGTAAATTTAATCTTCTGTACCTTGTAAAAAAAATTTTCTTACAGACCATGGTTGATAAGGAAAAGAAACGTTTTCATGAAATGGCAGAAAAAGATAAGGAACGTTATGATGCTGAAATGGAAACCTACACACCCCCTAAAGGAGAAAAGGCGCATGGCAGGAAGAGGAAACATGCCAAGGACCCAAATGCACCAAAAAGGGCATTGTATGTAATAGTATCCTATAGTAACCTGCATTTATTATGTAAATTATTACTTTAAATATTGACAAGTATTCTCTCTCTCTCTCTCTCTCTCTCTCTCTCTCTCTCTCTCTCTCTCTCTCTCTCTCTCTCATCTCTCTCTCTCCCCCCCCCCCTCTCCCCCCCTCCTCCCTTTGTGTGTGTGTGTGTGTGTGTGTGTGTGTGTGTGTGTGTGTGTGTTTCATATATATATCTTTCAAGTAGTGTTTACTGTGGGATGTGGATAATAGCATCAATATAGTGCACCATGCAACAACCATAGTTCTTATCCACAGATCGGCATTCTTCTGGTTTTGCCATGATGAGCGCAGTAAAGTAAAGGCACAGAATCCAGAATTTGGTGTTGGGGACATTGCTAAGGAGCTGGGCCGGAGATGGTCAGAAGTCGATCCGGAGCTGAAAGCCAAGTATGAAGCAATGGCAAAGAAAGACAAAGCACGATATGATAGGGTAAGTGTTTCGAAACCGGATTCATTATATTTTGTACTGAGTAATTATATCAGAATTTAATTTCATGCTTACTTTTTATAGAGAAATATTTCCAGGAATATTCATTGTATTTCTGTTTTATAGGAAATGACAGCATATAAGAAAAGGCCAAAGCAAGGAGGGCAGGGAGCTGCAACAGTGAAGAAAGGAAGTGAAGATGAAGACGAAGATGAGGATGAGGATGATGATGTTGAAGATGGTGACGAATAGTTTGGCTCCAGTATTTCATTGCCATGTCATCTTTATTAAGGAACTTTTGAAAGGACATCATATCTCATAAATTCATCCGTACCCTTTACCAGTTTTTCACTCACCATAATTTGAGTTCAAAGAATGAAAGTGAGTTTTCAGGAAGAGCATACTTCAGGATGCAGGAGAAGTGAGCGAGCGTGTGTGTGTGTGTGTGTGTGTGTGTGTGTGTGTGTAAATAAATTTTTCAGTAACAGTAACTCACAAATATTTTAATTTGTCTTAATGCAGCAAAATTACTTAATGTGAACTTTACCAGTGAGTCACTGATGCATTTCTGCAGGTTTTGTTTGGTAAGTGTTTCAGAAATGCATCACACTGCTCAAATGTCCTCCCATTTTAGTTACATCACCTGTATGTGTTTCTGATTCTGTTAAAATACTGGCCACCACCAAAGTTCTTTCTATTGAATTTCAAGAATGACCTGCAACACATACCTCTTTACAGTCTTTCACCATCTGTGCAGTGGTTTTGTGCCATTTCAGATCAGGGTTTTACTGCCTCTTTGTTAATGTGTGAAAAAAAATATGTAGTTAGTCTTTGGTGTGTGCCAGTGTGTTGTCATTGTAATCTAGAGTATTTCTGAAGTTGCAGATGATCTTAGCCAATTCTTTGCAACTTGAAGGACTTCCCCCTTCTCTCAAAAACTTACGTAAGGGTTTAAAATAGTTGCGTCGTGTTTTCTCTTGTCATGATTGGGAGTGCTGTTGTGTGTTCTCTTAAGCCATCAGTGTGTGCAAACAAGCGGACAATATTTTTCAGTGTTTTGAACTCTATGGCATAGCCAAAAGAGTGCAAATCTTAAAACTTCTTCATATTAATGAAGAAGTCATTGTATTAAGACGGTTTTAATAGCCTGTTCTCTTTTTGAGGAAGAGGTTTCATTTGATGGAACTAGCAGTAAAGAAGAGAATTTTTTCAGGTTCTGTTTCCATGTCTCTAAGTGTAACATTCCCAAATTGAAAATCAGGAAAATTTGTACTTTGTGACATGGGTATTCAAATACAAATAGCAGTACCTCTGATTTTGTGTGTACAACTGTATTAAAAATTGTCAAAATATTTTTATTGATTTGGAGATTTAATGAAAACCTGACTTAGAGTTCGAAAAGAACAAGAGTTGCGGTTATTTTTAGGAAATTTCAAATAGAGAAAGGCACTGTTTGTTTTGTATCTAATAGTAATTAATAAACTTTTAAGAAAAGTGATTGTCAACTTTAATTCCATTGCTTTACAAAAGGCAAGAAATAAATCTGGCAGACATTGTTTTTATTGGACCGTTGATTTGCCCACAGTAACATGTTAATGAGAGAAATTTGTTTCCTAAGAAAGACTGATTATGCAGTGTTATTAGTTATATTAACTTCACTGGCATTTGAACACAAAGTAATTTATATTCACTAGTGTTGGCACCAGCAGTGCTGCTTGCGTGTTGTGGATGTAACTGTGGCTCGTGTAGATGTTATCCACAGGAAACTGAGAGTTCAAGAGATTTGTTTTTGTCAATTCACTGAGATTGATTTTAGTAAAAATTTAGCCACAGCTGTAGTTATGTTATTGTCTGTGTAGTTCCATATTTTAGGATTGACATTAGAATGTAATAATAACTTGTTAAATGAATTTTTGAAGAGCCCTTTTAATTTCTATTTTTTCCTCAAGGCTTAAGTGAAGTGTTAAATGTTGTCAAAAAATTCACCTCCAAATCGTTCCCAAACACAAGTCACTAAACTTCAATATTGATGCAGATGTGAATAGCCTGACAACTTGTAAAATAAACTGCAGTAATGAAGTGACACTTTGAGACCTAAGCATGTTCATAAAAATTCTCATTTGCAGAGTTGTCATTGTGAAAGGCATATTGTCCTAAATCAGCTACTCACTCCTAACTTGGCTTGTCACAGTTTGTGTGTTCAGGTTTTACTGCTTTCTGCCTCTTAATTGATGCTGCTCGCTGCTACCATATACTTACAGCTGTCATCCGTCCACTTGATCCCAACTTTTGCACAGTGGAAAAAAAGCTGTGCAATAGCTTGTTTAGAATGGGGTATTACAGAAGTCCTAGCATGTTAAAAACTTATTTCTGCTGTCTTTTGGCAACTGGAATGTTGCTCCTTTTTTATGGTAAATGATGAATTTGATAGAAATAACATACGGTGTCTACTGATAAACATGACTAATTATTTTCCATGTTGTCTGCCTACAATTAGTTTGGGGTATATAATTACTTTTTGATCCTATCAGATACCTTGGGGTTTCTGAAGAGATCATTGCTTCTTTACTTGCTTGCAGGGTGTATACGACCTGGGAAAAACCTGGGAATTTTTCATTGTTTTAATTACCAGTTAAATTTTTGTGATTTTGACTGGTAAGAACCAATACTCTAACGAAGGATATTACTGTATCCCGCTTCTGCAGAATAATACTGCAGCAACAAAATATGAAGGAAAGGGGGGGGGGGGGAACAAACTAAAACCGAAAACGCCATATACAACAAAACACAGTGCTCATACAAGCGTCTGCCAACCAAAGTGTGTCAAAGGCTCTAGGAAGAATTTGCAGTGCTTCCTAACAACAAATTGCACCCGAAGAGCGTGGCGTGACAGCTGTTTACATTAAATTCATTTGAGCAATTCCGGGCAGGCTGTTGTACATATACAGTTGAGTCGCTTATGAGTAGTACCTTCTCCCGCTTCTGGCTACAGATGTGTGGTTGGGCGCCACTATCTAAATTTCTACTGTTCAGAAATATCGTAGATCTGGGGCTGATGCACAGAGCAGTCTGATTTGTAGTGGGGAGGTGGGCAGTCTCCACATGACCTGTGTTTACATTTAGTGATTTTGCTGTTTCCTCTTCGTTTATTGCTCACATTAAATGTAAACAAAATGGATTTCTGTGACCTGGAGCTACCAAATTAATTAAAAGATGTTCGCATAATTACGGAAGGCTAAAATATGTTGTTAGTTCCAGGTTTTATTTCCAGCTTTCCGACAGTCAAGCATTAATCGCCTTGCAGAACAGTGAAGTTATTTTTGTCGGTTTGCTAAAGAGATTTGGCTTTTATTAATCTTTTTGCGCAGAGGCAGTCAATTTATTTGAAACGAAGTGTTTAATTTCACACTATTGGCTAGTTTCAACTGTTCGCTGCATTTCAAGTGCACATTTTCAGTCTTCTAGCTCGCATGGCATTATGCCATAATAAAGAACAAAACATGAGATTATACAGTACTAGTACTCAAGAAAATTTACGTCCGAATCTGAGCATAACGATTGTGCACTTTAAGCCAAATTATGCATTTTAGTATGGTTCACGAAATTCCGATGCTCTTGAAGTATCCTTTGACGTGTTGTTTCTTTCATGACATAATGCAAGATCTTTTAACGTTTTACATGTACGAACATGCGAGCTTCTTGCATCATAATAACTGCGCAGGCGCAGTGACGCCTGTTATCTGGCACTCTCTGGCAACTGCTGAAAAGAACAAATTTCCAACAGGTCACGGGAAAATATTGCGTATGGTGGTTTGAAAAGTGCTACTTTCAAAGTAAATTTCCTTTTACGCAAAATGAACTACCATATGTGCGAGAATGTACGATGATTTTCTTAAATCACAGAGCGTTTGACTCTCATTCAAAAATCAACTCTTTGAGGACGACCATCTAGAAGAATTTTGAGCCCAGAGGATCAAACATTTACATCGTTATTAAAAATTTAACTGGCACATTTGTGTGATGTATCTTAAAGTGTAACATACACAAAAAGATCCACATTATATGTGGAAGCAGCATTTGGAAGCTTAGCTCCTCTTGCAGCTTATTAATCTTAAAGACCAATATTATTTGTGAAAGCTTTGTTTTTCTTGTAGCAACACTGTGTATATTAATTTAAACCATTAACTTTTCTTTTTTGTATGTTCACACTACTTAAGAGTGATCTTGCTATTGGTTGACTACATCACGTGTCCTATGCTGTCATCAGCTGGCGAGATCACGTGACATGAGCTATGACTGGCTTACAAAAGCACATCACAATCTCGATTTCATTGCTTCGGAAAGTAATGTGCAGTGTTTGGTGGAATTTGAATTTATACCTCCGTAACACGAAAAATGGAGCATACATGTTGTTGCGCATCAAAGATCTTTCCAAAATGTTTTTTCCCTCCCTGGGTTTCGTTTTCTAAAGCGCCAGCAAATTCTACATCCGTGTAGAAAATCATAAACATCCTAAGGATTGATCAGTTTTACAGTGCCGAGGAAAAGTATACTGTCACTTAAAACAGAGCAAGTGTATTTTCAACCGGGAAATCCGGGGATTTTTTTTTCCTTGTCCATGTATACACCCTGTACTTGACAACAAGTGCTTAAAGAATTTTGTGGTAACTTTTGTCAGTGTTCTCACCTTTGCTTAAGACATTTTGTCATTCCTTTAGTTCATTCTCTTGTGTGGTAGCTTCCCCACTGTGCTCTTACTCGGACTAAATTTCTGCCAAGCGAATGTAGTAATATCCACTTCATTCATTCTGTGTGGTTTAGGTTTGTTTTCTCTGTTGCTTGTTAGTTTTCCCTCCTGCTTGAGGTGGTTTCTACTCCGTCAGTTGTATCATTGTGTATGGAAATCACACTGCTACAGTGTTAACAATGCACTTGTGGATTTAGGAGTTGACTATGACATACTTAGTACATTAGAAGTTTGTCGTATATAATGCTTTCTTTTTCAGATCCGTTTTGAAGAATAAAAATTACATGTTCTTCAACATAGTCATGAACACTTACAAATTATTGGCCAGTATATTAACTGTTTAAACAAATGCACTATATGTACAGTTTAACTTGGCACCTTACACGGGTGAATGGAAATGTTTCCTGCCGTGCAGTCACTACATAACAAAACGTGTACCTGTGCTGCCTCGAAATATTTGAGGTACCAATTGTTTAAGATATTCCATACAGTTGAACCTGTAATATTGTTGGTAAAAATACCATTATATTGCCAGTCACTGCTACTGTGAACAATATTGTTTGCTGTGTAACTTTGGCACCAGGTGGAGCCTAGAATGTACTGGCAGACTTCGATTTTTATGTTGCCAGAACCCCAGACTGAAATGAAATGCCATATTATATTTAACTTACAGTAGTGTATGATTTCACAAAATAAAAATCAGCAATAAACATCAAATAAAGGAGTGTGCAAAACCAGTTTCAAAATAAGCTGCTTTGTGCTACTAGTGTATTTAATGCATTGATAGTGTTGAGGGGATGTTTTCTGTTTCTGTTCTTCAGTGTTGGCATTGAGATTCTGCAATCTAAAACTATATTTCATTGAGCATTGTATTAGTTGTTAAATTAGAAATCACTTATTATATCTAGCAAGGGTACCATCCGTGTCAATCATGAACTGTGATGAGTCATTGGTATGTTGTAGAGTGACCTGTCCTGAGTACGTGGCAAGTGGCTTTTTACATGCAACAGCCCCTAGTTCCTGAGAAAATTGATGTTTGTTTTATATGGATCTTGTAAAATTTTAATGTTGGTAGTGTTCTGACCAAGTGAGTCTAATGCAGCAGCTAACATGTAGGCTTGCCGTACTGGTGGCACAGGTTCAGATCCAGGCGCTGTAATTTATTTTCTTTTTTCTTCCATATAGAGTATTGTTAAATAGTATGTCATGCTAAGTTCAAAAATAATAATTTTTGCCGTAGTAGTTCAATTAATAGATTGGTCTTCAAACTTTCTTCGGATGTGTATTCATTTTGTTGCACAATAGATCAAGGAATTGCCTCTTTTGCTACTGCAAGTATTACTGTACTCAAGTAAAATTCTGGATGACATTTGTTTTTGGAGGAGCCTTAACACACATTCGAATATACTATGCACATTTAATGGAAACTGTCTCTTCAAGTGTGTAGATTTTTCAGAAGCAGTACTAAAACACAGCTGATTTGAATTTGAAAAGATTGTTCGTTCTTTGGTCAGTTTCATTGCGAACTAGGGATGGCTTAACATTCCTGTGTAAGCAAGTGCACTAAATGGATGCTGAATTAAAGAATATATTTTTAAGAAATCTTCCCTGGAAGACCTTTGTCTTAAGCAAGTTGGTAACATCTGAATTTTTTGTGACCATTTTAACCTGCCCATAAAAATAAACATTGCAAGCTGGGTAAACTGGCGTATATTGGGGTGGTATTACTTCAATGATTTTTCATTACATGCCATACTGACAGGCATGAAAAACACTACATGCAAAAAATATTATATAATCATTGTGTAATTATCTATTTAATCAAAGTTAAGCACTTCAACCAATTTTTTGAGAAGGGGTATGTTATTGGTGTTACTTCGTGTGCAAACAATGAAGTGTTGATTGTTAATTGCACTAGCTTCAATTGTTTCCTGCGCAACCTGGAAAACACAACATTGAATGTGAGCGAATGATGTATTCCTGCTCTTGCAGCGCTTATTGTTGTACCCTGAATCGTTCCTCTTTCAATCACACCTGTTTTTAGGATCTTCCTGCAATTTTCATTATCAGCTGTATGGAGTAAACATGCTGTTAAGCCCTGAAGAAGCAGTGAAAGCTGTTGCTTTAGTGGAAGATGGCTGCAGCATGCATTACATTGCAGAAGTATTGAAGACTACACCTCCCATGATTTCCAGAATGTAGGCAACGGAGAAACTGCAGGCTTGGCAAGATCAGGAACAGGCCGTAGAAGACCAACATCGGAGCAAGATGACCGCTTCTTGCCACTAAAAGTTCTCCAGAACCGTCACACCACCGTTACTGAAGTGTGAAATTGGCTCGCCTAATTTAGAGGAGTAATGGTAGCGAGAGAACCATTCAAAGACTGGAAGAAGCCAAGCTTTAGTCTGGAAGACCTGCTACAGGTCTGGAACTCACCAGAGAGCATTACACAGCTTGACTACGTTTTGCAATGGAACACCTTGGCTGGACAGTACAACATTGGGCTCAAGTGTTCACTGATGAGTTGCAATTTGGCCTCCGATCACCCGACAGAGGAAAGAGGGGTATGGAGAAGGCCAGGAGAAAGGTATTAATCTTACTGCTCATTGGTATGTGGAAGAAATCCTTCTGGAGCATGTTATGCATTTCAATCCATTTATTCGTTGTGGTTTTACACTAATGCATGCCCACATGTTGTGAGAATTATGCAAGAGTTCTTGGATGAAACAGGGATTCATGCTATGGGTTGGCCTGCACAAAGCCCTGATTTGAATACTATTGAGTATGTTTGGGACCGGCTGAGGAGAAGAGTCCATCAGCACTTTAGAGAGACCCTACAGGACTTGCGGAATGCCCTTCTGGAAGAATGGAACATGATCATCAACAGGACATTACCGCATCGATCAGGAGTATGTCTGAAAGGTTGAATGCTGTCAGTGGTGTAATAGGTGGCAATACACGCTTTTTGAAGAGTCAGATGTCTGCAAAGTAAAGTGTGAAGTGTAGAACATCAAAACAGACGTGCAGTACCCTTGAGGTTATTCAAAATTTCCTTGAAGTGTGCATCTCTTGCTTAATTTGTTAAATTTGTATATAATCTTCTTTCTTTTTTCATTGTTGGACCTGTCGATGGGACCGTGCCACAATATTCCATCAAAGATAGTGGATTGGTCTGTTTATTTAATAGTAGTCTGTATGACAGAATTCAAACACAAGTACGCAGGAATCATTTGAACTGGTATTGTCATTGTGGTAGTCCTGAAAGTTAGCTGCTGTTGCGCTTGGCTAACTTGATCGAAACGTGGCGAACATTACTGGAACAGGTGATGTGTGTAAAACTGCAACATCAATTTTCTAGGAAATTAGGGACCAGCACATGAAAAACAGCCAGATACTAAGGACAGGTCCCTCCACAACATACAGAAAGCCCATCTCGCATGGAATAAGGATCTCAGCAAGTCCGCTAGAGGGCGTGCATGGCTGGTGGCAAGTAGATTGGGTGACTGCCACCTCGCACGCTGAACCTCCCACATGGTGCGGGATCCGGCACAGAAGTTAGCTGGCCGGCTTGACACATGAACATTAGGGCGCATGTGCCAGCCGAACTGCAATCTTTCTCAAATGATTGTAAAGAAATTATTTGGTAAAAGAAATTAGGTTTTTCATACACCTTATAGCTCCATTCATGGGCTTCATGATGAACTATCATTTCATTAATGGTAATATTTATTGTGATATTTTGGATTAAGTAAACTACTGCAAGAAGGTCGGGAAGCATGCAGTGTGAAAAATAGTTGTAATGAATTTGCACCTGGTGCATGTTAGCTCATATGTTGCTTTGTATCAAATGTAGCTAGCATATTGAATTGTTCTTTAAACTTCGAAGGTTGTTGCTGTCTTACCGATATGAAGAAAATTGATTGTATATAAAGAGCTTTGTCCTGTACTCGTGCACCAGCAAAACAGCCAGAATAAAATCATTACAAAAATTCCTAATATCTCGTATATGGTTTCAGATATCAAAACAAGACATTGGCAAATGTTAACATGCAAAGAGGAAAGTATTTAGTCATACGATTAATCTGCAAAACTTATGTATACACTGCAATATTCAAGTGACTGCGGATTGTTTCAATAAAATTGTATAATATTTTAGTGTCATCAGTAGCTGTTGAAACAAGAACACACATGTGAGGAAGTTTTACTTTATTTTCGTACTGATAATAGGCATATTCTTAAACTATTGGCATGTCTTTTCATAGGTCGCTGTTTTATTATTCTGTCGCAATTTCAACTGCATTAGAATGTTAGTGACATGAATATTTGCAAACGCTGCTGGATTTTGAAGCAGATTTGAACGTGGTAACGAGAGATCTTAGGTAGTACTCATAACGTCTCTCTGAAGAAGTTGTAAGGTAATAAGAAATCTGAAGAAAATTAATCTATGTTTCTGTTGAAATTTTAAGGGGGCAAAAGAATTTCATTTCTGTATCTGATTTGAGAAATATGAAAACATTTAAATATGTGAAATCCAGTCAACTACCTATCAAGGTCCAACAGACAGCAGACTACCAATATTTTTGACAAGTTGAAAGAGGTTTGCGTCAAAAAGCACAATCCTTCATTCTGTATAGAGATAGAAAAGGGGAAAAAAGGTATGCTACATACTGTTAGTAGTTTCCGTACTACTTAATTATTGAGATACAGAAATAAAGTCCATTGCCCGTTTCAGTCCACATCATTTGTTATTAAAAATACATTGGGGTATAGGATTTTGCCGAGATTTCAACAAAAGTTGTCATTTATTTTTTCTTGTACTTATCACTTTTTTCTTCAGGGATGTTATCAGTGGAAAGTTGTGAGCAATACGTTAAGTTCCCTTGTTACTGCGTTCAAATCTGCTTCTTTCGCTAAAACACAGCAGAGTTTGTAAATCTATGTCATTAACATTCTAACGCAGTTGAAATTGCGACAGAATCATAAAACAGCAACTGATGGTAAGACAAGTCCACAGTTTATGAAAATACCAAGTATTGGTATGAAAACAATCTAAAACTTCCGCACATACGTTGTTCCAAATCTGCAGTAATTCTTGTTTCAACAGCTATTGGTGGTACTTCATCAGTTCATTGAAAAATTTGTAGTTGCTTGACTGCTTTGGTAAATATGGAAGTTTTGCATATAATTTGTATGATGAAATACTCTCCTCTTTGTGTGATAACATTTGCCAAAATCTTTTTTTGATATGTGAAACCATTTACGAAATAAGAGGAATTTTGTGAACACTTTATTCTGGCTGCTTGCTTGTGAATTATTACTCATGACAAATGTGATGCAGTTAGTAAAGTGGAGGAATAAAATTTAATTTTCATCAGGTTACCTTCCATTCGGAAAGTGGGTGCATTCAGCGACTGTTCTGGCTTATAAATTAGTGTTCAGCAATCAGTTGTCCTTTTTTAGATTTTATTGTGCAAATCCAGATTTTGGTTAGTGGTTAGCCATTCTCAATGCACTATTTCCTATTTTCAGTGCATGTCCCCGTTGTTTGCGTATCAGTCACATTTCTTGGAATACTACTGCCGAACAACGGACTTAAATCCATCGAGAATAGAAAATCGTGCGTTGAGAATGGCTAGCCACTAGCTGAAATCTGGATTTGTGTAATAAAATCCAAAATAGGATGACTGATTGCTGCACTCTATAATTTATAAAACAATGTAATTTGTTGTTCCTTCACATTATTTAACACAACTGGTTGTCCTACTGATTGCAGTACTTTTTCATTTCTCCTGAAGTGGTAGGTCAGTTCATAAGATTTTTGAAGTATCGCTCTTAAGCACAATTATATACTCTTCAGAATGCTACATCACAGTTTTGTTCGTAAGTGTCTTGTTAGTAGTGGCCACAGTACTGTACAAAGTTGTACCTAGCCCAGAAACAAAATAGCTTTTGAATTCTCAAACTTGAAGAAGAGTACCCTAGTTTGTGTTTTATAGCTGGAGGTCTCTCGATGGAGAGAAATTGGTGAGGTACAAACATTCGCTGAGGACCATACCTGCAAAAATTACTATTGGTTTGGTTCAACATGCAACTGGATAAATGTAATAAAGTGGCGTGACTGATGTATTCATCTGCATATACATAGGTACTTCGCTAGCCACCAGTTGTAGTGTGTGGTGGAGGGTACCCTGTACAATCTGTGATATACAGAGCAGTGTGGTAGTGTAGTGGTTAAAATAGTTCTGACAAGCTGAAGGTTGAGAGTTTGAAATCCTAGTAGTTGCTTTTCAAATATTTATCAGTATTTTTTTTTTCCCCCCAGTGGCCTGCTTGCTTTCTCACATACTTTGTGCACATGGTATTTCTAGTAGGGCTAAAAGTTCGTCATCATGTTTGCATCTGTTGTTAATTTGAATAAACCTCTATTCTGCAAACTTTGAATGCAGAAAAAGCACACACTAATATTATTGTAACCACATAAAAAAGGCTCATGCTGATGTGAGTGAGCACTACTGGATGAGACATGCAAAATTACTCAAGTAGATTTTCATTTTAGTAATGAAGTATCTTCAGTTGTTTTATGTTGGCTGTTCTCTCTGTAGAGTTTCTCTCTCTTCTGGCTTTCCTCTTGGAAAATTGGGATTATGAAAAGTTGTTACAAATTCGGTTGCATAATGTGCAAAGCCATATGCCAAAATCAGTGTGGGTTTAATATAATTAACTACTAGTATGACAAATATTCTTCAGAGGAGTATGAAATTGCAGGAGACATGGGATGTTGTTAACTGCCTGATTTGAGAAACAAATTCTGTCCTCATAGACAGTTTTACTTAATTTTATTTACTGGTCCGTCAATGTGTGCCTTGGAACCAGTTTATTATTATCCCATTCCTTATTAGATTGAGGATGTAGCCAAAAGTTCCTAAAATTTTAATCTTGCTCATTAATGGTTCGGAATACATGGGATTACGTGTTGGTGTGTCTCCAGATAATGCTACTTGAATCAAAATAGCACGTTGGCTATGAACTGAATGGTTAATGGCCATATTTATGAGAGATGGTTGGATTGGCTGGTGTGAAAGAGATGCTTTTATATGTAAAGTTTCGTTATAAACTTGTGAAAACTACTACAGAAACATAGCAAGCCTATAGACACACAGATTTAGGGCACACAGTCTTAAAACTTGTGTAGGTTTTTCAAAAACAGGTGAACAGGGCTGCTGTGTTTGTTAGTTGGTATCATACCAGAATATGTTCAGAAAGCAAGTGATCTGATTGTGCAAGACTGATACTGTCACAATACCTCTCCAACATTGTACAAATTCTGTTGTGTTGTCAGAATAATCTATATGACTAGGACTGTGGTTAAGTTTGAGTAACAACTGCTTTGAGACCATCAGAAGCAACATAGTGTGGAACTAAACATACTACGTAAAAATGCTTTGAACTTTGTAATGTTTGTCACTAGTGACAAAAGCTAGCCAAAAACCCTATGACTTTGGAACAAGCAGCAATTGTCATAACAGATGGGATCCTTATTTCAGAATTGCTTGCAGCATTTATTTTATTTGTTGGAGAGAAGCAAGAATTTAGGTAATTGTAGAACAAATCTAGAGTATGTGCTGTCATGTTGTTATAATATTTAAATCTGCCTATTACATTTAAGAGTGGGCAGGTTTTGCTCCTCTTCTCCCCCCCCCCCCCCCCCCCCCTCCTATCCCCTTCATATTGGTGACACAACTTTCTCATTAAAATATGTGGCAGAAAGAAATGCAGTTTCTGACTGTTGGTACTGCTGTATTGTGTTGCCATTGTTGTTTCGAAATAAACCTCCATTGTTTGAGCAGTTGTAAATTACTCAGTTCTAATAATAGTCTCATCTGTATGAGGTTTCTCACAGATTAAGAGGTGTCTGCTATAATAAATGAAGGTGATGAAAGTGATCCAGAAGAAAATAAAATTGTGATGTAAGATAGTGACACAGCAGTTGAAAATGAATCAGGTTTATGGAGTTCATCCCCTGGTGAACATCATGCAGCTGCTTCCAGCACCATTGTTACAGCAAAATGCAGGCATATGGATTAGGATGTTACCAGATTGCACACAACTGGTATGTTCTAAAAATGGAGGTGTACTCAGGGATGGATGGACGACCTGCTGAGGAACGGAGTGCAAAGGCAGTTGTTAGACCCCTAGTGAATCCGCTGGAAGGAAGTGGAAGAATATAACAGATCGTTATTATACATCCATAGCCCTAGTCGAGGAGCTTTACAATGATAAGTTAACATTGCTGGGAACATGAAGAGCAAGAGAAAACGCGTACCAGAACAGCTAAAGACGACACGGGGTCGAGAGCTGTATTCCTCTAAGTTCTTATTCACAGATCCGAAAACAGGCAACGCACTAGTTACCATGGTTGCAAACATCTTCAAACTGAAGCCTTAAGAATCTCTTTCCACACAGCACAGTAACAAGGTGGAAGAGTCGACATGGAAAAAAAGACAAACATTAATCTCTACTACAATGAAACCAAAGGAGGCATGTAAAACGAGGTAAGAGGTGGCCATTATCTCTGGTTTTCACCTTGATAGATTCGATGCGCAAGTCGCCGAAGTGGCATCAAATCGAAAAACTTGCACCCGGCGAACGGTCTACCCAATGGGAGGCCATAGTCACACGTCGTTTACATTTACCTTAATAGCTATTGCTTGTCTCGATAGTGGAACAATTTTTATGATAAACAACCCAAATTGGAATAAGAATCAGAATAATGTAAGAAGGCTGTATCTGCTAGAATCAGGTAAACAGTGCATTAGGCCAGCTGTGGAAGAGAACAAAGAATATCATGGGTTTACAAAAGTCTATCATCTCTGCAATGGAAAGTGTTCTAGATGGTGCCCAGCATTACTGCAACTGTTCAAGCTGTTGAATTTTATTCAAGAGGAAGATGTCACAAATGTTTGAAGAGTGAAAACTCTAAAGAGGAAAAAGACAATATGACAAAAGTGTCTATAGTTTGTTACAGATGTTCTGAGTATGTATGTTCCATTCATTCTGCAAAAATAATCATATGCTCCAAAGGTTGTGAAAGTGAGCAGGAAGAAAAAAACTCAATTGTAATTTCTGAGTTCGATCTTTTTTGATTTCTTAATATGTCTGATGTATATGAAAGTGTTAGTTTCATGATAAAAATATAATAATCTCATTCATTACTTTATTGTATTTGTATGTTTTAATGTTCCTGATAAGTATAGAAAGTGTGTTGCAACCTAGTAAAGAAATTATTATTTCCGAATGAAATGTTAATCAAATAGGCACCCTAGCTGCAAACAGGCATTGATGTACTTCATTGGGGACATGTTTAAAATTTGTGCCCCAACCAGGACTCGAACCCAGGATCTGCTGCTTACATACACTCTGAGCCACCGAGGGCACAGAGGATAGTGCACCTGCAGGGACTTACCCCTTGCACGCTCCCTGTGAGAGCCACATTCCCAACATGTCCACACCACTACATTCGTAGTGCGCCTGATGTTTGCCCATCATGGCATCTACGGTAACTGTTCTTTTGGGAACAGATACTACTCTCATATATATAACTCCTAGTTCATTAATTGATCAAAACAAAACAAAAGTGATGTTAAAAAGTGTATGGAATCTGAGGGCAATTTTTGCCTTCCTCCCTGACATCCATGTGACAGATCCGAGCTTAGTGGTGATAGGATTAATGTTTTTCATAAATTTACAGAAAGAAATGGCTTTGATGTTTTTCTGGGGTCTGTATTTGATACAGCAGATACACAAGTACACACTGCACACGTATAGCAGAATCAGTTTAATTTGAAATATCTGTATCTTGTGATTGTAAAATTCATCATTTTTATGAATAATGCACATCATCTTGTTTCTAATTACATATTGCATGCGAAATTCCTGTTTTCATATCAAATATAACTTCTTAATTATTGATTCTGAAGGCTGCTTAAATTATGAAACAATATTTAATTTTTTAAGGCAAAAATGAAAAATACTCTTCATTAGGACTATAACCATTGGTATATACCTATAGTCTCACACAAACCAGAGTGCTAAGTGTTAATGAAACAGGAAAACAAATAATTTTCACAGCATTGTGCACACCACACAAATGCTGCATTTTTACATTTGCCACTGTACCATTACAATGTGAACCTAACAGAACTGTTCTGGAGCGAAGTTAAGGAATTTGTCGTGAGTAATAACAAGGATGTTAATCTGCTATAACTAACGCATGCAGCTTTCTCACATGTCACTGCTGAATATTGGCAAGATATTAAAGGCCCCACCGTAAAAGAGGGGGGGGGGGGGGGGGGAGAAATGCAGTGCCTGGGGGTGGCTTTGTGCATTCTGTTGTTGACTGGTTATCAATAAAGCAGATGACAATTCCAGAACTGAAATGTATTTCTCAGATTGAGGTAATTAAGGAGCCGAGAGATTACCAGACAACTGACTGTAATTAATACCTCCAGTGGCTTCAGTATTTAGGAATACGGTGGAATACCTACAGTAAACCTTTGCATCACACACAGCTTGCTCAGAAAAATTACCGTGTTTGTTACAAATGTTCATCACTCCTATTTGTAATTAGAATACTGTTTTAGGTGAGAACAGAGCATTTTACGCTAACAATCTGGTCACCTGCGTGTGCTAGCGCTGGAGTTTTGCCGTACATTATTTCATTCTCTTTAAAAAATTAAATTACCTTCGAAGCTATATTATTTCTCTGCTCGTCTCTTTCTATGTATGAACTGAAACTGCTCAAATCATTTCAGGTTAGCTGGACTGGCTGGGTGGCCAGTGCTGTCAAAGTTGAATGTGCTGGTAAATCAGTTGTCCCGCATTATTGCTCAGTCTGTGTGTGAAACACACCCTTATTATCATGCTTGACCATACTGGACAACAGCTTTGCTTCATATCCATGTGAAAAAAAATCCAGTGAGATCCAAGCAAAGGTGAAAGAATATACGGTGTAATGTTTACATAAGATTTGTCATGAAACTGTATAGTCTTGGGTATATTCTTAATGGCGTTTCATTCCACCAAGAGACAATATTTGATGAGATTTCAATACTAGTTCAGTTAACTGATGTGCTACAGTACTAATTCAGAAAAAGCTTTCCCATCTCACTCCTGGTAAAGTTTGAGTTGTTGGACCAGATAACGAACAGTAGTAAAAAAACAAAAGCAAAGCTCTGTGAGTAGCAGTGTGGTGGTTCACCAGCAAACATGTGGTGCTTGTAGCATGGTTACGACTTAAGTAACCATGAAGTGGACCTCTTGGTAATTTGAATAAACCAGACATCTACATCTATACTCTGCAAACCACTGTGAGGTGCATGGCAGAGTGTAAGTTCCATTGTACCAGTCACTAAGGTTTCTTTCTGCTCCATTCCCGTATGGAATGTGGGAAGAATGATTGTTTTGACTACCTCTGTGTGTGCAGTAATTATACTAATCATATCTTCACGATACCTGTGTGAGCGATACTTACGGGGTTGCAGTAGGTACCTAGAGTAATGATTAAAAGCTGGTTCTTGAAAGGTTGTTAATAGACCTTCTCAGGAAGTTCATCTGTCTTAAAAGAGTTTGCCATTTCAGGTTCTTCAGTATCTTTGTGACATTCTCCCATGCATTAAACAAACCTCTGACCATTTGTACTGTCCTTCTCTGTATACGTTCGCCTTCTCTGTATACGTTCGCCTTCTCTGTATACGTTCGCCTTCTCTGTATACGTTCGCCTTCTCTGTATACGTTCGCCTTCTCTGTATACGTTCGCCTTCTCTGTATACGTTCGCCTTCTCTGTATACGTTCGCCTTCTCTGTATACGTTCGCCTTCTCTGTATACGTTCGCCTTCTCTGTATACGTTCGCCTTCTCTGTATACGTTCGCCTTCTCTGTATACGTTCGCCTTCTCTGTATACGTTCGCCTTCTCTGTATACGTTCGCCTTCTCTGTATACGTTCGCCTTCTCTGTATACGTTCGCCTTCTCTGTATACGTTCGCCTTCTCTGTATACGTTCGCCTTCTCTGTATACGTTCGCCTTCTCTGTATACGTTCGCCTTCTCTGTATACGTTCGCCTTCTCTGTATACGTTCGCCTTCTCTGTATACGTTCGCCTTCTCTGTATACGTTCGCCTTCTCTGTATACGTTCGCCTTCTCTGTATACGTTCGCCTTCTCTGTATACGTTCGCCTTCTCTGTATACGTTCGCCTTCTCTGTATACGTTCGCCTTCTCTGTATACGTTCGCCTTCTCTGTATACGTTCGCCTTCTCTGTATACGTTCGCCTTCTCTGTATACGTTCGCCTTCTCTGTATACGTTCGCCTTCTCTGTATACGTTCGCCTTCTCTGTATACGTTCGCCTTCTCTGTATACGTTCGCCTTCTCTGTATACGTTCGCCTTCTCTGTATACGTTCGCCTTCTCTGTATACGTTCGCCTTCTCTGTATACGTTCGCCTTCTCTGTATACGTTCGCCTTCTCTGTATACGTTCAGTATCCCCTGTTAGTCCTATCTGGTAAGGGTCCCACACACTTGAGCAATATTTGAGGATGGGTCGCGCAAATGATTGTAAGCAATCACTTTTGTAGACTGATTTGTCATATGATACTTTTTTGTAAAGTGCAATACTTTTTACATTTCTGAACATTTCCTGTTGAAATCGTAATACGATCTGACTGAATATTTGTGCAGCTTCTCTCATATAGTACTTACTATATGCATCATCTGCAAAAAGCCCGATTTTTACTATTAATGTTCTCTGCAAGGTCATCAAATGTACATCATGAACATTAATGGTCCCAACACAATTGCCTGGAGCACACCTGAAGTTACTTCTACATCTGACTTATATTCTCCATCCAAGGTAACATACTGCAGCCTTCCTACCAAAACGTCCTCAATCCAATCAAAAATTTCACTTGATAACCCACATGATTGTACTTTTGACAATAAACATAGGTGTGGTACTGATCATTTGCTTTTTGGAAATAAAGGAACACTGCACGTACCTGGTTACCTTGATCCAAAGCTTTCGGTATGTCATGTGAGAAAAGTGCAAGTTGGGTTTCATGAGATCGATGTTTTTGAAAACCATGCTGGTTGGCTCAGAGGTGGTCAGTCTGTTAAAGATACCTCATTATGTTTGAGGTCAGAATATGTTCTGTCTGTGTACAACAAATCGATGTCGAGGATATTTGACAGTAGTTCTGTGGATCACTTCTACTACCCTTCTTGTAGGTGAATAAGACCTGTACCTTTTTCCAGGAACTAGACACGATTTTTTGTTTGAGGGATCTAAGGTACATTATAGTTAGAAGAGGGGTGTGACTCAGCTGTGCCTTCAGTAATTTTCCCAATTAATTGTCGCATGATTAAAGTCTCCACCAATGATAAAGTGTGATTGGGAATTGTACTACTGAACTGAGATTTTCTTCAAAGTTTTTGGTTACATCAGGAGATGAGTCTGGTAGGCAATAGGATCCAGTTATCAATTTCGCCAACTCCTGATAATTAATCTTGCCGCCCAATAAATCTCTTCATGCAGCCTCAATTTCTGTCTCGGTGAATCCAAGTTATTTGTCTACTGTGACAAATACACGACCTCCATTTCCCATGTGCCTATCCTTTCGATATATGCTACAATTTTCACCAAGAATCTCACTTCCATCAATTTCAGGTTTCAACTAGCTGACTTCAAATGACTGTAAAGCTGTCTTGCAACATGTACTGGTTTAAAGTGTGCTAAATTTGTGTGTGTTGTTTTCAAGAGGAATGTTGGGTATTACCTTTGTAGTGACGTAACAAGACTGTTACGCCACACGGTAGTAGCCGATTGAAAGGCACGCGTACACACACGCCGACGGGCGTCAAGTCTGGAACAGGATAACTATTGAATGGTAGCAAGAAAAGTACGTAGCTGCTTTATACTTAACTTTACTGATCCTTGTGATACATCTCTCTTGACTATACAAATGCGACTCGTAAGATACATGCACTGTTACAATTGGTGCCTTGCTAGGTCGTAGCCATGGACTTAGCAGAAGGCGATTCTAACTGTCTCTCGGCAAATGAGAGGAAGGCTTCGTCCGTATTGTTGCTAGCAATGTCGTCCGTACAACTGGGCGAGTGCTTGTTCGTATCACGAGACCTGCCTTGTGGTGGCGCTAGGTCTGCGATCACACAGTGGCGACACGCGGGTCCGACATGTACTAAATGGACCGCGGCCGATTTAAGCTACCACCTAGCAAGTGTGGTGTCTGGCGGTGACACCACAACCTTCACATGTAACTTAGTGGATGTGATATGTTAAAATGAATTGGCCTAGGTAGCCTCACTTCACTTAGTCCTCTGAGTACGTGTGTTCACTTGTACTGATTGGAAGAGAATCCATAAAATGTTTAACAAGGTACTTACTAATAGCTAGTTTTGGAGTTGAATTTCCTTATTTATGCATTTGTGAGGAGCATACACACACAAGTCTGTAAATTTTTGTTTCTTCTCCAGTGTATCTGTCTTGAGACAAGTTTCAACAGGAGGCCCTCCATTGTCTGGAGCACCTTCCTCCATCTGTTGCATGCTCATCCTCTTCTGTCACCCATCATTCCCACTCCAATTATCTTCTCATTCCTTCTATTTTTCCTGCTACAGTTTTTTTTTTTTTTTTTTGTAGACAATTCCTATGCAGTATATATGTCACAGCTCAAAGATATTTTCCTCTTTGTGATCACTTCAAATCTTCTTTCTTTTCTCCTGTTTTCTTCATTCCTAAGTATGTTACAACATAACATTGAGCAAATCTTCTCAGCTCCATTGAAATTCTTCTACCACCAATCGCACACGCATAAACTGAAATTGGCCTTTACTCAGAAACAAGCAACTTCTACATTGTTTTCTTGTACTTTGAACACCCCGTCACAAAGATCATGGTAGCAAAAGTCTTGGACACTGATGTTTCATTGTCTGTACACCCCAAATTCAGTGTTGGGCCACGTAAGTATCCTCATTCCAACAGCTTTTGTAAGATGTTCAGCGATTTCCATGTGTTGCAATCAAAGTTGTCTGATGGTAAGCTTAATGCTGCCTTTGCCCCTATTTGGACATTATTTTGGCTCCCCAGTTTTTCTTGGCTGATGTATTTAGTGCAGATGTTGACTTCAAAAAGCTGTCCCTAGACTTCAGCCTAAGTCTTGGTGGAGTAAGTCCATGCTGTAGCTGTAACTCATTTTCTTAGACTTTCATCATCCTTTTGGCTACTTTCCGCGTGTTACGAGGAGTGCTACCTGCCATACAGTAACATGAAACAGGGTTTTGTTTTGAGCATTCAGTAATTAGCTTTGCAATTTCGTTAAAGGCTACATCTATTTTCTTGTGGGCAGATTCATTACACACTGGGCAGACATATTCACCAGCTGAGAAACAGTGCTACAGCAGAAGTTTGGCCTATCCAGGTACTGTCAAACAAGTGGTGAGATGACACCTTATACTTGGTCCCAGGGCAGTGCTATTGTTGAAAGAGTAATCTAAGATAACCAAAGGTTTTTGCATATAGTACAGTCTCCAGCTCAATGTGTTCCAAAATCACTTTTTCTTCTCTGTCTGATGGGTGGAAAGAGGAACTGAGTTTTTTCTGGATTTGATGTCAGGTGGTTCTTCTCATACTAGTCAGAAAATGTTCTTGGAGCTCTCACCAGCATACATGTAACTGTTGTTTGGATTTGGTTTAGGCTGATCATTTGTGTGAATGTTGAGCACCAGTGACTACTCTCTCTCCCATGGGGTAGATCACTTATTTGGATCCTCAAACAGCTGTATGTTCCCTCAAGTTAAACATAGAATCTTCAGTTGTACAGTGACATAACAGTTATTCTAGTGGAACCATAATCCTGGGTCAGCGTGTAGATGTTGCAAATCAAACACATCCTAAATGTGTCGCATCTGTGTGAATAATGGGCACCACAACTTCTTTGATATTATTCTCATCCAATAAAGTGATATTTTCTTGTGCAGTAGACAAACCCTATCCATGTGTCCATTAAGAGATGTGGCATCATAACAAATATTTCCTTTTCTTTTGATCGTTAGTATTTTTTAACATCACTCAAAGCATCTCTTATTGTTGTGACAGCTTTTATTTTCTTTCTCAGTGTGAACTGTGTGTCAACATTGGTGAAAAATTTGTCAAAGAAAGCTTGTGATTTGTATAGTCTAATTCTGGAATATGCAGATTAGCTCATTTACTACTCTTATACCTAAAGGCTCCTCTTCGTTGTCTGTCTTGTCACAGTATGGTAAAAAATTATAAAGAAAGCCATTTGAACTTGCAGAATACTGAATTTTATATCCAAACATGATAAGAAAGTCTATCAAGACTTTCCCCTTTGAAACATCTTACCTGAATCTTTGTCATAATATACCGTAATTTCATCAGTTGAGAGCTCTGAATGAAATACACCAAATTCCTTAAGTATTTCAAAGTACTTCTGTCTGCACTTCTATCTGTTTTGAAGTTATCATTCAGATGAAAAAATTTCTTTGGTGTCAGAAGTCTGTTCCCAGTACATAGTTCCGTGGGTGAAGCTTACGATACCCACAAAGTAGTAATATGCCAGTAAGAGAGTTCAGTTCTTCTGTGTGATTGGAAGATTTCTTTTGTTGGCAAGCACATGCTTTGATTTGTTTTAGAATAGTATTCACTAGTTTTTCAGAAAGAATTCCTCAACACCTGAGGCACTATATTATTTACTAGACAGTCTGCAATAGAATTTTAATTGCTCTTACCTACTTCATAAGTATTTAAGTGTGTAGATTTGGATTTATACCACTTAATTTATGTTCATTGTGAATATGCACAACTTTGCACTCAACATCCTGATACTTTTCTTGCCTAACATCTCGAGTAACACCGAGCGAGGTGACGCAGTGCTTAGACACTGGACTCTCATTCGGGAGGATGATGGTTCAATCCCGCATCCGGCCATCCTGATTAAGGTTTTCCGTAAATCGCTCCAGGCAAATGCCAGGATGGTCCCTTTGAAAGGGCACGGCCGACTTCCTTCCCTAATCGAATGAGACTGATGACCTCGCTGTCTGGTCTCCTCCAAAACAACCCCCAAATCTCGAGTAACATTAGTTTCACCCCAGTTTATTACTGAGTTCTAAAATACGTCCTACATCTTGTACAGTAGTCATTGTTCAGTGCATTGTCTTTGCTCTCTGCAAGTATACGTTGGCTAGAACAATCATCAATTCTAAATCATCAGCCTTCATCACTCACTACATAGCTCTCCACTTATGCTAGAACTTCAAATACTAAGTCTATGCATCATATTTTTATCCTATTGAAATTGTAAAATGTGAAAGGGAATAGGCCACTCTACTACATAACATGGGATAAAATATCTTAAAATTGAAAGAAAGCAGATCTCAACGTTAATAAATATAAAATGTAATGTACGTGTACATAAACAGACGTAATCACTGCGTAGACATTTAGTCTTCATCATACAGCTTAGATTTCACAAAGTTCTGTGAATGTAGTGTGTAGATCAATTTGTTTAGTGTTGAGCAAGAAGAGCATCACAACTGAAGTGTGTTATACCGTGTGCTTAGTTCCATTGTATAGCCTTTGTGTATGATAATTAGCAGTCAACTGGAGAGAAAACATCATATTAATCAAACTATGATCCCATATTTTGAAGAGTTTTCTGGTGAATTTTTAAAACTAATTGATAGTGCTCAAAATAATTAACTGTTTTACTGATATAAAAGTATAAGAAAAGCCAAAAAAGTTAACTTTGCATGTTGTTAACATCTGATTATCAACATTTTAGAAATAACAGGAGTAAAATAATCCACAATGGTTTACATACATTTGTACTATAAAGGTTTGTTTTTACTACTTCAGTCAGCAGTCTGTGATCCCAACCTTTTTTATTCATCATTTATAAGATTACTGCCATGCTTCCTTCTTGTCGCTCCTTACATGTTATTTCATCTTGTTTGCTTTGGATGGCCAGTGGCCATTAACCACAGCTCAGTCAGCTGAAGATATTTATGGGCAATCAGTGGCCTGTAGAGTGCTTCTGCAGAGTCTATCAGCAGTGGAGAAGATAGTGTGATTCAGGGGATCTCTCACGTCTTGCTTGTTTAGTCTATGCACTCTGCTGTTGGGGCATATTTCAGCATACCCGACGCAGGGGATCCACACTCATTGCAGGGTGAGTGGTGAGTTATTCTGTGATTGCATTGCTTGAGGTGGAGATTCAATGTGGAGGCTGACTGTGTAGTCTTGCCTACTCACTCTGGGCAGGCATGATGGCGGGGAAGGGAGGGGGGGGGGGGGGGGGCGGCTATTGGGCCAACAAGTGTCCCCATCTTTGTTTGCTGACAATTTTTTTATCTAAGTCGCTTCCACTGTCATGGACCCTGCAGAACGCTGTCTACAGGGTGCAAACTACTGGACATAATCTTGGGCTTTCTCCCATGGCTTTCAGTTTTCAGTGGCAAAGTCGTGTGTCATGCATTTCCGCCGTTGCCGTACAGTCCATCCCCATCCGGACCTGTTCCTCGATGGCCAATCTCTTGGGTCTGGTTTTCGATATCCGGTTGATATCGCACCCTCATTTTCGGCAGCCGAAGAGGACGTGCTGGTTACTTCTCAGTGTTCTTAGATATCTGTGCAGTACCACCTGGGGTGCAGACGATTATTCTCCTGCGATTGTACAAAGCGATGGTCCAGTCTCATTTAGACTACAGGAGTCGTCCTGTCTATGGTTCTGCGTCACCTTCGACATTGCAGATACTAGACCCCATCCACCATTGTGGGGTACGACTTGCGACTGGTGCCTTCCGGACTAACCTCGTGATTAGCCTTCTCACAGAGGTGGGGATTACGTAGCTTTGAGTTTTGTGCCAACAACAGCTGATATCTTATGCACTCCACATTCGCTGCACCACAAAGCACCCTAATTATGGTCGTCTTTATCCAGACACGTATATAGCAACCTCCAGCAGCGGTGGCCATAATGTGGGTTTTCCATAGCTGCCCGCATTCACGCACTCTTTTCTGAGCTCCAGCACTTCCCTTTACTACCTCTTTTCTCCGCTCACGCACGTACCCCTCCGTGGTGTGTCCCTCGGCCACAGCTCTGTCTTAATCTCCATCAATTCAAAGGATTCTGTCCCTCCGGAGGCCCTTCGCCACCAATTCTACTATCTCCTCAGTTCATTCCAGGGTTCAGAAGTGATTTATACTGATCGCTCCATGGTTGCTGGTCACACTGGTTATGCTTACACCTATGCGAGACACATGGAACTTCGTTCCTTGCTATGGCTGTAGTGTTTTTACTGCAGAATTGATAGGCATCTTGCACACACTGGACCATGTCTGCTTCTGCTCAGGACTGTCCTTCACTATCTGTAGTGATTCCTTGAACGGTTTGCAAGCTATCAGCCAGTGCTTCCCTCGCCACCCGTTGGTCATAGCTATCAAGGACTCCCTTTCTCTCCTTGATCAACGTGGATGCTCAGTGGTTTTCATTTGGATCCCAGGCCATGTTGGGATCCCTGGCAATGAACTTGTCAATCGACTGGCTAAATTGGCTACTAATGGGCCATCTCTTGCTGTTGGAATTCTGGAAATAGGCCTTCGCTCAGCGTTACATCGTCAGGTTTTGGAACTTTGGAATGCAGAATGGCTCACTCTTTCTTTGCCGAACAAGCGCAGGGTGATAAAGGATTCTACAACTGTGGCGGTCCTCCTTACAGGCCTCTCGTAAAGCCTCTGTCATCCTTTGCTGGCTCTGCATCGGCCATACTTAGCTGACTCTCTCTGTCGTTGTGTATCACTGTTGGCTATGGTTCACCTCTTACTGGACTGTCCCGACTTAGCTGCCCTGCGATGGACTTTTAGCTTTCCTGACTCGCTACCCCGGCTTTAGCTGACAACGCCACCATGCACTATGCAGTGTCGCTTTTTGCATTGAGGATGACCATGGAATGCTCTGCTGCTGCCTGTGCTGTTAACTTCTCGTGTATGCCAAAGGGTAGATGCCCATCCCCATAGGGTATCGGGACTCCCGGCAATGGCCATCCTGCGGCTGGGTGGCGCCCGTGGGGAGGGCTCCTGGTCAGTGGGGAGATGACATGTGTTGAAGCGTAGTCCATCATCTCTTGGGTGATGAAACACCAGCAGTCTCTAAGCAATCACGAGCTCAATTCAATGCACAGAAGTACAACCCAAAATCGTTCACATCCATGGGAGGAACGTCAGGCTAAGGAAGGCAGCGGATCTTATTTGCCCTGGTACCTTGTATGTTCAAGAGCTGATCAGGAATCTTTCATGACGATGAGGCCTCAGTTTTTTGTTGAGCATTTAGATAAGTTTGGGGAGGTGGAGGGCTTGTCCAAAATGAGATCTGGGTCAGTCTTGATCAAAACAGCATCCTCTGCACAGTCACGGATGTTACTAGCTTGTGACAAGCTGGAAGATGTTTCTGTAACTATCACGCCCCTTAAGAGCTTAAATGTGATCCAGGATATTGTATTTCACATGGACCTTTTTATGCAGTCTGATGATGAGCTGCGTGCCAATTTAATCAGTGAGGTGTAAATTTCGTGTGGCGTGTCCACTGGGGTCTGAGAGATAATCAGGTCGCCACCGGTGCCTTCATCTTGGCCTTCGAGGATGACACATTGCCCAAGAAGGTCAAGGTGATGATCTACCACTGTGATGTACAGCCCTAAATCCCTCCCCTGATGCAATGCTTTAAGTGCTGGAAGTTCGGCCATATGTCTTCCTGCTGTACTTCCAGCATCACGTGTCAAGATTGTGGACGCCAATCACATCCCAATACTCCATGTGCCCCGCCTCCCATCTGTGTCAACTGCAGAGAGTACTATTTGTCTTGCTCGCCAGGCTGCAGCATTCTCCAGAAAGAAAGGAAAGTCTTGGAGTACAAGACCCTAGACCGACTGACTTACACTGAGGCTAAGAGAAAATTTGAACGCCTGCATCATGTGGCTATGACCTCCTCCTTACCCTTTTGCATCCTGTATGTATGAAATCGTCTTACGCCGCCAACACCAGTCATCTCTCAGAGCCAGAAGGCTACACCTGCCTCCTTGATGGTGTGGGGAATTTCCCTCCCTGTTGCTCTCGCACCACCTACTTCGGGAGCAACACCCCCACCCCCGCCAACCATCGAGGATGTCCGTCCCCACGTCTAAACTGGAGAAGAGTAAGTCTTCTTCGGCTCCTCTCGCCAGGAAGGGATTCCTTGGGTCACTCCCTTCCCAGGTTTCTGCTGGTGGGAAAGATGTCATCTGCCAGTGGCTGAAGAGCTAAAAAGGAACTGGTTGTAGGGCTTCACACTCATCCTCAGTCCTGAAGGCAGTCAGTGGAGTTCTCCTAGCCAGGGAAACCCAAGGAGCAGTCAGAGAAATCCTAAAAGAAGACCTGTAAGACCAAGGAAATTGCGGTGGCTCCACACCACCGCTACCTACAAGCTCTGCGTCTGAGGATGGGGTGGAAATTCTGGCGTCCACTGAGGACCTAGATCTCACCAAACCCACAAGACACAATGGATATAGACTGCTCAGGCAATAAGTCAGTGGCAGCAGGTGACTCCGAGGCGTAAACCGCCTCGTTGAATGTTCCGTGCCTTCTCAGTCTCTCAATCGTCATCCTCCAGTGGAATTGCGGTGGTTTTTTCCACCACCTGGCTGAGCTACGGCAACTGTTAAGCTTTACACCTGCTATCTGCATTGCCCTCCAGGAAACCTGGTTCCTGGCAATGTGGAACCCTGCCCTCCGTGGCTACAAGGGATATTACAGGAACCATAGCGACTATAAGAGAGTCAGGTGGAGTTTGCATTTATGTCCTAAACTCAGTCTGTAGTGATCATGTTCCCCTTAAAACTCTCTTGAAGCTGTGGTTGTCAGAATGACAACAGGGCAGGAAATAACTGTCTGCAATATATATCTTCCTCCAGATGGTGCAGTACCTCTGAATGTATTAGCTGCACTGATTGATCAACTCCCTAAACCTTTCCTAGTTTTGGGAGATTTTAACGCCCATAACCCCCTTGTGGGGTGGCACCGTTATTACTGACAGAGGCAGAGATGTCGAAACTCTACTGTCTCAGTTCGACCTGTGCCTCTGAAATACTGGGACCGCCGCCACACATTTCAGTGTGGCTCATGGTAGTTAACTCTACCATTGATTTAGCAATTTGCAGCCCAGGTGTTCTCCCATCTATCCACTGGAGAGCACATGACGACCTGTGTGGTAGTGACCACTTACCCATCTTCCTTTCACTGCCTTGGCTTCAGGCCCACAGACGGCTGCCCAGGTGGGCTTTAAACAAGGCGGATTGGGAAACTTTCACCTCTGCTGTCACCGTTGAATCTTCCCCACACGGTATCATCAATGTGATGGTTAAGCAGGTGACTACAACAATTGTTTCTGTGGCAGAAAATTCGATTCCTCGCTCTTAAGGGTGGCCCTGGCATAAGTCGGTCCCTTGGTGGTCACCGGAAATCGCGGAAGCAATTAAGGAGTGCCAGCGAGCTCTACAGCAGCATAAGTGGCACCCTTCCCTGGAGCACCTCATAACCTTTAAACGCTTCTGTTCCCACGTTCACCAACTTATCAAATGATGGAAGCTGGAGTGTTGAGAGAGATACGTCTTGACCATTGGGTGCCAGACCCCAAAAGGTCGTCACGGTGTTACCATAAATGGCGTATTACCTACCAATGCAAACGCGATTCCAGAGCGCTTTGCTCAAGCATCTGCGTTGGAAAATTATCCCTAGCCTTTCGTACTCTCAAATGGCGACTGGAGGGGAAAGTCCACTCATTCACTTCAATCTATAACGCCCTATTTACAGAGTGGGAGCTCCTCAGTGCCCTTGCACATTGTCCCAACACAGCTCCTGGGCCAGATTGGATCCATATCCAGATGATTAAACATCTCTCATCTGACTACAAGCGACATATCCTCATCGTCTTCAACCAGATCTGGTGCGATGGTGCCTTTCCATTGCAATGGCCGGAGAACACCATTATTCCAGTGCTGAAACCCGGTAAAAACCCACATGATGTGGGTAGCTATTGGCCCATCAGCCTAACCAACATTCTTTGTAAGCTGCTGGAACATATGGTGTGTCGGCAATTGGGTTGGGTCTTGGAGTCACGTGGCCTACTGGCTCCATGTCAGGGTGGCTTCCGCCAGGGGCATTCTACCACTGATAATCTTGTGTCCCTCGAATCTGCCATCTGAACAGCCTCTGCCAGGTGCCAACACGTGGTTGCCATCTTTCTTGTCTTACATAAAGCATATGACACGACCTGGTGACATCGTATCCTTGCCACATGGTATGAGTCGGGTCTCCGGGGTGACCAAGTTGGTGCCTCCCATAGTTCCATCCATATCCAGTAGAATGGAGTCCTACATGGCTCTGTATTGAGTGTCTCTCTATTGTGGCCATTAAAAGTCTAGCAGAAGCTGTTGGGCCCGCCGTCTCACCTTCTCTGTATGCAGACGGCTTCTGAATTTCGTTCTGCTGCTCCAGTACTGGTGTTGCTGTGAATCGTCTACAGGGAGCCATCCCCATGGCTTGTAGTTTTCCACCATGAAGACGTGTGTCAAGCATTTCTGTCAGCACCATACTTTTCATCTGGAACCAGCTCTTCACCTTAATAACAATCCACTCACTGTAGTGGAGACATATCGATTCTTAGGTCTGGTTATCGACACTCATTTGACTTAGCTTCCTCATCTTCGTCAGATTAAACGGAAGTTGGCAGCACCTCAGTGCCCTCCGCTGCCTGAGCAACACCAGCTGGGGTGCAGATCACTCTTTGCCGCTGCAGCTGTACAGAGCCCTTGTTCAATCCCACCTTTACTATGGAAGTGTGATTTATGAGTGTACTCGACCCATTGCGGAGTTCGACTAGCGACAGGAGCTTTTAGAAAGAGCCTGGTGACCCGCGTACTGGTGGAAGCTGGAGTCCCTCCATTGAAAATCAGACGTGCACAACTGCTCGCCAGTTACGTTGCACGTGTTCATAGCTCTCCTGAACATCCCAATTACCGTCTTCTTTTACCAACCACGGCAGTTCACTTCCCACATAGGTGGCCCAGGTCAGGGCTAACAATAGTGGTTCGCGTGTGATTTTGTCTGAACTGGAGTCCTTCTCTTCACCACCTCTCCTCGAGGTCCATTCACGTACACCTCTGTGGTGTAGCTGTAGGCCAAAGCTTCGCCTGGACCTTTCGCATGGCCGTAAGGACTCCGTTAAACCTGCACCTCTCCGCTGTCACTTCCTCTTGATTCTTGAAGTGGTTTACACAGATGGCTCAATGGCTGATGGTAATGTTGGCTTCGCCTTTGTCCACGGAGGCCATATTGAACAGCATTCCTTGCCTGATGGCTGCAGTGTATTCACTGCAGAGCTGGTGGCCATATCTTGTGCACTTCAGTATATCCACTCATGCCCCGAGGAATTGCTTCTTCTGTGTACTGACTCCTTGAGCAGCTGTTGACCAGTGTTACCCTCCTTTGGTGGCATCCATCCAGGAGGCCATCTATGCCCTGGAACAGTCCCATCGTTCAGTGGTGTTTGTGTGGACCCCAGGACACGTCGGCATCCCAGGCAACGAACTTGCCAAGAGGCTACGCGGAAACAGCTTCTGGAGATGGGCATCTGTGAACCTGACCTGCGTTCCGACTTACGGGTTTGGGAGACGGAATGGCATAACAGTACGCACAACAAACTGTGTGTCATTAAGGGGACTATGAATGTGTGGAAGTCTTCCATGCGAGCCCCTCGCAGGGAATCAGTTGTCCTCTGCCGGCTCCACACTGGCCACGTTTGGGCTACCCACAGTTACCTCTGGCACCGTGAAGACCCGCCTCAGTGTCTGTGCGGTGCCCGGTTGACAGTGGCCCATATTCTGGTGCATTGTCCCACTTTGACTGCCCAGTGACGAAATCTTGGGTTACCGGACTCATAGCCGCTCGTTTTATCTGTCAACACCTCATTGGCTGATTCAGTTTTACGCTTTATTAATGAGGGTGGGTTTTATCTTTTGATATAAGTTTTAGCACGTCCTTTGTCCCTCTGTGTCATCCACTCTAGTGCTCTAGGGTGGAGGTTTTAACGTGTTGCAGAGCGGCTGGCTTTTCCTTTTTATTCTCGTGGTCAGCCAGCTGCTGTAATCTGCTTTCCTGTTTTATTCTCTTCTGTTTCTAGCATTTCTCTGTTGTTTTTTCTTGTCTTATTTTGCTCCTTTTAGTGTTCATTGCCTTTCCTTCATTCTTGTTTTTTCTCCTTTCTTTCCGTTTTGTTTTATGTGTCTCGTCTGTTTTATTCTCACACTTGTGGCATTGTTTTATTAGGAACAAGGGACCAATGACCTCCTAGTTTGGTCCCTTCCCCCTCTTTTAAACCAACCAACCACGGGATGCGTGATCATGATTGTAGACATCAGAACATGCACATTATTGTGGAGCATCTGCATCCCTTAATGCTTCAGTTTTTCCACATTGGCAGTATATTTTCCATTAGTTAACTGTCAGTGTTAAAAGGCCAGAATCATACTACAGTTGTTCAAGAAACTTGGTGGTGAGTTCACGTTATTATGGTCACCAAATTTGCCTGATCTTGAAGTCAGTGCAACACATTTACACATTTGAGATACTATTAGGCACCAGCTCTGTTCGCACAAACCACAGGCCTGTATTTTATGAGAATTGTGACAGAACTTGTCACATCTATGCCACGCAGAGTTGTCTATTGGAGTCCAGAAATGGACCAACATGCTTTTATTACGGGTGCTTATGTTTTTGCTTATAAGATACAATTTGAATAAACTATTGTCTTAGACATGTTGAAGAGATTTCAGTGACGATGAAGACAAAGCATACACTCCTGCTACTTCGTTAGTGCTTAAGTCATTCTGTATGCTATCAAATCCTGATCATATTACTAGATTTTCCATATATTTTTTCGATTTCCTGTTTTATCTTATTTTGGACAGTTTTCTTCATTGTACAAGCTTTTGATGTGTCCTTTCTCACACATTTAATAGTTTTTCCATGTGTATTTTGGGGGCGAAGGGATTTGCCATTTCTGCAGTGCTCACTTTTCTTAAAACATCTTCCTCATTATCTCTTCCATTCTGATTTAGCCTGGTTGTCCACATCTTGTTAATTTAATTCCTAAACCACCTATATTGCTGCTTATGTACTTCAGTCATAACTTTTACATTAATCCCCCCCTCTACCCCAGCACCAACTCAGTTGAGCTGAACACTCTGTTAACATGAACAAAAATATCTCTCTCTCTCTCTCTCTCTCTCTCTCTCTCTCTCTCTCTCTCTCTCTCTCTCTCTCTCTGATATGCCAACACACTGCCCATTTATACTCTTACTTTGTGTACACAATACTACTGCCATCGGTGATGGGAAGTATGAGGGTAAGTCAATTATTATCTGCAAAGTAGTTATAAAATTTTATTGTAATCAAATAGGAAACTTACAAGAACATGATTTTTTGACATAGCCTCCTTGTGTTTCAACACACTTGGTCCATCATTGTACCAGCTTCCTGATGCCTCATAAAAGGTTCTCTGTTGAGCTGCAAGCGAGGAATGGACCACTTCTTTCACTGCTTCACTGTTTGAGTGGACCAAACAAATGATAGTCAGAAGGAGCAAGATCGGGACTATATAGAGGATGATCCAGTTCTTCAAATTTGAGTGTCTGGAGTGTTTCAGCAGTGTGGGCAGCAGTATGCGGGCGGGCATTGTCATGCAACAACACAATACCTTTTGACAGTAATCCTCGGCATTTGCTTCGAATTGCAGGCTTTACCCTGGCAATAACTATCTCGCTGTAACGTACACTGTTTATTGTTGTGCCCCTTTCCCCATAATGTTCCAGTACTGGACATTGTGTGTCCCAAAAAACTGTAAGCATCGGTTTTCCTGCAGATGGTTGGGTCTTGAACTTTTTCTTGCGCAGCGAATGTGGATGTTCCCATTCTATACTCCGCTGTTTACTCTCCGGCTCTTAATGATGGATCCATGTTTCATCACCAGTAATGATCCTGTCTAAGGAGTTGTCCCCTTCGTTACCATAGTGATCCAAATGTTTTTTTTGCAGATGTCCAAGCGCATTTGTTTGCAACTGTGTGAGTTGTTTTGGGACCCATCTTGCACAAACTTTATGAAACCCAAGTCTGCTGTGGATGATTTCATAGGCAGAACCATGACTAATTTGCAGACAGTATGCCACTTTGTCAATAGTTAATCGTGCGTAACACTTGTACAACCATTTCGGAATTTTTCAATCCATTCGTAGACACTCCGTTGTGGCAAAACACTGTTCCCGTACAGTACCGAAGGTCTTCGATGAATTTTGGCCCCTGACATGCCTCCCGACCACCAAAAAAAAAAAAAAAAACCAGATCACTGAACATTGCTCTTCTTTGGTGCAAGGAGACAGTGGAGCAACCATGATTAACAGCACGGCAGCGATAACGAAATTAACGTAGCAGCTTGAAAATTGCAAAGATATAACAACAAATAAACAAAGCATGCATCATCAATGTAAAACAACAGTACTACCAAAATAAACAAAAATACAACTACATTGCGGATAATAATTGACTTACCCTGGTGTATAAAGGGACAGTGTGTTGGCGGAGCTTTCATTTGTATCCACGTGATTGTTGTGAAGAGGTTTCCGACATGATTATGGTCACAGTACAGGAATTTAACGGACTTTAACCATGGAATGGTAGTTGGAGCTACACATATGGGACATTCCATTTCAGAAATCATTAGGGAATTAACACATTCTGCAATCAATGGGGTCAAAAGTGTGCCAAGAATACTGAATTTGTCATTGTTCATCACGGCCAATGCAGTGGCCAACAGCCTTGGCTTAACGACCGAGAGCAGTGGTGTTTGCATAGAGTTGTCAGTGCTAACAGACAAGGCTGGAATAACCATAGAAATCAATATGGGACATACAGCACATATATCCATTAGGACAACGCTGAGAAATTTGCTGTTAATGGCAATGGCAGCAAACATCTAATGCAAGTGCAGCGTAATATTGCGTACAGTGCCTCTTCTTGGCTTGTGACCATGTCAGTTGGACTCTCTAGACGACTGGAACTGTGGCCTGTTCAGGCGATTTCTGATTTCAGTCGGTAAGAGCTGATGGTAGGGTTAGTGTGGCACAAAGCCATTGAACCAAGTAGTCAACTAGGTACTGTAAAAGCTGGTGGTCACTTCATAGCGGTGTGGGCTGTGTTTACATTTTACGTGCAGTGGATTGGGTCCTCTGGATGTTAAGCTGCTTTGAGACAATTTGCAGCCATTTGTGGATGTCATGTTCCCAAATAATGATAGAATTTTTGTGGGTGACAATGCGCCATGTCATCGGGCCACAATTGTTCGCCATTGGTTTGCGGAACATTCTAGACAGTTTGAATGAATGGTTTGGCCATCCAGATCACCAGACATGAATATTGTCAAACATTTATGGGACATACTTCAGAGGTCAGTTAGTGCACAAAACCCTGCACCAACAACTTGTTGAGTCCGCACCGTGTCGAGTTGCTGTGCTACGCAGGGAAAAAGGTGGTCTGATGCAATAGTAGGTCACCTCAGTGTATAGTGCCTCATAGGACTTTGTCATATTGATAAACATTGAGTTGAAGTGTGGTTTTATCCATGTTCAGGTAATGCAAATGTGGTTATGAAGTTGTAATTACAATAAATATTTTGATTGCAATTTACTTGAGTTGTCATTCAGTTGGTGTAGGTTGAGCTTACTAAATGCAATACTAACAGTACATATAATGAAGACGAAATCGCAGATCTGGGAATGTTCACCAAGTACCCTGGAAAATGAAAGGAAAAGGAGATTGTATTTGTTTACAATACTTAGTATGGAAATGCAATGGGCATGATTCAGTTAGAAGGAACATTAAAAATTTGAAGTTGAGCACTAGTTAGTTACTGCTGTCACCGTGATAATGATATGCCAACCTTCAAACAGATGAGACTTCTCTGATCTTGATATCCCCAGTTTCTCTCTGAGATGTTGTACTACTTCATTCATCATTGACTTAATTGAGCACACTGAAAGTGTGAACCTCCTGTTGTCATATAATGGTACATTGTTGCTGTAAAGTTTCACCAACTCAACATGAGTTGTTGCAGTGTTGCTCTCCTGCACAGAAAACAATTACTGGGCGATAATATACTCCGTGAGCTGTGCTATTATGTCTTCCCTAGAAGCATGCTGCGGTATTTTCATTGTGTAAAGGACGCAGATGTGCACTTCCGATCAAGCTAAACGAAGGTGGTTAAAACTTTGATGATACCTCATAGTGTAAAAGTCTCTATTCCACAAATTTTCAGCGTACTACAATCAAGAGGGTGTGGGGTATTTTCAGCTGTTTCGTAGTGTTGCACAGGAAATACAATAGTATTCGTTTTTTTCCATCTACATCAGTATGCACATGCAAACATTGTCATAACCTGTGTATTGTGGTTGGAATTAGTATGCGTGTTTGACTTGCAGCTCCATATGGTCTTTACGTAAAGAGAAAAGTATGACAAAATCAGTGAACTAAATATCATCTCTGATATGGATATGATGATTTCATTAAGAGCTGAATAAACTACATTTATTTTGTTGACCACATAGCAAAAACTTTCTCAGTGTTTTTAATTCAGAATCTGGAACAAAAAAATCATTGGCTAATACAGCAGAAGAGCAAATACTTTGTTCAATGAAATACATATTATTTCTGAAGATGACATAAATGGGGATTTACTTTGTGCAAATAAATTGTATCTATATTAACATATAACAGATAAACAAAGTATAATGATCATATCAGAGTAATGACTGTGCGCGACTTTTGTGTACACAGCAAGTAAAACAACTGTACCCGTATTCAGTGTGTGGCTTTAGGGTGTAGTTTTTACACTATCAAGATGTTGATTTGTGAACTTTTGTCAGTGTGTGCAGTACCATTCAACACTTCTTGAGATGCTTTGAGACTCAAAAATTTGCCTATTTATTCCTTGAGGAAAGTGAGAAAAGTTCTCACGCCTTGTTCCACTGTAATGTTCATACGGATACTCCTGAGTAACTGCTGTGGAGCAACATGTGACAATACAACTGACTTAGCCACAGTTTCAGAAACACGTTTAATGCACTTCAGAGGTATATCAAAGTCACCAATAAAACTACTATGACTGGAAAAAAATAAATAAATGTTGAAAAGAGAGAGCCACAAGTAACAGGAGAAAGTGTAATCAATGAAGAAACAAGTGTCAAGAAATGTGATCAATAAATAAATGTAAAGGTAGAACAATTAGAGAGCAGAGGATTGTCATGTGATCCATAGTAAATCAAAATGGGGTAATGTATAGGCTGCACACAAACCAATTAAAACAAACAAATGCACACAAATGGCTCTGTGCACTATGGGACTTAACATCTGAGGTCATCAGTCCCCTATAACTTAGAACTACTAAAACCTAACCAACCTAAGGACATCACACACATCCATGCCCGATGCAGGATTCGAACCTGCAACCGTAGCAGTCTCGCAGTTCCAGGCTGAAGCACCTAGAACCGCTCAGCCACACCGGGCGGCACGGGCGCTCTCTCTCTCTCTCTCTCTCTCTCTCTCTCTCTCTCTCTCTCTCTCTCTCTCTCTCTCTCTCTGGAGAGCATAGAATAAAGAGCACAATAATTAGGGGTGGAGACTGGGTAATAGGAACAGAAAAGTAGGCACAATGAAAATTTGGAGAAGCTTTATAGTTTCCCAGAAGAAATTAGACAATTAAAAGTAACAGTGCATACAAATAAATGAAATTCAATACTTGCTTGCTTCCTAAAAAAGCAAGAGAAGATTAATTTGAACACTAACCCCTTCCTGCTGGATGGAACTTAAAAGTCCTATCAATACTCTGCAGGGGGGAAAAAAGCATGGAGTTGAATTTATGCACTGGAATCCTGTTGGAATGTCTGTGTACCACTGTTGTAGTGCAGGAAACTCTTTGTGATGGAGAGGGGGGAAAAGTGTCGTACCATTGTGTTAGTTTTGTCATAAAGAGTTTACATGCCTGCTGATGTGAAGTGACACTGTGTATTTTGGTGTTTATAATCTGGTTTCGTATTGTTAATGTTAACAAGTGTTAACACTGCAACAAGTAAATAACCCAGTTGGGTATGATGAATGTTATCTTGACAGGATTAGAAGGTCCAACTTGTGCTTTGTACATGAGTTAAAACAAATATATGTATTACAATTTGTAGAGGGCTGTGATAATGTTGAATAGAATAGTTTTCCATTAATAGGGAATTAGTATCAACTGCAGGAATAGGATAAGCCAGTCTCTTTCTAGGAAGGAGATTGTATTAGATGCCTCAGGCAGAATGATGTATGACTGCAAAATTAGGAAATGTCTGAGGCATGATCACTCATTTTCACCCCATTTATTTAATTCATATATTACTGAGAGAAGTGAAACAATCCACAAGAGAGTTGGTTATCAAGGACAGAAAAATCAATGTGTTAAAATTTGCTGATGCTGTAGGTGTTGCCAAAAGAGAACAAGAATCGAGTTGAGGACTTAACGAAACGAAATGTGCTATGTGATGGCTACAATACACCCGTAAATGAAAGGAATGTTATGTGGGGGTTTGCAACTGTTGGAAGGTTAAATGTTAAAACTTGGCCAAGAAGGATTTTGCTATTCAGGGAGTCAGATGGATATGGAAGCTGCAAGAAATGCACAGTAATTAAAGATGGCCAGGAAAAGAAATGGCTGGTTTCTTCCAAAAATATCAACCTTAAGACAAAAGATCATGGAAGGCTATGTTTGGTGTGTAGCTGCCTATTGATGTGAACTGTGGTCACTGGAAAGAGTAGAAATGAAACAATGAGTGTGTTACAGGAGGCTCTTGTGTATCAGATGGTTTGATTAAGGAATGATGTCAGCCAAAGGCAAAGATTCCAAATAAAGGATGCAGTGAGCCTGAGATGGAATGATGGTAGATGTGCTATTCGTTGCTGAGAAGTGTAATTGAATAGGTTGTGGAAGGAAACAATCACAAGGGCAAGGCTAGATATGAGTGTATTGTCAGTGCACAATTTTTGGGCTTAGTGTCCATTGTCCTTGTGGATCAGAACAGCATGTCTCCAACAAGTGCTTTCCTTCCTAACTGTCACAGCTGATGTATTTGCCTGCTTCTTAATATAACTTGGTAGTGGCTTAACCCTAGCATTACCAACGTATTTTTTGTTACATGTAATACCAACGGGGGGGCCTCAAAGGCCCATAAAGAATACCACAATTTATTTTATCATAAATAAAGTTTATTTACTTCTGATACCTCTAATAACAATTCAAAATGCTTAGACATTGTTTTTGTATACTGGATAATAAAAGATGTTATTATAATAGGAATAAAATGAACAAATCACGAGATTCAGTTTATATATTTTTTGGAATAATGTTTCAAAATAGTGTTTTCTTATAAAAACGACTTTTTTAATTCGATACACTACATGAAGCAAACAAAATTTACTGTCTCATTCTGCAACGCATTTTTCACACAACACTGTCTTCCTGCAGTGTTTCCCACAGACGTGTTTGTGGCACTGAGAGCAGGTAACAGTTGACTTTCCCAGCTTGTTGTACTTGATCTTTTTAGATGCAGCTTCTTGCCAGCATAGGTGGCACCGTCCACGTGTTCCTGGTTCTGCTGTTGAGGATGATGGTTCTACAGAGCAGCTGAGCTTCCGTTGTGTGATGCTTTCCATTGCCATTATTACTGGCTTCTGAAGTCCATACAAATTTTGTGCCCGTTTATCTACTTGAGATCTTATTAGTTCGAGACCTAAGTTAGTGATAAAAACTCTTCTGCGGTTTAGCAAATTCTTTTTCCAATTCGGAAAGTTGAGGAGGAAGAGTGAATATGCATTTATTGCTGCTATGTCAATGAGTGTGTAGAAGAGGGACAAAGGCCATCTTCTTGTTCCTCTCTTTGTGCTGTAGTGTCTTGCCATCTGGTCTATGGTGTCCACGCCTCCCTTTGTAGAATTATAAAAAAGATTTATGTTAGTCTTTTTTGAGTCTTCATTCAACACCCCTTCTGAGTGATAAGTTGAAAGCATCAACAGCAGTCGTTTTGGCTTCTCGCGGACTAGCGTTGATGCAAGAGTAACTGGTGGCCTCTGTGTCTGAGGGTCAGTATAAGCAAAGATGGAAGAGTGTAAACTGCGGCCAGTTGTAGTCTTCAGCTCTTCAGGTATGTGTCGTCTGTTAGACTGTTGGGTGCCAACAAGTGTGAGGTGAAAATCATTCCATAGAGTCTCAGCAAGCTCCACTGAAGTATAGTACCGATCTGTGGTAACATTACGGCCTGATTTTTCAATAGGTTTTATTAGTCTCTTTACAATTTCCATCGGTCCATTTGAATGCTGTGTATTTCCTGACTTGCCTGTATAGATGTCCATGCTGATCACATATCTAGTCTCAGAATCGGACAGCATTCGAATTAGAATGCCGTATTTGCCAGGTTTTTCTTTTAGAAACACCTTGAATGGACAGCGACCACGGAACAAAGACAACATCTCGTCCACTGTTGTATGTAGACCAGGAATGAAATACAATGGAAGTGAAGAATTGAAGCTTTCAAAAATTTCTCTCGTTGGAGCAAACTTGTCAGTCTGGCGACGAATTTCTCGTGTTCTTATCATCAAACCTCAATATTTTAGTCAATTCGAAAAATCTAGTCCGACTCATTGATCCATAGTACACTTGTCGGCCCTGAAGCAAAGACCATAAATCTTGGACAGGTATGTTATTGTCATGATTTGAACCCATGATTAGCAAGAGTCCTATATAACAAAATAACTCATCTTCATCTGTGTGCTGAATACCTAGTCGAGAAGCCTCTTCATTTGAGTGTAGTTTTATTAGATTCATAATTTGAGGTGTAAAAAAGAGCTCTATAGCCTCTTTCGGAGACGCAATTCTTCCTTGTTGTCCTAGCCCCATTCTTTCTCGCACTATATTTTGTACAGAACGCCGATATTGTCGAGATGGCTTCGTAATATACTCTCGTCCACTTTTTGCAATGAATTTATCACATTCCGTATCATTATCATTTGGTGGATTGGCTTCAACCTCATCTTCATTCTCAGACGATGAATCAGTTCTAATTTCTTCCACATCATCATCCACTTCACTTTCCTCTAAATCTGATTCGTTCAAAACTTCTTCTAGCACTCTTTCAATGGAACTATCACGTAAACGATGTCTACTCATGTTGCTGGTTCAACAGCAGCAGAAACACTGAAAATAACAATGGTCCGCTTCATAATAATATGTCTGAAGGCAACAATGCCAAAATTCGTTTCATGGTAAGAATTTGAAACGAGAGACTCAACCTCGTAAATCTTTCCTTGCTATTACCAACGGGTGGGCTTCTAAGGCCCACAGAGAATTAAATCAAGTAAATGAATTTTAATTACATTTTTATTCCGAAATTCTGTAATGACTCAATAGTACATTCAATAACGAACAATTACCTTTGCTTTCAAGTTCATATATCAAAGGGTGTGGATACAACATAGAAAAACTGAGTCAGTGGGCCTACGAGCCCCCCCCCCCCCCCCTTTTGGTAATGCTAGGGTTAAACTGGCTTGTTGTTTTTGGTCATCTTCAGTTTGAAGACTTATTTGTTGCAGCTTTTCACACTACTGTGACCCTGTGCAAGTCTGTTCATCTCTTAATAACCTCTGGAACCCACATACACTTGAACCCGCTTACAGTACTCATCCACCGGGTTTCTTTTCTACAATTTTTACACCCCTCCCCCAGTTATTTTCTCCTTTACCAGTTTGACAATTCCTTGTCTCAGAATTTGTGCCCTATCAACCAGTCCCTTTATTTGGTCATGTTGTGCCATACATTTATTTTTTCCACAATTCAGGTCAATGCCTCTTCATTACTTTTACTCTATCTACCCATCTAATCTTCAGCAGTCATCTGCAGTGATGTTCTTTTCATGTCTGAACTGCTTATTGTCATCGTTGCACATCCATAGAAGGCTAGATTCCAGACAAATACCTTCAGAATGGGCTTCCTAATTTTAATAGACTTGTCTTTTTCAGAAATGCTTTTGTTGCTATTGCCAGTCTGTATATTATATCCCCTCTACTCCGGCTATTGTCAGTTATTTTGCTCGTAAATAGTGAAACTTGTGCACTACTTTGTGTCTTATTTTCTAATTTAATTCTTTCAGCATTTAATTCAGCTAAATTCCATTACCGTCGATTTACTTTTCTTGGTTTTCATCTTATAGTCTCTATTCAGGCCATTATCCATGCTGAACAATTGATTTTTCACGTCCTTTGCTCTGACAGGAGTACAGTGTCAGCAAGGAACTTCAGGGTTTTTATTTCTTGTCCCTGAACGTTAATTCCCTCTCCAGATTTATCCTTGATTTCTTTTACTGCTTGCTCAGTGTACACAACTTCAGAAAGGCTTCCACCTTGTACCTCACAACCTTCTCTGGCACTGCTTCCCATTTAGTTACATTCTTACAACTGCAGTCTAGTTTCTGTACAAATTGTAAATAACCTTTCATTCTCTTTTATTTTATCTGTGCTTTCCTCGAAAATTTCAATGTGTATGCCACTCAACATTGTGAAATGTATTAGGTCTAACAATGAATAAGAAAAGAGGAATGTGGCTGATGCTGTCTGAACAGCATAGTGAACGCATTATTGTAGGCAAGACAGACGCAAAGCCAACAATCACGACAATATTAAAAATTTATATGTATAGCCCTGCAGATTATGAAGAGATTGAAAGACTATATGATGAGGTAAAATAAATATTCAGACAAATAGCAAAATGAAAACTCAATTCTGATGGTTTCAATAGTAGGAAAGGTAAGACAAGGAAAAATAGGATAACATGGATGGGGGTGGGGAGGAGGAATGGAGAAGGAAGCCACCTTGTAGAATTTTTGCACAGAGCATAGTTTTATCAGTGTTAACTCATGGTTTAAACATCATAAAAGAAGTTTGTATATGCGGAAGGGACCTGGAGACACTGGAATGTTTCAGACTGATCGTATAGTGGTAAGATGGAAATATTAGAACCAGCTTTTAAACTGTAAGACATACCCAATGATAGATATGGACTCTGACCATAATTTATGAGCTAGGTAACTTTGGATATGAGACCTGAATAAGCTGAAATAACAAGAGTTTATTGGGACTATTAAACAATGATCGACTGAAACAGTGGTGAGGGGAGCAATACATGAGAGATGAAGTAATGAAAGCATGAGAGGATCAAATAGGCAAAAAGACAAAGCTAGCTATGATATGGTAAGGTTAATCTTTTTTAAAAAGTTTACAGCCCTGAAACTGACTTTAACCTTGTTAATGTTCATAATCTTGGTGTAAGAAATGTAATGCTAAAAATACATGGTCCAATCTTCTTAATGTGACCAACTGTCAAAAGCCTGAATAGCCCTCTTTTGCAGTGCAGAAAGTGTCAGTGAGCTGCTTGAAGGTGCTGCCAACAGGGATGTGGAGCTATGCCGATTCCAATGCTGTGGCTCTCTGCAGGTCCGGGGGTTAGAATAGGCCTGCGGTATTCCTGCCTGTCATAAGAGGTGGCTAAAAGGAGTCTCACATGTTTCGGCCTTTATGCAGTGGTCCCCTGTAGGGTTTGACCTCCGCACTACCAAATTTTTCCGAAGAGCGAGCCAATTGGGGAAGGTGCCTTACATAGTGCATCATGTCCATCATGCATTGAGATCTTTAGCCCGCTTTCTCGTCGTCGCACTGCAGTCCCGCTCACTCGCCATCTCTTGGGTGAGAATACATTCCTGGGTGCAGTTTCCACCATCCACTATGCTGTGTTGCTTTCTGCGCCAACGACGACCATGGAGTTATTTGCACCTGATATCCAGCACGGTAGCCAGTCCATTGTGATGGGGTCGCCATGTACCCTGATGGTTGTAGCCCTCTGACAATACAGGGATCGCTTTAATGCAAACACGTATGACCCCAAATCGTTTCCCTCTCTGGGTACACCATGGGAGGAACGAAAGGCTAAGAATCGCAGCGAAGCTTATTCGCCCTGCTACCTAGTATATACAAGAGTTGATGGGGAAACCTTATTCTTATGCCACCACTACGACAACAGTGATAGCCCCATCAGTTCAGCGAATTCCAGTGGGCTCCCCAAGCCATAAGGCTACACCTGCCCCCTTGACCATGGTGACCACTACTCTCCCTGTTGCTCCTGTGCCACCTACTTCGGGAGCAACACCCCCCCACCCCCCCACCCCCCCCACTCCACCCACCCACCCATTGGGGACGTCCATCCCCACATGTAAGGCAGAGAAGCGTCCAACTTCTTCAGCTCCTCTTGCTCTGAAGGGGTTCCTTGGGTCCCTCCCAGTCCTGGAGACTGAATTAGTGAAGCCCTCCCAGCTACTGAAACCCAAGGAGCAGCAAGAAAAGTCCAAGAAGAAGACCCCTAAGACCAAGGAGCTTGCGGTGGCACCCACCCCACCGCAGCCTACAAGCTCTGCATCTGAGGATGGGGCGGAGATTCTGGCATCCGCTGAGGACCTAGATCTCGTGAGACCCTCAGACACCATGGAAGTTGATGGCACGGGTACTCAGTCAGTGGCAGCAGGTGATCCAGTAGCGTAAACTACCTCCTCGGTCCCTTCACGTCTTTTTCGGCTGCGGACAATGTCATCTTCCAGTGGAATTGCAGTGGTTTTTTCCATCACCTTGCTGAGCTGCAACAACTTCTCAGCCTTCACCCTTTCTTCTGCATTGCTCTCCAGGAAACCTGGTTTCCGGCGCTGGGACCCCTTCCCTCTATAGCTATCGGGATTATTATAAGAATCGGATAGCTTATGAGAGGGTATCTAGTGGAGTCTGTGTCTACGCCCTTTACTCTCTTTATCGCGAGTGTGTCCCTCTTCAAACACCTTTAGAGGCTGTCGCTGTTCGGGTGTGGGTGCCTCGAGCTGTTACTGTTTGCAGTCTCTTATCTTCCACCGGATGGTGATGTCCTGCAGCTTGTATTGGCTGTGCTGATAGCCCAATTGCTGCCGCCTTTTCTTTTATTGGGCGACTTTAATGCCCATAACCCTTTATGGGTTGGATTGATGGCAACAGGCCGAGGCACTGTTGTTGAGCAAGTGTTGGCACAGCTCGACCTTTATCTTTTAAATAATGGTGCCTCCACACATATCAGTGTGGCACATGGCACATACTCAGCCATCGACCTATCGGTCTGCAGCCCTGGACATGGCGTGTGCATGACGACCTGAGCAGTAGCGACCACTTTCCGATCTTTCTGTCACTGATCCAGCGTCACTCATGTGGGCGCCTCCCCAGAATGAGGCTGACTGGGACTCATTCGTCTCCATTGCCATTCTTGAGCCTCTTTCTCATCGTGCCATTGATGTGGTGGTTCACACAATCACTACCAGCATCATTTCTGCCACGGAATCTGCAATTCCCTGTTCTTCCAGGTCCCCTCGGCGGAGGACTGTGCCTTGGTGGGCACCGGAGATCGCTGAGGTAGAGATCACAGGTGGGTCCTCCAGCGTCATAAGTGGCACGCATCATTGGAACACATTAATTTTAAACAACTCCGTGCCCGAGCCCAATGTCTTATTCGCCGACAGAAGCAGGAGTGTTGGGAACAGTAGGTCTCCACCATTGGCACTTGTACCTCTCCATCACAGGTTTGGTGCAAGATTAGGTGACTCTGTGAGTATCTGACACCTGTCAGCGTACCTGAGTATCTGACACCTGTCAGCGTACCTGGGCTTTCCCTGAATGGAGCAGTCAGTACTGAATCAGTCACTATTTTAAACTCTTAGCAGAGCATTATGCTCAGAGTTCTGCTTCTACAAATTACCCACTGGCCTTTCGCTCCCTGAAAGAGCGATTGGAAAGTGTGAGCCTTTCATTCCATACACGCCACCCCGAATCGTACAGTGCTCCATTCAGTGAGCGGGAATTCCACAGTGCCCTAGCTGCTTGCCCTGATACAGCTTCCAGGCCGGATTGCATCCACTATCAGATGCTCAAACCCCACTTTGTGGACTGCCAACGACACCTCCTCGACCTTTTCAAATGTATCTGGGTTGAGGGTAGGTCCCCCTCTTAATGGTGGGAAAGCATTATCATCCCAGTGTTGAAGCCAGGCAAGAACCCCCTGGAGGTGGACAGCTACCACCCCATTAGCCTCACCAATGTTATGTGCAAATTCCTCGAATGCATGGTGAGCCGGAGGTTGAGTTGGCTACTTGATTCTCATGGCCTTCTGGCTCCGTCCTAGGGTGGGTTCCGTAAGGGCCGCTCTGCCATCAATAATCTGGTCTGCCTGGAGTCCGCCATTCGCATGGCATTTGCCCATTGTCAGCATCTGGTTGTCATCTTTTTTGACATGTGGAAGGCGTATGATACGACGTGGCATCATCACATCCTCACCACCCTTAATGGGTGGGGTGTTAGGGGCCCGCTCCCGATTTTTATTCAAAATTTTCTGTTGCTTCGCTCCTTCCGTGTGCAATTTGGTCCCTCTCATAGTTCCTCCCAAGTCCAGGAGAATCAGGTCCCACAAGGCTTTGTCTTGAGTGTATGTCTCTTTTTAGTTGCTATCAATGGGCTAGCTGCAGCTGTGGGAATGTCCGTATCAGCTTCTTTGTATGCTGATGACTTTTGACTGTACTATAGGTCTCGTGGCATTGCAGTTGCTGAACGGTGGCTACAGGGTGCTATCCACAGGGCGCAGTCTTGGGCCGTCGCGCACAGCTTCCAGTTCTCGGCTGCCAAGACCTGTGTCATGCATTTCTGCCGGCATCGCACTGTTCACCCTGAGCCACGTCTTTATCTTGACGGTGAACCTCTTGCCGTGGTGGAGACACATCGGTTTTTGGGCTTGCTTTTTGATACCGAGTTGACTTGGCTCCCTCATATTCAGCAGCTTAAACAAACATTGCAGCGCCATCTTAACGCTCTTTGTTGCTTGAGTCACACCAGCTGGGGTGCCAATCGGTCTACCCTTCTACAATTGTATCAGGTGTTGATTCAATCCTGTCTTGATTATGGGAGCCTGGCTTATTGTTTGGCATCGCCTTCCGCATTGCTGTTGCTTGACCCCATACTTCACTGCAGTATTCAACTTGCAGCTGGAGCTTTCCGCACAAGCTCTGTAAACAGCCTACTTGTGGAGGCTGGTGTTCCTCCATTGCGGATCTGGCACCAACAACTACTGGCCACTGCACATGTTTGTAGCTTGCCCGGGCATCAAAATTACCATCTCCTGTTCCCCAACTCGGTCGTCCATCTTCCAGAACAGCGGTGCCAGTCAGGATGTACAATCGCGGTTCGCATCCAGGCTCTTCTCTCTGGACTTGAGTTTTTTCCTCTCCCACCTCTTTTCCGGGCCCATATATGTATATCCCCTGTGGTGTGTGCCCGGCCCATGCCTTCGGCTGGATTTGGCACAGGACCTGAAGGACACAGTCCCTCCTGAGGACCTCCACTGCCGCTTTCTCCATCCTTGCCATGTGTCATGGCTCTGACGTGGTCTATAGTGATGGTTCGATGGTTGCTGGTCAAGTTGGTTATGCTCTTGCTCTTGAGGATCATTCTGAACAACGCTCATTACCTCCTGGCTGCAGTGTTTTCACTCCCGAGCTGGTCGCCATCTCTCGCATCCTAGAGTATATCCTCTCCCGCTCAGGTAAATCCTTCGTTATCTGTAGTGGCTCCCTGAGCAGTTTATGAGCTATCGACCAGTGTTTTCCTCGCTCTTGTCTGGTGATGTCTGCCCAGGAGTCCATCCATACTCTTGCCCGTTGCTGCCGCTCCGTTGTTTTTTTTGTGGACCCCGGGTCATTTCGGCATCCCGGGTAATGAAAGTGTTGACACGCTGGCCAAACTGGCTGTAGGTCCACCAGCTTTGGAGATTGGCCTTTCGGAGTGTGATCATTCAGTTTTGCAGCAGAAGGTCCTTGGTACCTGGGATGATGAATGGCGCACCCTGTCTTCACCCAACAAACTACGGATCATTAAGGAGACTACCAGTGTGTGGTGCTCCTCCTTGCAAGCCTCTCGCAAGGACTCTGTTGTACTCTGCCACCTGCGCATTGGCACCTGCATGACACGTGGTTATTTATTGCGCCTTGAGGACCCACCTCTGTGTCGGTGTGGTTCAGCATTGACAGTGGCCCACATTTTGTTGGACTGTCCAGTTTTAACTGCACTCAGACAGTCTTTTGCGCTGCGTGATATACTCCCTGCACTTTTAATGGATGACACTGCCATGGCAGACTTAGTTTTGAGTTTTATTCATGCAGGGGGCTTTTATTGCTTGATCTGAGGGTTTGTCTCTTTCTTTTGTGTTGAGTCTGGCCTTTGGCCTACGGTTTTAGATTGGGCTTTTTAGTGTGTCTGTTGGTGGTTGGGTTTTCCTTTTTTTGTTTCCATGGTCGGCCAACCCCTGTAACACTCTCGTGTGTTTTTAATTCCTCTTTCCTGGTCTTTGTCTATGTCGTTCTTGTTCTGTGTCATCCCTGTCATCTCTGTTGCTTGTTTTTGTTCCTTGTGGGTGTTTCATGGTCGTGGAAAAACGGACCGATGGCCTTTATAGTCTGGTCCCTTCAACCCTCATAACCCAACCAATGCTGTGGTCAGATGTGCTAGGTTTCTTGGTTGAGGATTCATGGCATGAGCAGCGTGATCGAGGTAATCCCAGAAATTCTCACTTCAGTTTAAATCCTGGGAGTTTGATGGCCAGGGATTACAGTAAAATCCTACTGGTACTCTTTGAACCACACATGTACACTGCTGTCTGTATGACACACTGCATTATCCTGCTAGTAGACACCATTGTGCCAAGGAAAAGACAGACTACATGTTGGGGTGGACATAGTGTCCAAGGAAAGATGCACAGCTGTGTTGGTCCATTGAGCCTTCCAGCATGACGAGATCACCCAGGGAATGCTTTGAAAATGTTCCCCAGACCATAACATTCCCTCCCGAAGCCTGGGACATTTCAACAACTGTTGCAGCACTGTAGATGCCAACAGCCGTCTTCGTGATGGAGCATGAAACATGATTCATCTGAGAAGGCCACCTGTCGCCATTCAGTGAACATTCAGTTGCAGTGTTGGCACCCAAGTTCCAGCCTTCGCGCCAGTAACAGCATTCAGCATGTGTGCATGGCAAGCTGCCTATGGCAGGCACACACATGCACCAATGTTCATGGAATGGCCCTGAGGAGACCTGTTAGTAGCCCTGTAGTTCAACTGTGTGGTCAGTTGCATGTCTATTTGCCTGTACACATCTCTGCAGTCATAGATCACCCCAATGGTCTACAGAGCCCCACAGTTGCCTCAGCACCAGTTTTTGACTGCGCCGTTTTGCCATATGCGGTACACTTTAACTGCAGAGGCCCAAAAACAGTTTTACAAACTTAGGTGCTTCAGAAATGCTTTCACCCTTGGCCCAAAAGCCATTAATTATGCCCTTTGGAATATCAGATAAATTGCTCTGTTTCTGCATTATGACAATGAGTGCACTGTGTTCCGCTTCCCCTTGACATACTTTGTATACCCTCCATTGCTAGTGCTGCCACCTGCTGTCAGAGTGGTTATTGCACATTGAAGTTGAACATAGATGATGGTCACATTAATGTGAATGGTCCATGTATGTAACGAATGCTGCCTGACTTAATGGTATGAAAAATACTATCTAATTTTTGCATTGGATTGTATAACCCACTGCCTCACCTGGTTTTAATGCGCAGTATCAAGATGCCCAAGCACACACGTGATAAAGCTAATTATTTCTGACACGTGCATGATATTAATCTGCTACATAATGGTACAGCATTATGGTTACAAGTACAGTAACCATAACTGAAGTGCCAGAGAAATTGGTATGTTGTTGTTGTTGTTGTTGTTGTTGTTGTTGTGGTCTTCAGTCCTGAGACTGGTTTGATGCAGCTCTCCATGCTACTCTATCCTGTGCAAGCTTCTTCATCTCCCAGTACCTACTGCAACCTACATCCTTCTGAATCTGCTTAGTGTATTCATCTCTTGGTCTCCCTCTACGATTTTTACCCTCCACGCTGCCCTCCAATGCTAAATTTGTGATCCCTTGATGCCTCAAAACATGTCCTACCAACCGATCCCTTCTTCTAGTCAAGTTGTGCCACAAACTTCTCTTCTCCTCAATCCTATTCAATACCTCCTCATTAGTTACGTGATCTACCCACCTTATCTTCAGCATTCTTCTGTAGCACCATATTTCGAAAGCTTCTATTCTCTTCTTGTCCAAACTGGTTATCGTCCATGTTTCACTTCCATACATGGCTACACTCCATACAAACACTTTCAGAAACAACTTCCTGACACTTAAATCTATACTCGATGTTAACAAATTTCTCTTCTTCAGAAACGATTTCCTTGCCATTGCCAGTCTACATTTTATATTCTCTCTACTTCGACCATCATCAGTTATTTTACTCCCTAAATAGCAAAACTCCTTTACTACTTTAAGTGTCTCATTTCCTAATCTAATCCCCTCAGCATCACCCGATTTAATTTGACTACATTCCATTATCCTCGTTTTGCTTTTGTTGATGTTCATTTTATATCCTCCTTTCAAGACACTGTCCATTCCGTTCAACTGCTCTTCCAAGTCCTTTGCTGTCTCTGACAGAATTACAGTGTCATCGGTGAACCTCAAAGTTTTTATTTCTTCTCCATGGATTTTAATACCTACTCCGAATTTTTCTTTTGTTTCCTTTACTGCTCAATATACAGATTGAATAACATCGGGGAGAGGCTACAACCCTGTCTCACTCCCTTCCCAACCACTGCTTCCCTTTCATGCCCCTCGACTCTTATAACTGCCATCTGGTTTCTGTACAAATTGTAAATAGCCTTTCGCTCCCTGTATTTTACCCCTGCCACCTTCAGAATTTGAAAGAGAGTATTCCAGTTAACGTTGTCAAAAGCTTTCTCTAAGTCTACAAATGCTAGAAACGTAGGTTTGCCTTTTCTTAATCTTTCTTCTAAGATAAGTCGTAAGGTTAGTATTGCCTCACGTGTTCCAACATTTCTACGGAATCCAAACTGATCTTCCCCGAGGTCCACTTCTACCAGTTTTTCCATTCGTCTGTAAAGAATTTGCGTTAGTATTTTGCAGCTGTGACTTATTAAACTGAGAGTTCGGTAATTTTCACATCTGTCAACACCTGCTTTCTTTGGGATTGGAATTATTATATTCTTCTTGAAGTCTGAGGGTATTTCGCCTGTCTCATACATCTTGCTCACCAGATGGTAGAGTTTTGTCATGACTGGCTCTCCCAAGGCCATCAGTAGTTCTAATGGAATATTGTCTACTCCCGGGGCCTTGTTTCGACTCAGGTCTTTCAGTGCTCTGTCAAACTCTTCACGCAGTATCTTATCTCCCATTTCGTCTTCATCTACATCCTCTTCCATTTCCATAATATTGTCCTCAAGTACATCGCCCCTGTATAAACCCTCTATATACTCCTTCCACCTTTCTGCTTTCCCTTCTTTGCTTAGAACTGGGTTGCCATCCGAGCTCTTGATATTCATACAAGTGGTTCTCTTCTCTCCAAAGGTCTCTTTAATTTTCCTGTAGGCAGTATCTATCTTACCCCTAGTGAGACAAGCCTCTACATCCTTACGTTTGTCCTCTAGCCATCCCTGCTTAGCCATTTTGCACTTCCTGTCGATCTCATTTTTGAGACGTTTGTATTCCTTTTTGCCTGCTTCATTTACTGCATTTTTATATTTTCTCCTTTTATCAGTTAAATTCAATATTTCTTCTGTTACCCAAGGATTTCTATTAGCCCTCGTCTTTTTACTTACTTGATCCTCTGCTGCCTTCACTACTTCTTCCCTCGGAGCTACCCATTCTTCTTCTACTGTATTTCTTTCCCCCATTCCTGTCAATTGTTCCCGTATGCTCTCCCTGAAACTCTCTACAACCTCTGGTTCTTTCAGTTTATCCAGGTCCCATCTCCTTAAATTCCCGCCTTTCTGCAGTTTCTTCAGTTTCAATCTGCAGTTCATAACCAATAGATTGTGGTCAAAATCCACATCTGCCTCTGGAAATGTCTTACAATTTAAAACCTGGTTCCTAAATCTCTGTCTTACCATTATGTAATCTATCTGATACCTTTTAGTATCTCCAGGATTCTTCCAGGTATACAACCTTCTTTCATGATTCTTGAACCAAGTGTTAGCTATGATTAAGTTATGCTCTGTGCAAAATTCTACAAGGCGGCTTCCTCTTTCATTTCTTCTCCCCAATCCATATTCACCTACTATGTTTCCTTCTCTCCCTTTTCCTACTGACGAATTCCAGTCACCCATGACTATTAAATTTTCGTCTCCCTTCACTACCTGAATAATTTCTTTTATCTCGTCATACATTTCATCAATTTCTTCATCATCTGCAGAGCTAGTTGGCATATAAACTTGTACTACTGTAGTAGGCATGGGCTTTGTGTCTATCTTGGCCACAATAATGCGTTCACTATGCTGTTTGTAGCAGCTAACCCGCACTCCTATTTTTTTATTCATTATTAAACCTACTCCTGCATTACCCCTATTTGATTTTGTATTTATAACCCTGTAATCACCTGACCAAAAGTCTTGTTCCTCCTGCCACCGAACTTCACTAATTCCCACTATATCTAACTTTAACCTATCCATTTCCATTTTTAAATTTTCTAACCTACCTGCCCGATTAAGGGATCTGACATTCCACGCTCCGATCCGTAGAATGCCAGTTTTCTTTCTCCTGATAACGACGTCCTCTTGAGTAGTCCCCGCCTGGAGATCCGAATGGGGGACTATTTTACCTACGGAATATTTTACCCAAGAGGACGCCATTATCATTTAATCATACAGTAAAGCTGCATGTCCTCGGGAAAAATTACAGCTGTAGTTTCCCCTTGCTTTCAGCCGTTCGCAGTACCAGCACAGCAAGGCCGTTTTGGTTAATGTTACAAGGCCAGATCAGTCAATTATCCAGACTGTTGCCCCTGCAACTACTGAAAAGGCCGCTGCCCCTCTTCAGGAACCACATGTTTGTCTGACCTCTCAACAGATACCCCTCCGTTGTGGTTGCATCTACGGTACGACCATCTGTATCGCTGAGGCACGCAAGCCTCCCCACCAACGGCAAGTTCCATGGTTCATGGGGGGAGGGAAACTGGTATATGCGTGCATATAGAAATACAGAGATATGTAAACAGGTAGTATACGAGGCTGTGATAGGCAACACCTGTATAAGACGAGAAGGATGTGGCGCAGTTGTTAGATCAGTTACTGCTGCTACAATAGCAGGTTATCAAAACTTAAGTGAGTTTGGACGTGATGTTCTTGTCGGTGCACAAGTGATGGGACACAGCATCTCCGAGGTAGCGATGAAGTGGGGATTTTCCCATACAGCCATTTCACAAGTGTACCGTGAATATCAGGAATGCAGTAAAACATCAAATCTCGGACATCACTGTGGCTGGAAATAGATCCTGCAAGAATATGACCAATGACAACTGAAGAGAATCATTCAATGTGACAGAAGTGCAACCCATCCGCAAATTGCTGCAGATTTCGATGCTGAGCCATCAACAAGTGTCAGCATGCGAACCATTTAACGAAACATCATCAACATGGGCTTTTGGAGCTGAAGGCCCACTCATGTACCCTTGACGACTGCACTACACAAAGCTTTATGCCTTGCTTGGGCTCGTGAACACAGACATTGAACTGTTGAGGACTGGAAATATGTTGCGTGATCAGACAAGTCTCGTGTCAAATTGTATCGAGTGGGTGGGTGTGTACGGGTATGGAGACAACCTCATGAATCCATGGACCTTGCATGTCGGCAGGGTACTGTTCAAGCTGGTGGAGGCACTGTAATGGTGTGGGTTGTGTGCAGTTGGGGTGAAACAGGACCCCTGATACATCTAGATATGACTGACAGGTGACACATACATAAGCATCCTGTTTGATTACCAGCATCCATACATGTCATTGTGCATTATGATGGACTTTGGCAAAAAATGAAATGATCGTATGGCATTGTTGGCCAGGAGGCCCCATCCATGGAAGTTCGGCCACAGAGTACGAGTCTTATTGCAGTCAACGCTACGTTGGGCGACTCATGTGCCAGTGATGAGGATTAGGATGAAATGATGCTAACACAACACCCAGTCCACGAGTGGAGAAAATCTCCAACCCGGCCAGGAATCGACCCGGGCCCCCCATGGGAGGCAAGCATGTTACCACTCAGCTAAGCAGACAGACAATTCCAGCAGGACAGTGCAACACCCCATACATCCAGGATTGCTACAGAGTGGCTCCAGAAACACTCTTCTGAGTTTAAACACTTCCGCTGACCATGAAATTCCCTAGACATGTACATTATTGAGCATAGCTGGGATGCCTTGCAACATGCTGTTCAGAAAAGATCTCCACCCGCTGTACTCTTGAAGATTTATGGACAGCCCTACAGGATACATGGTGTCAATTCCCTCCAGCACTACTTCAGACGTTAGCCGAATCCATGCCATGTTGTGTTGCAGCACTTCTACGTGCTCACATGGGCCCTACACAATATTAGGCAGGTGTACCAGTTTCTCTGGCTCTTCAGTGTATGTTGGTTTAATGTTATTCAATTGGATGTTACAACTGACTACATACCTTCCTCACGTCATTAACATATTTTCTTTATATATTATATATATTCTTCATAATTCTTGCCATTAGTGATAGAATAACTCATAAATATTTTAAATTTCAAATTCAGTTTAAAATGAAGGTACGTCTTGGTTCTTATATGTAATTCCACGTGAACCCCAGGTTTTTCTCATTGTCAGTTTACGCCATGGTTGCTGCAGTGCATGGGGTCACTGCCCCCTATATGTGCAGACTTCTATTCAACCTGTTTGTGTGTGGTGTGTTTTCTCATACTCTAAATAATTTTGTCTTGATGTATGATAGCATAGTAACCTTTGTAAAACATCAGGTCACTTCTTAATAGACATTAACAGTGTTGTGTTCGACAGTCTGTCAGATGAAAGTCTCTTCTGTTTCTCCTCTTATTTATGAGAAAATAGAAAATTTGCATAGCATGGCATGTAGTCACAATCTTCATAGGAAGTTCGTATTGCAGCTTGATATTTGTGCCTTTCGAGAGTATCTATTCACATTTCAGCAATTTGATACTTTTCACAAGGAAATATCTCTGCTGTCGGCTAAAGGGTATGGAATTTAGTAGCTTTTGCTTCTCTAATGTAACAATCATGATTTCTACTTTTTGAAAATTTCTCCTAAGTTGCTAAAGCCTCTTGTGAAATGGGATGAACTTACAGATAACTTTATTCTTTCTGTTCTGGTATGTCATTAACTAATTCTTACCATGTTGTTATTAATATAATAGAGGGAAACATTCCACGTGGGAAAAATTGATCAAAAAACAAAGATGATGTGACTTACCAAACGAAAGCGCTGGCAGGTCGAAAGACACACAAACAAACACAAACATACACACAAAATTCAAGCTTTCGCAACAAACTGTTGCCTCATCAGGAAAGAGGGAAGGAGAGGGAAAGACGAAAGGATGTGGGTTTTAAGGGAGAGGGTAAGGAGTCATTCCAATCCCGGGAGCGGAAAGACTTACCTTAGGGGGAAAAAAGGACGGGTATACACTCGCGCGCACACACACACACACACACACACACACACACACACACACACACACACACACACACACACACACATATATACAGACACAAGCAGACATATTTAAAGACCAATATGTCATGTCTGCTTGTGTCTGACAGCAAATGCTAACACTGAAGCTTGCATTAGACAACAAGCACCTCTTTCCTTTGCCATGAGAAAGCCAGAGCTACTGCCATTCACCCCCCCCCCCCCCCCCCCCACACACACACACACACACAAATGTGAACCTCTAGGTAAGTATTATTTTTACATATATCAGCTTACATATTTCTCATGTATATCTCTCAGAATAAAGTAACATTAAAACTAAGTATTTTGAAAAGGAATTATTTCTAAAAAATTACAAGCTATCAATATAATAGAAGGAAACATTCCACGTGGGAAAAATTATATATAAAAACAAAGATGAAGTGACTTACTGAACGAAAGCGCTGGCAGGTCGATAGACACACAAACATACACACAAAATTCAAGCTTTCGCAACAAACTGTTGCCTCATCAGGAAAGAGGGAAGGAGAGGGGAAAACGAAAGGAAGTGGGTTTTAAGGGAGAGGGTAAGGAGTCATTCCAATCCCGGGAGCGGAAAGGGAAAAACGGAAGGTATACACTCGCACACACGCACATATCCATCCACACATACATACACAAGCAGGTAGAAATGACTAAATGAAAAAGCTTTCTCCTCATTTAGATGATCACACGGCAAGAGTCTGCACATTTTATGTTGTGTAAATCGGCTATTATCAAATTTTGTTGCTATTATGCACTGACAGGCAAAAAAAAAGAAAAACATACAATGCTTCAATTTCTTAAAAAAAAGTTACAGTATTGTTTTTTAAATTCTAGTCATTTTTAACACACTATTTTACAATAAAATATTATGGTATGGTTCCCTCTAGATGTCTTACAATGCAAAAGAGCTTGTTACAAAGAATTAAGCCATAGAATAAGTAATACGAATGGATTCACACTTCAACAAAATTTTGAGGAATCTCATTATGGTAATGCAGCTCCGCTTTCGTTTTCTATACTTCACTTCATGAACCTCTTTTCACATCTTCACAAACATGTATTACCTCCTTGTGCACCAATCGCAGCCTCCAACTTTTCAGGCGTGCTCACCAATTGATACTGCAATGTCCTCTTGAGGAATCATCTCCCATTTTTCAGGAGCACCTCCTATAGGTTCTGCATAGTGCTGAGCCCTTCTAGCTGTTCCCCTAAATGCTTAATAAGATTCAAATTGGGGATTCAAGCAGGCCAAGCCATAGAGTGAACCTCTGCTGCATGTGCATTGTCATGCATTAGTGTAAAACCATCACCAATATATTAAGCAAGAGGTACAACAAGCTCCAAAAGGATTTCCTGCTGATACCGATGTGCTGTAAGGCTCATATGTCCTATGATGACCAAATGCATTCCATGCAGTCATTTTGATTCCTGCCCACACCATCACTCCTGAAAGGCATTTTGAAGGAAAATTGTGTGATGAGTGGCTCCGCCAGATCCTCTCTCTAACATTAAGTGAAAGCAGGTCAAATTGTGGTTCATTTATGAACAACAATTGCTGTTATTGTTGTACTCTCCATCCACACTATTCCCTTGCAAAACAGAGTTGTGCTATGATCTCTGGTGAAATCTGGGTCTGTGGCAATTCTTCTGGACTGAAGACTGGCTTCTTCCAGTCTGCTTCTGATGACTGTGTCACTAACCATGACCCCTCAAATTTAGTGGAGTCAGTTTTGTGTTTCAGCAGCAGTGGTGTGACGATTGTGGAGAACTTGAAGTTGTAAGAAGTGGTCATGTCTTTCTGATGTTGCTCTTCTTGGTCTTGACCTTGATTTTCTTGCATAGCCTGCAGTTTCCCTGTACGTTTTTAATGTTCTGGACATTGAGGAAGGTGTAGGGTGACCAGATGCAATTGTTTAAGAAGGAGGACAAACAGCTTCAAAAAGGAGGACAAAGGAATAAAAAAGAGGACACATCAAACGGGTCAACTGCAGATGAGAATACCACCCGTCAGCTTTGGACAAGTCATGTGACTGCCTTGAATTACTGGTAAAACCAGTAGTTAATTGTTACTGGTGGTCGGGTAGTGATTCCCAGAGCAATATTTTTTTTTTTTATTTTAAATTAAAAACATTGATTGTGGTGACAGTGTGGCACCAATTGTTTTTATATTTACGCGTAGTTTTAAGATTTAACAAAGACAGCTGCCTAAACGCCACTCCTCATTTGTTACTTTCCTCGGACTTGTCCAAAGGTGACGGGTGGTATCCCTCATCTGTAGTATTCTCCATCAAACCTATTTTCAATTTCAATAAATGAGTATATTATTTATAGACATAACATATGTACATTCCTTAACAATTATTGATACTTCTCGGAGGAACCAATGTTTTGCAGAAGTTTAGGTTTACTTAACAGATAATTGTAAAATGACACTTATGAAAATTCTTTTAAATTACATTGGAACATCAACAGACCTGCCACTGATTCAAGGTTTAATCTGTTCCTCTCATCAGTCCACTGTGTAGTAATTAGAGAAAATATTCTTTCGGCATTAGCATTATGTCCTGAAATACTGAAAAAGTATTCAGCAAGTTTCAGCAACTCTGAGTGACAGTCAACTGACATACTGTCACAAAAAAACTTTGCACATTTTTTACTGCAAGATAAAGTCCTAAATTCTGGATCATCATTATTCCTTTTTATAAATTGTCTGAAATTGCAGAACTGATCAAAACATTTTGCGTCTTCAATTTCAAAGGCTTTACATTTCTCCTGCAAATACACAAGGCTTTTCTCAACATCACTGTAGCAAAAATCATTTTTAAGTGACATCCATCTAAAACATGAGAAGTCCTTAAACATACGGAGCCACTATTTAAAATCTTCATGGCATGATTGATAAAATAAAATAGTTTCCTCAATAAAAAGTTTGACTTCTTTCTCGAAGCCTTCTCTGTTGCAATTTTCAGGATCTACTTTGACCTTAAGGCAAATGAATTTTTCACTTAATCGGTCTTCAAGCACCTTGCATACTGACTCTAAAATTTCAATGACGTCAACCACAGAGTTGTCCTCCTTTTCTAATTCCAGAATACTCATACTGAACAAAGACATCACATAATGCAAATACCATAAGTAAGCTTTACTCAACCTGTTCTCAAAAAATTGAAACAAAATCTTTGGTGGTTCGCTTTGAGAGAGAAAGTAAGCTTTAAGAGCAGCATACATTTCCAGTACCCTTTCAATGGCTGGAAAAAGAGACAGCCCCCCAGTCTTCACATGAGACAGGACTTGATTGTAATTAACTTCAACAAATTCATTAATTGTATTACGCTCAACTTTGCGAAAAAGCTGGACACTGTAAAAATCTGCCCGGACCCCGGTCAAAGAGCCAAAAAGGAGGACATGTCCGGATTAATCCGGACGTCTGGTCACCCTAGGAAGGTGTAGTTCTCAATACCTCTGCAAAATAATTCATACTGTGACCACCTTGCACAAAGACAACACTTTACAGCATCTTCAAAGCTTAATGTTATATTCATTCTTAAAAGTTGATTACAATAATCACAGGAAAATCCTGTAAACTGGTGTCTTGTGCCCACGGCACTGGCATGTACACCATGTAACAGGCATTGACTGAGCATAAGACAATTTGTGGCATGATAAATTGCACTGCTTGCATCCTTACTAGTCATACATAGTCTTCTCCAGTACTACCTTTGACCTAAGACAAGCCTGCAGCCTACACAAATCACACTTTGAGATTCTTATGACAATCAGTTCTCCCTATCATGTTAATGTGCAAGAATAGAAGAGGGCCACTAAAATTGTGAATTCACTCACCACACTCATTCCATTGAAGTCACCACACTCATTCCATTGAAGCTGGAAACCATAACTAGCGATTACATCACAGCTCGAACATCCTATCCACAATTGGCAGCCAACGAAGTTAGAAAAACTTCTGACACCAGAATGTTGAGTTGTCAGAACCCAGTTCTTCATCGAGTACCGGTTGTCGACATTGCAATGACCACTTCTGACACCACAATGTAGAAGGACAGAATGTGATTTCTATGATGATGGGTGAATCGGCTGTTGGTAAATCAGGATTGAGTGGTTTTTCCCCACATGGACGTGGTCTGCAGAGGCATTGGTGACTGGATACAAATGGCGGACCATTCGTAAAACATCTCTGGTTAAGAAAGTCCTTTATTCATGACAGGAAAAAAGATGGGATTGTAACTGGAGGAAATGTAGTTGTCCTCTGTGCTGTATCCAACTGTCTGTTGTGTGCTGGCACCAGTGGTCTACCTGCTGATGGCAGCGGATGTCCGCACTGCCACAGGGACCTAACCCAAGGTGGCACGCCATTGGCCTGGGTGATAAAGGCAGCCGCTTACTGTTCAGCCACAGCACATAACCCACCAGGTAGGCATTGTTTAAACTTCAGCACCCGGCATGACCAGAGACAATGGTGTGCTCATGCTGGAAAGGTAGATGGCTCACCAGGCAGGTGGCTGTTAGTATAAGGTAGTCAGCCAGCAGTGTGGAGGCACTAAATTGACAGCATGCAGTCATTACTGGAAGTGGAAACGTGCGGCTACTAATGGCACAGTACGTCTGTGGCGGCTGGCAGCTTCATTTCAAACTACAAGTAGTCCTCTTCTCATGGTCATCAGCCAACATAGTTTGCATTTCCCTGCATGTCACACACCTATGTACTGCTGTGTGCAATGAACACATGAGGTAGAGGTCTGATTTGGGTTATATACAGCGCATCCCAAAAAGTACTTCACAACTTCTGTGCCATAGAAATCAACTTGTAATTAACTTACAGGGGAAAGAAAGTAAAGTTTGTCTGATGAACCAATTCAAATAGATTTTTTCTGGTTCTAAGTGTGCTTCCCTCATCAATATTCTAGCCCATCCAGATCCATTCTAACATATCAACATAAACTGTCTCAATAGCTGCAGTTATTCCAGCCTTCAAATGCATCATCTTTTGGCTTGTCACCTGGTTTGATGTCATGTAATCATTGCAGTCTGCATGGAAATGGATGAAAATGTTTTTGGGACACAGTGCACTGTTGTATGAGGGATTTGCCATTCTTTCAATGCCTTACAAACTTGGTGAATTCTGGAAAACGTGTCGCACACTCTCCGTATCTTCATCACTTCTCCTTGCCTACCTACTTGGACCTTCCAATCCACACTATCTGTTTCCATGAAGTTCTTGTGCCATATTCTTATAGACGATTGGGAGGATGGTGGTTTGCCATTGTGAGTCCTGAAATTTCTCTGAACTTTGAAGTCTGATTTCATTTTAGTATACCAAACCACACACCGTGCCTTTTACTGTGCAGACTTCAGTCTTTGACTCATTTATGGTGTTCGTACTACCCTGCAACAGGAAATTTCTTTTTTAATATGTTGCCCTTGTTACCTGGGAAGGCAAAACATTCACTCGTTACCTTATATAAAAAAACTTTTTGAGTTGGTGTATCAGACAGTTTATCTTTTTCTCTAAGTTTTACAAGTTGAGTTATATGACATTGAAGTTGTATAGTACCTTTTTGGGCATCCTGTATATGTAAGCTGACTGGTCAGTGTTTCTCAAACGGAAGCACTACTACCCCAAAAACCATATTGATATTTAGCAGCCAGGCCTTGTCATTGGGCGTCGACGACTTTATTTGACCCGGGTTTCCTGTCTCATCAGCTCCTCTAGAAGACCTGCAGGAGCTGTAACTAGGCTTTCAGGGACGCTGAATAGCATATCACTGTTGGTATCGGCAAACTCGTACAAATAACTGGATGTAACTCTTTGTAGGGATATGAAATGGAATGATCACATAGGTTCAGTTGTGGGTAAAGCACGTGGTAGACTTTGGTCTATTGGTAGAATACTGGGAAAGTGCAATCAGTCTATAAAGGAGATTGCGTACAAATCACTCATGTGACGGTTCTGGAATAGTACTCAAATGTGTGGGACCTGTACCAAATAGGACTAACAGGGGATATTAAATGTATACAGAGAAGGGCAGTACAAATGCTCACAGGATTGTTTAATCCATGGGAATGTGTCACTGAGGAACTGAACTTACTCGAAGATAGACTTAATCTATCCTGAGAAAGCCTATTAACAAAGTTTCAAGAACTGGCTTTAAATGATTACTCTAGGAATATGTTACAACCCCTATGTATCGCTTGCAGAATAATTACTGCACATACAGGGGCACTCAAACAATCATTCTTACTGTGCTCCATACATGAATGGAATAGGAAGAAACCCAAATAACTTGTACAATGGGACGTATCTTCTGCCATGCACCTCATGGTTGTTTGCAGAGTTAGATGTAAATGTATTCTGCAATGTCAGCTTATTGAGTGAGTGCTTTTGTTTCTGAGTATGCTGTCCTACTCAGTAGCATCTGCTCTTCTGGCTGATGGGTGTTTCTCCCTCTGACACTGGCCTGCTGATAAATGCTGTAACACTTCTTTACCCCTGCAAAGCTTGTGTGCAACTAAATGGCCATTGCAGTACTCTAGACTTTTATTGAATAACTCTCACATAAGTGCAGGAGAATACTGTCAGTTGGTTTGACTAGGAAGCACTTGAATACAAAGCCTGTTTTCACTGTTCTCATATGTCATCAGTTCATTCACTGAAAACGCAAGAGTTGATTGAATAGCGAGCGATGACAGCACTGCATGAAGCAGAGACAAGTCTGTGTGCTAGTCAAATGTTGGTGGTATATAACAACTAAGTCCAAATCAAAGTCCAGTAGAAAATGTTGTAATACAGGGTCATCGTCAATAGAAACATGGGAGAGCTTGCTGTGAACATATGCTGGTTGCAACAAGTGAGGCCATGATAGACTGCTACAGCTGTTAATTCTGCCACGAGTCTCTTATGACATGACCTGGTACTGCAAGATGTATAATTGCATTCTGCAAATAATGACCTCGCTAGATGTATGCATAATTATATTGATAGAGCCATCAATATGTCTGGTGGAATTACAAGAACTTCCACATACAAGTGACAGCATTTTTCGTACAATCAACACTTCTTACTTATTCACCTACAGTCACAATCATACGGACACATACACCACACCTCCACTGAATAAAAGCAGTTATCAGTAAAATATAAGATGTGTACAGCAGCACTTCCCCAAAATATTCTTAAGATTTTCATTAATGTGATTTGCAGTCTCATCTTATAGTAATGTGGAATTATGTTTCACTGATCATCTTTCATCTTAAGTGCTACGGTGCTTATATTTCCAAAGAGTGTACTACACTGATATTGGATTTTTTATATCATGATGCTTTTTTCCAAGATAAAGAAAACAATTGTTACTATTTGAGAAACCCTTGTAGATACTGATGCTCACACTTGATTGGTCCCTTTCAGGTAAGAAATAATGCTGGCAGAGGCTGAATGATGGAGGATGTCATGAGCTATCAGTGATTTGTGGGGAAGTGACTTAAATTCTAGTATGAGAAGGAAATTTGGTAACAAGAACAGCAGAGAAATGGAGAAAGAATTTGATGTGTTCACCAGGCTTTATTTTATGTGCAAGGTTAAAAACATTCTTTCAATGCAAACTAAGTAATGCAACATACATGGTGAGACAAATAAGAAGAACTAAGTCAGATTGTTCCAGTGCTGCCCGATGAGGCTTCGGCAGCATTACAGGTGGCCTGTTCATTATTGCTGTTGCACGTGATAGTGAGTAGTTAAGTAGATAAATATGGGAGGCTGATATGTATGATTAATGACTACCGGTTAATGCTGGAACTGAGTTTAGGATGACGACTGACATTCTTGTGGTAAACACAAGTGCTAGGAAGGGGCAACAAATGGAGCAGCAGATTGAGATCAATTAAAGATCAGAAATTTGCCTTGTGGGAGTTTATTTTATTGATATGTTCAGATAGTTGGACCAATAAGGACTGGTTCCATTCAGAAGAGACTTGGCTTTCTGAATAATTTGCAGAGTAAGTAGCAAATTTTCAGAAAATATATCAATGAAAGCAATCAATTCTTGACAGTATAATATAATGTAATTCAACAGAGAAAAAAATCTACCCACCAAGCAGCAGCAGAACACGCACATAAAAGGTGGTCATCATTAGGCAAGCTTTTGAAGCCAGTGGCTCCTCCTTCAGGCAGAATAATGACTTCCTTCTCATTCAACCCTTCTGCCTGGAGGAGAAGCCATGGCTCCGAAAGCTTGCCTAATTATAACCTTCTTTTATGTGTGTGTTCTGCTGCAGCTGCTTGGTGATGAAATTTTGAGAAATGATACTTTGGCCATGTTAGAATGTCAACAGTGGTTTGGATTCAGGTTCTGTTGAATCATTTTTAGATTTATGTAAATGTTTATTGTAAAAAATAAGTTCTAATATTTATTGGGTATTAGTGAAGCAAATGTGATGTAATCTTTATCATCTATTGCTGTATAAAGGTCTCCAGACTCATCTATGCAATCTTTGTTTCACGCATTGTGATGCTCGTGGATGTTTTGTAATGTCCTTTACCAACCTGTTACACTATCTCTGCTTGAAAACTTCTTGGGCATAGTAATGGATTATATTGTCTATATTTCTCAGTATTGCCATGGGAAAACTGCTCATCATCTTCAAGTGTGACTGTGACTAACTATGGTGGTTCGCCATTTTATACGCTGGTTCACTAGAAAAATGCAGGCTCCAGGAGTAGGGTCATACGGTCATCACAGGGGATGCTGACATCTAGAGGGTATCTTTGCTTATCTCTTGGAATTCAGCAAAGTACTTTCTTGATCCACTGACCATCCATTTGCATGTCCAGAAATCGTGCCTACCTCCAAATTATTGTCATAATTATGCAAACAAGATGATTCACGCATGTTCCATAAGACACATTCCCTTTTTGTTTATCCTGTTGAAGGAAATGAAAATTTGTTCAAGAGTTGGTGAGAATTTTTATGGTGATGTCGAATCTTGCATGACTTGTCTTCCAGTACTTATCACCCTGTAGAAGTTTAATAGGCACTAAAGCATTCACATTTATTCTTCAGTTTACTAACATAGGCTAACTCGGTGCTTTTCTTCACTATGTATATTAGTACAGATTATATTGAAACTTAGAAGCTTTCTTAAAATCTGAGAATCCTGGACAAAGTGGTAATTTATATTCATTGCACCATCTTATGTCATTCATGTGTGTGCAAATGGTGTATTGTGCTACATCGATTTCTAAAACCCACTTTCTCTTTTGCTCGATTAATTTCCATTTTTTTCAGTTGGTGGTAACTTTAATGAACACCTTGTACACCATGGAGAGGAAGTTGTAGGTGTATAGTTTGTGTTAAAATGTTCTTTCTCCATTTTGGCACGCATAAACTTGTGCCATTGTTTCAGTTTTGGGAAATGTCTTTATCAGCAGATTTCCTGTGAACAATTTTCCAAATTTCTTTTGCAATGCTTTTCCTTCAATGTGAAACTGTGCCTTTCTTTTCTTCATACATAGAATGGCTTCGTACACTTTACCTTGTATTGCTTCTAGAATGTCGTTATTGTTCATCATTAACTACACGTGTTTCTGATTTATCTTGTGAAGCTATAAATTAAAGAAATCATTGCATAAGAGGATCATTTCTCTCTTTACCTAGTTACTGTATCATCTGAAACTGATGAAATGGGTTTTCTACCTAAAGCAAGGTTTTTTCTGTGTTCTGGATAATCTTATTATTTTCAGATGGTCCTCTAATCAAAATCTCATTATACTGCAAATCCAATAGTCCAGGGTTCACTTTCCAGTAAGTCCAAAGATTTTTGTTAACACATACAGCTTTTTTCACCTCTGAGAAACACCAAGTTGTAATTTGGTTCAGAGACCAATTAAACTTTAGGTCCCTTTATAACTGGCTGATTAAGTCCATTCAGAGGTTGGAGGAAGGCAGTTGCATACGACCTCTAATAGAACCATGCCTAGCAAAGTCGTTAAATATTTAAATAAGCCTTTGGTTTGGGAGGACAGCTTTTAATAAAACCTTCATTTGAATTTTCTCCCACCACTGCTACTGCCTGGTAAAAGTCCTGATTTTTTTTGTTCCACTTTTAGTAACCATGCTAGATCCCATTTGAAGTTTTTAATGTCAGCCAAGCTATTTTAGTTTCCTGAAGTTCTGCAGTTAATTTTCACTATAGAAATGGTGGTAGAGGCAGATGAGTTTATAAGGTGCATATTATTACATAAAGGGATGTAAATCATAAATAACATTGTATTGCTTCTAATAAAAATGCATTTAAAGATTAGAATGATTTTGTAAAGTGAGAGTTTATATCTGGCACCAAGTGAGACATAAGGAACTCATAGTGTAAATATAACGTTAATTAATTTCAAATGAAAGTTTAAAAAATTGTATCGTTATGACTTTGGTTAGTGCGTTGGAAGTGTCTCGTGTGCTGTTGCGCTTTAAAAACGATGAACTTCAGACAGTGAGCAAAGTCCATTACTTTCTTTACTGTCACTAAAACTAAAATGCATTTTTGGGAATAATTCTGTTCTTTGTCCGCACTCATTATGTTTTCAATTTTGAAGGAAGTAGGCATTCGTGTATGAATATAAGGATGACGTGAGGTAAGGCCAATGTTCTGCTTCATTGTCCAGGGACTTGAGATTCATGTATAAGTTATGATGCACTAGGTGAATGAATTAACAGAGACAGTAGATCTACTGTATTAGTCCTTACGTAACTATACTGTTCTCACAAATTTATTAGTGTAATCTGTTGATTTGTGTTCCAAGATTAAGTATTTTTCTATTAGAAACTCGTGTTGCACATTTTATTGTACCATTGCTTCAAAGAGGTGCACTGGAATGAAATTTATAGGGAAAAAATGCCATTATCAAATTTAACATCTCTCATGGCAAATTTATCATTTGAAAATAGCTTTCCCAGTAAACTAATTTTAAATGTCATTAAAAAGCCATGTGAAAACTATGGGTCACTAATGAGATTAGAGCAGGCCTTCTCAAACAAAGTTTTGTGTCACCATTTTTGGAGGGGTTCATATAATGATCTGGAGAAAAAGCTTCATATTTTTATTTCCTTCAGTTTTGACAATTGTGTCAACATGATTTCTTGTTCAATAAAAGATGATTTGTTACTCATTCAGTACTATACAGCCATTGATTATAGTTTTCATATTTTATTACAAACAATCTGTTATGGTAAATGTTCAGATTTGTTCATTTTGTAAAAACCAGCCTGCAGCATTCAAAACATCAAAATTGCGCTCTTGCAGATATTCTTAATGTAGTGGATATTGTGATAAGCTTTGAGAAGTTTGTGAAAAATGAGAGTTGATTTAATAACATCTGTCAAGAATCTTAATGAGAAACATTTTACTGGCCTCAGTCAGTGTGTGCAAGTAGTTCAACACACTCCATCTTGAAGTCAGTTAAATAAAGAATTACATATAATTTGTTTGATGAGTAAGACATATGTTATATATTTCTAAAGTTCAGATTAAGATAGTGAGAAAAGCATGCCAGATTTTCAATGCTTTTATACATTTACACACAGATCAGGGGAAAAGTTAAAGCAGAAGTATGAAACACCATAAAAAAAGAAACAAGAAAATAATAGTACCAGCAAAGGTAATAGAGGCTTATAGTGATCTATACATGGAGCATAACTCTTGTATAATGTGCAATACAGAATGTTGAAGTCCTGGGGCATTTCATTGTAAGTTAACATGCAAACAAAAGCGGCTATGTGACACATGACATTATAACTTTGTTATTAAAATAATTCTACATTAATACAAATCTGAAATAGCAATCATTTTATGAAAAAGTTATACTACATTGATCAGGGCACCCACTGTGCAATACTTTCAGAGCAGCTTGCAATCTCGGAGAATGTGGAGATCACTGAACAAAACTTATTTCTCACAGTTCAGAGGCACTACTCACAGGATAGCGTGTAGTTACCTCATCAGTTCAAAAATTTCAAGACTGGGCTTAATAAAAAAGTAGAGAACAGTGAAGATGGTAGTTTTAATGCTTCAGGTGTTCTACATACCGGTAGTCTCCACCTACTGGAATACAACACACAGGATATTCATATAACATTGTGATTGACAGAGAAGTTCTACTTTTGGGTGTTGTGCAACTCGTGAGTCACATGACTTGTATGTTGGTTATGTCGTTTAAGCGTTGAGCCATCATGTTAATTTCTGCACTTTGTCATTTAGTGGTACATTTATTTCGATAACACCAAGTCTTGTCGTGTCTTTGTCTAGCTTTGCATGCACTTTTCTCTTCTTCAAAACATTCTGGAGAATGTCTTCAACACTTGTTGCTGCATAGCAATTTGTGACACAATAATACTGAGATACATGCACATTCACTGCTTAAAACTGCCTGCTCACAACTGACTGGTAGAATGCACACTTGTTGTTTAGTTAGCTCAAGCTTCCACTGCAATTACAGCACTGATGCCATTTATACACCAGGAATAAAATAAGTCTTGGAATTTTTTGGATGGATGGTGTTCGTAATTGACTGATTAATGTAAGTAGCAATAGTTGACATATAAAAGTAAAATGTGCAAATTATTGTCCTCTGTAAATCTATTCTTCATCTACTATTGCAGTTATTGCTCATATAAAAGTCAAATTTTCAGCATATGTCAGTAATTAACAACTGTATTAGGACATATGTGGAGAAAAGCAACAGTTGTCAGTATTTGCAATGAACTGCCATAATACTTCTTACATTTCAGGGCTATAATTGTAGGTGTTACACACATGAATGTTTATATTACCTGGATGTTGGTGTAGCTGTAGCAAAAATAACTTTGGCATGTGCAGTACAACCATCTCGTGCAGCAGTGGATGGGAGAATAAAATGGCTGGCCCATCTGTTCATCTCTTGGCTTAACTTGAGGATTTTATGCCCATAATGGTGTGCTGTTCAGCACAGTACCACTGTTTCCATCAGTGTGTGATTGCTGCCCAACAATCCACAGCCAAGAACAAAGAATGCTACTTCATGAATGTATCTTAAATTAATTTAAGTGTAGAATTTGACAACCTCTGAAAAACGTCAATATTGTAAACATTTTACTTACTGTTTTTTGTAAGCTATAAAATCATCATAGCAGTAGATTTTCTAATGATCCCTTACACTTAGGTTACAAGTCATAGGATAGTGATGTACGCATACACAGATGATGGTAGTGTTGCATGAGCAAGGTATAAAAGGGAAGTGCATTGGTGGAACTGTCATTTGTTCTCAAATGATTCATGTGAAAAGGTTTACAACATGATTACGGCACAGTGAGAATTAACATACTTTGAAAGTGAAATTGTAGCATGGGACATTCCATTTCGGAAATTGTTTGGGAATTCAATATTCTGAGTTCCACCGTGCGAAGAGTGTGCCGAGAATATCAAATTGCAGATGTTACCTCTTACCGTGGGCCAACGCAGTGGCCAACGACCTTCATTTTAACGATAGAGATCAGCACCATTCGCATAGAGTTGTCAGTGCGAGCAACAAGTAACACTGCATGAAATAACCACAGAAATCTATGTTGGATGTACGGCAAACATATCTGTTAGGACAGTGCAGCGAAAGTTGGTGCTAATGGGTTATGGCAGCATACAAACAACGTGAGTGCCTTTGCTAACAGCATGACATAGCCTGCACTGCCTCTCCTGGGCTCTTCACCAAATTGATTGGACCCTAGACAACTGTAAAACGATGGCCTGTTCATATGAGTCCTGATTTTAGTTGGTAAGAGCTGATGGCAGGATTCAAGTGTAGCACAGATCTCGCAAAGCCTTGGATCCTAGTTATCAACAAGGCACTTTGCAATTTGGTGGTGGCTCCATAATGGTGTGGGCTGTGGTTATATAGGACGTACTGTGTGCTCTGGTCCAAATGAACCAGTCATTGACTGGAAGTGATTATGTTCTGCTACGTGGAGACCATTTGCAGTCATTTATGAGCTTCATGTTTCCAAACAATGATGGAATTTTTATGGATGACAATGCGCCATGTCACCAGTCCACAATTAATTTGAAGAACATTCTGGACAATTAATGATTTGACCACCAATATTGCCTGACATGAACCCCATTGAACATTTATGGGATATAATTGAGAGATCAGTTCATGCACAACATTCTGCACAGGCAACACTTTCACAATTACAGACGGCTATGGCTCAATATTTCTACAGTGGACTTCCAATGACTTTGAGTCCAGGCCTCATCGAGTTAGTGCACTACACTGGGCAAAACGAGGCCCGACTCAATATTAGGAGGTATCCCATGACTTTCATCCCGTCAGTGTATAACTGCAATTACAAGCTGTACATGATGTCTCAAGTTAAAGTGAACAACCTGTAAACATATTTTATAATATATTGCAATTCATGTGACTATGGCAGTTTAGAATCAAAGTTTGTAAAATTCAGTGAGCTGCACCACATGATGAATGCAGTGTACAACATAAAATACACATGTATTTTAGGTTACGCTGGCTGTTCACCAATTTGGGTCTTAATTTTTATAAGTGGCCATGTGTAGTAGCACCTAATGATGTGAACAAAGCTATTTTGAAGACTCGCTGTCTTGCTCTAGCAATTCTTTCTTGTATGCTTGAAAACTTGATGTTCACATGGACAAAGGACATGTCTTCTTGTCAGTATCAATGAAAATTTCCAACATCCAGGAAGAAAAGCACAAGAGTAAAATGTGGGTATTAGAAGCAGCTAATTAATTGCTGAAGCAGTCATTTTTTAAATAAAAATTATATGAGACAACCTGTGTGACAGCTAAAACGTTTCATATAGGCAACTCTGCACCATCATACTGATTTTGTCCAAAACTGGAATAGGTGCTCCTCAGAACAGTAGTAAAAATGCTGTTTGTATTGTTAAACATTTTTTGCTATAAAAGCACTGTTGCTGTGGGAACATAAAAACCTACCTCTAATATCCAAGAGAAAGAAAAAAAAATCAAATTTTCTGTCTGATTACAAGCCTTGAGAACTGAGGTTTCCTTCCCAATATTTTGCAGTTTTTGCTAAATGAAATACAAACTGTAGAGGTACTGTAGCTATGGTAAAACACACGAGAATATTCAGCAGAGAATAAATTTGAGGCTCTGTCAGCATGAGTGGACATCCTCCCAGTTTATATGCAAAAAAAAATTACAAAATGTTGTTCTCTCCTTTCTTTTGTGAAGTAATAACATGTAATTTTGAAATAGTATCAGTATGGAAAAAAGTGTGTCCATGTTAACACCACACAACATAAATATTGTAAACAATAGAGTTATGCTATGGGACATGTGTGCAGACTAACTTATCTATCACACTATCCATTATGCCATTTTCAAGATCGAAACAACTGTGTACAGCTTCCTTTGACAGATGGAATTTAGTTAGAAATTCTGTGTTGATGTTCGCTTTGAAATAATAGCCTCTATGTCTCACTTCTGCTAATTCTTTTTCATTCTGACCAATATCTTAACTGCCCAATTTTAAAGTTATTCTCTGGATAATCTCTCTTGCCCCACTTGAAATCGTGGGGTAGATTATCCATGGTGTGTCTTCCAGATAGGCATTATTTTGCACCTACAAGAAGTTTATTCTGTGAGTAGAGGTTAACTGGCTGTCTCCCCAACTTTGTACAACCAGACATATGGAAACACCCATCATGCTTCAACAACCATGCTGGTGGACTAGCTTTTACATTATATAGGTCTTATTCCATGGATCTCATGGTGAGTGGTGTCTTGGATATGGAAAAATGTAAGGATTTACTTTTAAAGGCCAAACAATAAGAGAAGTGAAGCAATTTAATTACAGTACTAATTATAATTATACAGAATGCAAAACATTAAATTTAAATATTTTCTGTGGGAATTATCGCCAAGGGACTAGAAAGAGATGCCTAGTAGAAAATTCTTTAATTCAATCTTATACTTCACTGCATTAGCTATGTGACATTAAATGTGCTCTGGTAGGTTGTTGAACACATCTACCCATGTATCTGAATCTTTTATCTACTAAAGTTGACCTCTTGAGCTATTTGTAGAGGTTGATTTTGGTCCTAGTGCTATATTCATGCTTTCCGCTATTCTTTTTTTATGAAAAGAGACGTGTTGAAGGGGTCTCTGTAATGTGTTCTTGAATGAACACCACATGTAATTCATATAACATGCTTCTGTATTCAGAAATACTATTCCTATAAATTGAATTTCCCCAGAAGCTGGGTCCATAATCCATTCCTGAATGGAAATACGAAGACTAAACTAATTTCTTCATTTTCAACTCTCCTTGAGCAGTAACCTTATTTGCTGCAAAAATAGCTGGCCAAGGCACCTCATTAATCGGGCAATTGAGGGTGCAGTTTACCAGTAGTCCCAAAAATTTTAACACTATCTACCTCTTGTATTTTATTTTTTGGGGAAACACTTTTTGTAGCTTGTGATGTTCTGTGAGAAGCACTGAATAGTGTGTATTCCTTTTCATCAAAGATCAGTGATACTTCATTTGCCTTGAACCAGCTATCTATTGATGTTTTCAAATACTAGCTGACTGTTTAGTAATGGGACTAATACTATTTTTATTCTGGTATTGATATCATCTACAAAAAAAAAAAAAAAAAAAAAATGTAAATTTTGCATCTTCTGAGTCTCAAAGTGGAAGATCATTTGTAACTGATGTACAAAACTTAAGGGCGAAAGTAACTTTCATGTGATGTGTCACTGCCAAGTAGTACAACTCAATAAAACATGGAGCATACTTAGAAAGAACTGCTGCAATTTAGTACAGAAGGTAACTGAAAGAAGTATGCAGTGATATCAACAGATACAACACTTTTATTCAAAGACAATTATTACTCTGCAGTCATTGCGATTCCTGATGGTCCCTTGGATATTGCGAACTGTGGGACAAGGTTCTTAATAGGGCGGTGTGATCACCACCAATGGCAATGTATTCTCTGAAACATGCTCCCGTGCTGGCCACATCACTAGTCAGGAGTTTTCATGGTAGGGCATTCCATTCCTCCACCAGCACAATTGATAACTCCTAGATGTTCACTGGTGCAATATGCCTGCCCAATCCATCCCGCATGTGCTTGATGAGATTTCCAAGAACTTGTTCCACCTGTGCTGTTGACACAGCCATGCACTGTTATGCATAAAAATGAAGTCGGAGCCAAACACATGCCTGAAAAGACACACATGAGGAAGGAGTACAGTATCAGAATAATTTTGACCATTTTATATATGTCACAGTAAACCTAGACAGCTGTTTGATAGGTTTGACTTCTGGTGGAAGACCTGCAGATACTACAACATACAAAACATGTTAGTTCACGTCAGTAAAACACTTTAATAATGAATACTTAATTTCCAAAGCATCAAATTAGAACCATATAGAAACAATGACAGCTGTTCATTACTTCGAATAGTACTGAATGCCAGTCCAATATCAACAGTGCATTTAACTATGAACTTTGGTAGACAGTTCTAATTAATGACTCTAGCTTGCAGCCGGTTCTGAACTACAATGCTGCTGCTATGATAGTGGGCTGTCAGAGCGGGGCAAGCAGCACTGCACTCTGACGTAACTCTAGCGACGGCTGATGGCAGATCCCTGTCTGCACTCTTGTATCTGCCATGAAAGTGACCAGGTACACTGGTCACAGGGTACATGCCCTTATCCAGGAACACACAGGCTGTGGTGGGGATGATAGCAGGCAGAACTCCATGGATGTCATGACGGCTGTCCGGAGGTAGTGCCTTCGTGGACATCGACTTAGGCTGGTGGGAATGGCGGAAGTGCAAAGTTGATCTAAAACAGCATCACTCTGTACAGCAGCAACCAGAACAGATGAGAGGTGGAGATGATTGCTGTGGTGGACCCCTAGGGGTTTTCTTGGTCTGTAGGTAAAAATCATGCAGCGGACTTACTGACATGGGTTCCCCCAGCTGATTCTGTTGATGCTGGTGCAGTATAGAGAAACTAGAATGACGTACAACAAATGACCCAATACTCGTGCGATGACAGTGGAGTCCCAATGCTATTTCTTGCCAAAAACTTTGAGGAAAACTTCATCCTGCATTTGAAGCTTTGTTTGACAAGGCAAAACAAAATGTTTCCATGATGGCTGCAGTAGATGCAACAGGGTATGGTGACAACAACCATGTAATAATACTGCCAGTGAGTTCCCTTTGCATGGAGGAGCAGTATGGGGGAAAGAAAAACTTTAAGGATTGCTCTTGTGTGAGGGAGGAACAGTGTTTCTCCATGTGACTTCAGAACATTTGAATCAACTATTCAGCTTCACTGTTAATTAGGGTGAAAAGGAGCAGTAGTGACATGATGTATGCCAGCACCAAACTGTTCAAAATCAGCTGACGTGAACTGTGGTCTGCTGTTCAAAACAGAGACCATAGGAAAACCTTTGAGACCAAAAATTAGAGGACAAAGCTGCTACAATACTTTCAGTAGTGGTGGATGTCATGGGAACTACAAATGGAAATTTTCTGTACACTTCAGCCACCAACAATCAACGTGTGTTCCAGAATGAACCCATGAAATCAATATGCAAGCACTGTCACAGTCCAAACAGACTTAGCTACTAAAAAAGCTTAGTGACAGGGTTTGACTAGTGATTCACACAAGCACTGCAATGAGAGATCATTTCCTGAATTTCTATATCCATCCCTGCCAAGTATCGCGATGTCGGGCGAGTTGCTTTGTGCAAACCATGCACCAGTAGCCTCCTCTATGTAACAGAGGCATTCCCCGCTTTCTTTGCTGCAGGCGTGTACTACGTCTATCTCCCCACCACGCTCTGCTTCTGTTGGATGGTCTTTCACGTGCAGTCCCTGCTCAGCTCTGGTATGCGATTTAGGACCTAAGTTTTCTGTTTCACTTCCAGCGCTCTCTACTCTGTACACCTTTCCATTAATAAATACACGGTCCCCTTGTTGGGTTTGACCTGCTTCCACTTTTCCAAAATTTTCATTAGTGCAGATCGTGCAGGGAAGGTCACCTGTTGTGGTGTCTGTCTGACATTTGTGCCCCTGCACTCTTCCTTTCCAATAATGTAGTACACCCAAAGCCCAGCACTGTGGCCATCCTATTCACAGGGGGGTGGGGGAGGGTCGTCAAGTGCCTGCAGGTAGTAGCCCCCTGACCACACAGGGATCTCACTGTTGATACCTGAGCTGAAACCCCTACATGTATGCCAAGAAGTATACGGCCATTGGACTGGGGCATGGGGCTCTGAGGAATGTATTACTGGCCAGGTAGCTGTTGCTGGGGATGGGTGGTGCCAATGGGGAGAGCCCCCATTTGGGGGATTGTATATGAAGTGGATGAAGCTTTTACCTGCTGGTGGTCATATGGCCCCAGCAGTGTCTTCAGAAGGAAAGAATTCATTCAGCACAGAAAAACACAACCCAAAACTGGCTACACTGTGGGAGGAACGTTGGCCTAAGCAAGAAGCAGGGAAGTACCCCCCCCCCCCCCCCCCCCAATTCCTTGTTTTGTACAAGGACAGACGACTATACTTTGTTGGCCACAATGCCTCTGTTCTTTGTAGAGACTACAGAGGACAAAGTTGGGGAAGTTGTAACCGTCTCCAAAATGAATAGTGCGTCAGTTTTGATTAAAACAGCATCCCCTGCCAATTCACAAGTGTTGCTTTCTTGTGACAAGCTGGGTAACATTCCAGTGACTGTCACTCCCTATAATAGTCTAAACATGGTTCAAGACATCATTTTCTACTGTGACCTCCTCTTGCAGTATGCCAACTTGGAGCAATGGGGTGTACACATTCTCCGTCATGCCCATAGAGAGCCAAAAGGCTGATATAATTGCTCTTGGGATCTTCATCAGGCTACACTATCTTTCAGAGACAAAAAACTACAGGAACATAAACTCTGGACAGACTGAGACGCCAAGAAAAAGTATGAGCATCTATGTCCTGCATGCATGACAATGCCATACACTACAGCTATGATGACATCACCCTCACTGCCAAAAGCACTCTCCCCCATTATGCATCCTACAGCGATCTCTCAGGGCCGTTTGACCACACCTGCCCATCTGATAGTCGGGGCTCTCCTCCTGTTAGTACTCCCACACTCACTTTGGGAGCAATGCCTACCCACCCACTGGGGAAACCAATTCCCATCACCCAGCAGGAGGCGCATCACCCTCATCCAGCTTCTCATGCTAGGAAGAGGTCCTTCAAGATATTCCTCTTCAAGGTTTATGCCAATCTGCAACTGGATACCAACCAGCAGCTGAATGGGCCACAGGCTGCTGGTCATGCGGCTTCACATTCTTGTTCAGTCCCTGAAACTAATTCAAGGAAGTCATTCAAACACACCGAGGAGAAGAAAGACAAAAAAAGTCTTCCAAGATAATGAAATTCAGATGGTCCTCACCCCACCAGATCCCACATGTTCTGCTTCTGTGGCTGCAGCAACGATCCTGGTGGCCCTTGAGACTCCATTGCATCACACATTTCTCAGACCCTGTGTGTGTGTTGGTAACATCACGTCTCAGCTAGTGGCAGCAGGTGACCCTGGTCCTTTCACACCCTCACAGTATAGTGACAGCATGATTCTATGGTGAAATTACATTTTTTACCCTTTTTTTCCACAATGTGACTGAGCTACGATGTCTTGTAGGCTCCTCCCCTGTGTGTGTGTGTGTGTGTGTGTGTGTGTGTGTGTGTGTGTTGATAACATCACATCTCAGTTAGTGGCAGCAGGTGACCCTGGTCCTTTCACACCCTCATAGTATAGTGACAGCATGATTCTATGGTGAAATTACATTTCTTTACCTTTTTTTTCCACAATGTGACTGAGCTACGATGTCTTGTAGGCTCCTCCCCTGCTTTCTGCACTGCCCTTCAGGAATCTTGGTTTCTAGCATTGCAAACCCATGCCCTTCGTGGCTACTGGGGGTATTTTAAGGGCTGCAAGTCGGGTAGAGCTTGCACATATATATAGCAGACTTGTGCCTCTTGATACAACTTTGGAGGCTGTGGCTGTAATGTTTATCACCCTCCATATGCGGGAGTGTCTCAGAACGTATTCTCTACATTGGTTTCTCAATTCCTCCCACCCTTCTTAGTCTTGACCGACTTCAGTGCCCATAACCTGTTGTCCCATGGAACCATGATTACTTGCTGCAGTAAAGACATCAAAAATGTATTGGCAGATCTCAATCTCTTTCTCACTTCAGTGTGGTACGTGGAACTTACTCAGCCATTGACCTTTCTGTTTGCAACCCTGGTCGTCTCCTATCCATCCACTGGAAGTCCCATGATGACCTGTGTGGTAGCAACCACTTACCAATCTTCCTATCTCTCCCTCAACATCACTCCCCTGAGCGCATGCCTAGATGGGCTCTCCGCAATGCTGACAGGGATGTTTCACATCCACTGTCGTTCTGAGCTCCCTGCTTCATGGAGCCATTTATGCGGCTGTCCAGAGTGCAACAGCAGCCATTCTATCGGCAGCCAACTAGGCAATTCCCTATTTTTTGGGATCCCCCTGTCAGAAGATAGTACCTCAGTGGACCTTGCAAAACGCCAAGGCCATTATAGATCGCAGGGAGACTCTCCAATGCCATAAGCTGCATCCATTATTTGAGTACCTCATTGCCTATAAAGGACTCTGTACCTGGGTCTGCCACTTAACTTTCAACCATTGGACCACATGTGCCTGCTTCGCGGGTCTGGGCAAAGATCAGACGTCTCTATGGATACCAGTCCTATGCAGATGTACTTGGTATTTCTTGAATGGTGCTGTTTTGACTGGCCCAGATGCTGTAGCCAAACATTTTGCTACTATGCTCGAACCTCTGGCTCTGAGAATTATCAACCTGCTTTTCACATCCTTAAACATTGGATAGAGTGATTGCTCTTACCTTTCACTACACACCATCTGGAGCCCTATAATGCTCCATTCAGTAAGTGGGGATTCTTGAGTGCCCTAGCCCTTAGCGCTGATACAGCCCCAGGGCCAGCCCGCATCCACACTCAAATGCTCAAACACTTATCAGTGGACTGTCAGCATCATCTCCTTACCATCTTCAACTGTATCTGGAGCGAGGCTTCCATCTCAAATTAGTCTCACCGGTATTATCTCTAAGTAGCTCAAATGCATGGTGAGCAGGTGGCTGTTTTGGCTCCTTGAGTCTCAGTGCCTTCTGGCTCCATCCCAGAGCGGTTTGCACCAAATGTCAATACCCTGTTGCTGTCTTCTTCAGCCTACAAAAAGCTTATTACATCACATGGCAACACCAAATCCTCGCTACCTTACATGAGAGGGGTCTCTGGGGGCCACTTCCGATTTTTGTCCAGAACTTCTTGTTGCACTGTGCATTCTGGGTTCAAGTTGGTGCTTCCCACAGTATCACAACCCCTTCTCCCACCCCATATCCAAGAGAATGGAGTCTCACAGGGCTCTTTATTAAGTGTGTCTCTCTTTCTAATGGCCATCAATGGTGTAGCAGCAGCTGTGGGGTCTTCAGGATCACCCTGTAATTTTTCCTCCTATCTACGTAATTCTGTAGCTCTCAATTCGTTCAAGCAATCAATCATTCATGATAGGAAACACAGTCATAGCTCAGTCACTCAAAATGATTCTGAAATTTTACTTGTTAGAATGAAATCAGGCGATGATTCTTCTTCTCTGCAGGCTCGTGCTTTGCGGCAGTCTGCTAATCTGTACAAATAAAATGCCTCGTAATTTTTGGGAACGTTGTATAATCAGTCGGGAAACCTCATATCAAGCGGATATTTGGCTTTGATAAAGTTTAACCTTCCGAAGAAGTAATCGAGCTCTTGGATTATTAAATGCAGGTTCGTATCCAGTCTTTCGGAAGTTCCCTTCTGATTAACAACTATGCAATATATCGATAAATATCATTAATTCTCAAATTTCAAATACACACCTTTTATTTGAAGGAGCAATCTATATATATTTCCTTTTAATCGTACAGTTCGTATCAGTTATCTTATGTGATAAATCTCAATAATCAGATTACAGTTCTTCCAAACAAAGCTCAGGCTAATCGCTTTTTTATTAACCACCAGAGAGAGTACTACAAAGAATACTTATGCGCTCAAGGCATAGCTATTGTATGAACTACTTTTCGCATGGATTCTGCGAGTATGGAGATAGAAAATTAGTAAACATCATTCAAGGGTAGAATTGTATCTGAATAATTCATCAAATATAAAGAGATATTACAATTGCCCCTCGCAGCGAGCAAAGTTAATGATAATACACTTTGCGAGCTAACAGAAAAAATTTGTTGGGTTGTTTATTCAAAAGAGGAATATTGTGAATTAGTAGAATTTTACTATAGAGAGTATGGGTAACATGTTAAGACAATAAGTTACGAGAATACCTAAGCTGTAGCTTTTATATGTACCGGGGTAGACCCGCATCCCGAGTACATAACCAGGGAAGATGTAGATTGGTGTAATTACGAAAAAGGTCTACCCATTTGAGAACTGGCCTTCACAGGGAAAACCCGGAAGAATAGACCCCAGCTCAGGTATTAAAGAAGATAGTAAAGCCTAAATCCAGTAATTTCGAAATATATAGAAGCTCTGTAGATTAGATCAAAGGAAAAGTGCCTCATAGCCAAAAAACAAAATTTACAATATTGCTCCAAAAAAAAATTTTCAAAATTCTTCTTTCGACGATGTAGCCGGCGATCTCGTTGTGAAGTCGATGGAACAGGAACACTGGATACGGACACCGGGTAGGCGACATACAGCATTTGGTGGAGGCGGCACGGAGGACAGGCGATGGCTTATGGTACAGGATAGAAGCTGGTAACGTGCCGTAGAAACGGGAAGATGATCTCAGGAACAGATGGTCAGGGACGTGAACATGAAACAGGTTTAAAGTGGAATAAGAAAAGGTTCTGACTGAATAAATCCCTGGAAGAGAGTGGATTAAGGCAACGAAGTCCATATTTCATCGTTGAACTCAAAATCGGAGTGGATTCTTATATTCTTCCATCTGTACTAGACTGGAACATCCATCAGTTCTGACAATCGTGAATTTTTTTTGTAGTCCTCAATACCAAAGTTGTTTTGTATTACAACTGCTGATTGTCCAAAACATTGCCAAATAGACTGTGGGCATTTAAATTTTGTTGTAGCTCATATCGAATGTATTCCTCTCAAAAAAAATTTTAATCTAATCTTCGTTTTGTTATAGTGCAGGTGGAAGTAAAGCATTGAATCTGTCTGAGGTTTGCTTTCAATTACAAAATTATGGATAAAATTTAAGTTTACACCTGATGAAAAATTTTAAACATAGGCATATGACACTGACTCCAGAAAAGGAATAATTTGAAAAATTTTCATTATTCTTATAATTAATTGATTTATAGATCCACTTGCAAATAAATATCATTAATGATGACGTATGTTCATTTAACAAATCATCCACTCACAGAATCTTCTTCATCCTCTCATGAACATTTATGGAAATATTATTATTATTCTGGATTTACAATGTGAGTACATTTTTCCAGCACCTATTCTAGATTACAGTAAGTCACTAATTATTGTTCACCACTCTTCTCTATTTGTCCATAAATCTTCAGGTATGTTGTTCTTCCTCATTGCTGACTGAACTCCCTGTATCCATGTATCAGGTGGTCGTCCCCTTTTTCTTCTTCCAATTGGTACTCAGTCGATTATGCATTTTGGTAGCCTTTCCTGTTCCATTCGTCTGATGTGTCCATACCATTTAAGTTGTTTGTGCTCGATGAAATCAATAATTGAATTTTTACATTTCATCTTGTCTGTGATTACTTCATTTCTTATTCTTTCTCGTCTTGATATTCTTGCTGAACGTCTCCAGAAATCCATTTCTGTGGCTAATAATTTTGATTTCAGTTGCCATTTTGTTGTCCACACTTCTGAACCATATGTAATAATGCTCCTAACTATTGTTTTAAAAATCCTTATTTTGTTATCAGTTGTTATGTGTTTGTCCCAGAGAATTCCATTCAATAAAAAGATTGTCGTCTTTCCAGAATTTAGTCTTGATCTAATTTCTTTGTCCTGTTTCCCGTCATTTGTAATTTTCACACCTAAATATTTATATTCCTTAGTAGCTGTTATTGTTCCCATCCCTTCTTCTAATATTAAGTCTCCATTCACTCCACCAATTACCATGTATTTTGTTTTATTCATGTTTACATTTAGACCTGATTTTTTATATTCTTGAATCAATTTTCTGATCATATACTCTATGTCCTCATAGTCTTGGGCTATAATCAGTTGGTCATCTGCAAATTGTAACGAGTATATTGTTCTATCATTTATTGGTATTCCCATAGCGTGACATTTTTTCTTCCAATTCTGTAAAGTTACTTCTGTATATATTTTATACAATGTAGGTGAGATGCTACATCCTTGACGTAATCCTTTTGTGACTTGGAATCCATGTGATAGATATTTACCAATTTTTGTTTTTGAAATAGAATTTTTATATAAATTTTGAATTGCTTTAATTATTCTTGGATTTATTCCTATTGATATTAAAGCTTTCCATAAACTGCATAAAGGCACACTATCATAGGCTTTTTCTATATCTATGAATACTAAATGTATAGGTTGTGCCCGAACCATTTTTTTTTTCAATAATTTGTTGTAGGCAAAAAATATGATCAATTGTTGATCTTCCAGCTCTAAAACCTGCTTGTTCTTCAGCCTCCTTTTCTTTGTATTCTTGTTCTAACAAATATTTAATAATTCTTCCATATAATCTACTGAAGGTATTGGTCACTGTTATTCCCCTATAATTTTTACACTCATCTTTCGCTCCTTTTTTATGTATCACTGAAATATATCCTACTTTCAAATCATTTGGGACATCTTCCCCATTTAAACATCTTTCGAAAAGGTTTCTTAACAATTCCATTAATTTCTTTGTTCCTAATTTTAATAATTCTGCAGGAATACCTCCAATGCCTGTAGCCCTTCCATTCTTTAAAGATTTTATTGCAGTTTTTACTGTCTCTATTTCCAAACGGATGTAATTCTCTGCTTGTAGATCTATCATTTCATTATATTCAGGGTTTCCCAACTAATCTTCCCTGTTTTCTGTTAATAAACTTTTAAAATATTTTTCCCAAGAGTCATGAGTAATATATTTAATATGTGTTGTTTCTTTGGAATTCCTTCTTAAATTTTTTATAGTTTTCCATGCTTCTGTGTTCTTTATGGAAATATATTTCAACAATTATGTCCATAATATGAAACACACAAACTGCTATTCTTAAAATGTTAATTAAAATTCTTAAATTAATTCTCTGGGTAAAGAAGGCATAATGAAAAATCTAAAAATTATAATAATTTTCTCTTGCGCAACCAGAGAGTTTCTTCAATTGTTTGCAACAGTGACATTATCAACTGTTGCTTCATTTCACAGTTCATTTGTTTTCTTGCGCGAACAGCGCACATCATACTCACAGCGTATTTACCTACATATCCCACACTGTTCAAGTTTCACACGCAATTCTCACATAAGTGCCGTGTCTTGAGGAAATGTAGATGAACTTTCATTGTATATCACTGTGGCTTCTGCTCATAGTCCACACTTACAAACACTAGTAATTAAGAAATTCTTCTACCTATCTTAAAATTTTTGTGCTAAACTATCACAGGAGTAATCTCACGGTCTCTTACCCTATCACAGGAGTAATCTCACTGTCTCTTAACCTACCACAGGAGTAATCTCACTGTCTCTTAACCTCTAGACAACATAAACTTCTTGATATTTATATACACATTTGACTCATTGTCAAATTCCACTCTAAATTCTTCTCCATATCACAGATCTATAATCCTTCAAAAAATTTCTTAATATCATTATGCGGGGATAATCCCTTTATTCTTTTCGATTTGGGATATGCCAACAAGTATGATCCAGGATTTGGTATATTTACAATAACATATGGTCCGGTATAAATAAGATTCCATTTCTTTATGTTCTTCATCAGTTTCGAGGAATGGATGTGTCGCCTCAATAAAACCTTTTCTACAAGATGAAACGTCTGAATCCGGTGAATCAGTTTATCATATGTCAATTTCCGTTGTATTGCCTTTTTAGTTAAATTGACAAGTGCGAGTCGAATCTTTTCCTCCCATTTTAAATTCTGGTCTTCATACTTTGGCAGATGGTTTATCCAGAAGTTCTTTTCAATCTGACTAAACATAAGCTCTGTTGGAGTAAAGTTAGTTGAAGTATGTGTCAGATTATTAAATATTTGTTCAAATTCTGACAAATAATCAGCCCATGATGCTTGTTTACTGTGACAGTATGTACGCATAAATTGGTTTAATTCTCGGAAAACTCGTTCTATTGGACTACCTTGTGGATGGTAACATGATGTCAAAATTTGTCGAATACCAAGTTGTGTCAATGTTTGCTTCCATTTAAATCCAGTAAAAATTCTGGCATTATCTGTAATTATGGATTTCGGTAAACCTACATGCGGAAGATAGTCACGCACCAATCTCACTACAACAGCTCTGGCAGTAGCACACTTTAATGGACATAGTTTTACATATTTTGTAAACACGTCAAAGAATCCAACAATGAATTGGACTACTCCTCTTGATCGTGGGAAAGGGCCGCAGATATCACACGAAATTAACGCTCTTGGCTCTCGTGGAATAATTGAATGCAGAACATGCTTACTACCTCTATTATCCGGTTTTGCCTTTTGACAGAGTAAACAGTTTTGTATTGTTTGGTGCACTTTTCTCCGAATATTCGGAAAATAACAGTATGCTCCTATTTTATTGGCACATTTAATTACACTAAAATGTCCCCATGATAAGTGGGTAAACCAAATTAATTTTTCCTCATATTCCTTCGGGATACATACACACCACCATGGATTGTTGTCCTTCCCACATCTGAAGAATAATACTCCATTTACTAATTTATAATGATCTAAACTAGCCCTTGAATTTTGTTGTTCCTTTAGCTGAATTATCTTCTTCCATCGAGGGTCTTTTCGTTGTAAATTTCCCATATCTCTACAAAGATGTACATAATAAGTCTTGTAGATACTGTCCTGCAACAGTAATACTGGAAAATCCGAAGTATTTACTGATTCTATTTCCGGTGTTAAACCTTCTAGGGATCTTGACAGTGCATCCGCAATAATATTTTCTTTGCCAGACACATGAATAATTTTGGTTCAAATGGCTCTGAGCACTATGGGACTTAACTTCTAAGGTCATCAGTCCCCTAGAACTTAGAACTACTTAAACCTAACTAACCTAAGGACATCACACACATCCATGCCCGAGGCAGGATTCGAACCTGCGACCGTAGCGGTCGCGCGGTTCCAGACTGTAGCGCCTTTAACCGCTTGGCCACCCCGGCCGGCATGAATAATTTTAAATTGGTACTGTTGTAGTGTCATTGTTCAACGTGACAGTCTAGGATGTAATAATTTACATGTTTGCAAAAAGGTTAGTGATTGATGGTCACAATACACAATCGTTTTCGAACCATATAAATAATAGTTAAACTTCTTGAATGCCCAGATAACCGCAAGTGCTTCAAGTTCTGTGGTCGTATAGGCTCTTTCACAGGGCGAGAACACTCGACTAGCAAATGCTATCGGACAGAATGTTGGTACCCCTTTTATTTTCCTTATTTGGAAGAGACAAGCACCTAATCCAACATCTGATGGATCCGTGGACAGACAGAACTCACAATTCATATCAGGGTGATATAATAAGGATGCGTTAACGAGTTGGTCTTTAATGTCTCGAAAAGCTAGTTCACATTCTTCAGTCCATTGCCATGGCACATCCTTCCGTAGAAGCCGGTTTAATGCCTCAGAATTCATGGCTTGAGTCTTTATGAAACGACGGAAGAACGATGCCATACCTATAAATCCCTTCAGCTGTCTTTTATTCCGTGGTGATGGAAAATTTTGAATTGCACTTATCTTCTTCTCGGTAGGCAGGATACCTTTCGCATCTATCATATGTCCTAAGAACTTAATTTGTGGTAAAGCAAAATGAGACTTTTGTAAGTTTACTGTAATTCTGGTTTTCTTGAAAACAGCAAAAATCCTTTCGAAAATATGCAAATGCTCTTCCCATGTTTTCGTGGCTATTAATAAGTCGTCAACAAACACAGTTATACGACTATGCAATTCTGGTCCAAGAACATAATCCAACGCTGAAATAAATATTCCGGCACTAATATTAAGTCCGAATGGGACAACTCTAAATTGGTAACTTCTCCCAGCATAGATAAATGCGGTATATTTCCTAGATTCTTCATCCATTTGGACCTGCCAGTACGAACTTCTCAAATCAGCACTAGTTAAGTACGAAACATCCTGGAAATTTTGAATTAATTCATCTATATTTTCCGGATGAGTTCTTACAGGTACTATTATTTTATTAATCTCTCTCGCATCCAGAACTAATCTAACGTTACCTCCAGGTTTTGGGACGACTAAGAGCGGAGAACAATATGGACTAGTTGATGGCTCAATCAAGTTCCATTCTAACATTCTATTTATCTCCCTTTGAACGGATTGTTTTAAACGCCAGGGGATCGGATAGTGTGTGTAACAGTAAGTCTGATGTGGCTTCACTTGTAGGTGACAAATATACCCTTTAATAATTCCTGGCTTCTCATCAAAAATCTCTTCATATGCCTCTAACAAATAATAAAGCTGCTGCCTTTGTTCTCCGGTAAGCTGATTTGATTCACTAGCTTTTGTCATTGTTGTTTGGTTAAAGTCCTCCTGTTGTATCAAATCCTTTGAAAGCTCCTTCCAACGACCGTTTGTAGTGTCAATTAATTGAATTATGGCACCGCGACAATATTTCTCATGCACCGTTTCCTTTCTATTTAAATCCAGTGCTATCTCTTCTCCATTTAATCTAAATTTAACTATTCCTTCCAAAAAATCAATCTGACAATCATACTCCCAATACCAAGAATACAGTCCACTAATAACTTCTCCACTACAAGGAACGTGCATTTTATTGCTACATTTTCCATTTTCATCTCTAATTGTGTTTGTATTTTGACATTGGGAGAGCATGCTCCAACAGCTCCGATGATTTTGCAGTTCTGTACTGGCAAAATTGGTATCTTCTTCTTCCTAATAATTCTCCGAAAAAGAGAGCCTGAGATGACATTGGCGGAAGCGGCGGTGTCCAATATCACATTCGTTGGAACTTCCTCTATTTCAACAAATACTTCCGATACCGGAACACTCGATCTGTCATTATGACACGTTATTAAATCCTTTGTTAACTCTTCAGTCAACAGCTCACCATCATTATATCTTAACAATTGTAATTTTACTGTTTCGCCCCTAATAGATCCCCTGGCCCCCGGAGTAGACAACATTCCATTGGAACTACTGACGGCCTTGGGAGAGCCAGTCCTGACAAAACTCTACCATCTGGTGAGCAAGATGTATGAAACAGGCGAAATACCCTCAGACTTCAAGAAGAATATAATAATTCCAATCCCAAAGAAAGTAGGTGTTGACAGATGTGAAAATTACCGAACAATCAGTTTAATAAGCCACAGCTGCAAAGTACTAACACGAATTCTTTACAGACGAATGGAAAAACTAGTAGAAGCTGACCTTGGGGAAGATCAGTTTGGATTCCGTAGAAATACTGGAACACGTGAGGCAATACTGACCTTACGACTTATCTTAGAAGAAAGATTAAGGAAAGGTAAACCTACATTTCTAGCATTTGTAGACTTAGAGAAAGCTTTTGACAACGTTGACTGGAATACTCTCTTTCAAATTCTAAAGGTGGCAGGGGTAAAATACAGGGAGTGAAAGGCTATTTACAACTTGTACAGAAACCAGGTGGCAGTTATAAGAGTTGAGGGACATGAAAGGGAAGCAGTGGTTGGGAAGGGAGTAAGACAGGGTTGTAGCCTCTCCCCGATGTTATTCAATCTCTATATTGAGCAAGCAGTAAAGGAAACAAAAGAAAAATTTGGAGTAGGAATTAAAATCCAAAGAGAAGAAATAAAAACTTTGAGGTCCGCCGATGACATTGTAATTCTGTCAGAGACAGCAAAGGACTTGGAAGAGCAGTTGAACGTAATGGATGGTGTCTTGAAGGGAGGATATAAGATGAACATCAACAAAAGCAAAACGAGGATAATGGAATGTAGTCGAGTTAAGTCGGGTGATGCTGAGGGTATTAGATTAGGAAATGAGACACTTAAAGTAGTAAAGGAGTTTTGCTATTTGGGGAGCAAAATAACTGATGATGGGCGAAGTAGAGAGGATATAAAATGTAGACTGGCAATGGCAAGGAAAGCGTTTCTGAAGAAGAGAAATTTGTTAACATCGAGTATAGATTTAAGTGTCAGGAAGTTATTCATGAAAGTATTTGTATGGAGTGTAGCCATCCATGTATGGTAGTGAAACATGGACGGTAAATAGTTTGGACAAGAAGAGAATAGAAGCTTTTGAAATGTGGTGCTACAGAAGAATGCTGAAGATTAGATGGGTAGATCACATAACTAATGAGGAAGTATTGAATAAGATTGGGGAGAAGAGAAGTTTGTGGCACAACTTGACCAGAAGAAGGGATCGGTTGGTAGGACATGTTCTGAGGCATGAAGGGATCACCAATTTAGTATTTGAGGGCAGCGTGGAGGGTAAAAATCATAGGGGGAGACCAAGAGATGAATACACTAAGCAGATTCAGAAGGATGTAGGTTGCAGTAGGTACTGGGAGATGAAGAAGCTTGCACAGGATAGAGTAGCATGGAGAGTTGCATCAAACCAGTCTCAGGACTGAAGACCACAACAACAACAAGATCCCCTGACCGCTCCTCCGGGGCACGATGCGGTCACGTTTAGTTTTACTGATTGTTGGTCCGATTGGTATTTGTCTCTTCAGCTACTTCAGTGATTATCGGTTGTTGTGGTGAATTCTGACTATATTGCCTTGCTTGATTCGTGTAATTATTGTTGTTGTTTTGCTGGTGTTGGTAGAACTGTCCTGTGTTGCGATACATTGGATTATATCGATTAAAATTCCTATTGTTCCTAAAATAGCCCCTCGCTGCACCATTACTAAAGTTTCCATTATGGTAACAATTATTGTTTGCATTTTGTCCATTTCTAAGTCTCCTCGGAGAGTGTAGTTGGTTATGATTATTGTTACTGCTACCATTACTGCCATTCCCACTCGAGTTGCAGCTCGGATTCGCTTCTATTGCTCTTCTTTGATATGACATTTCTCTTGCCCTTTTATTGTCCTCCTCAATTACATCAATACGATCAAGCGTAGTCATAAATGAGTCTATATCCTTATCATTTATATATAACAGCTGATTCCTTATACTGGTGGGTAGTCTGGACTTGTGTATTCTAAGTATATCCGTCAAAGGAATCGGTACATACCCAATACAAAGATTTATTAATGTATGTCTCAAAATATCTCTTTAGAGATCCTCTAGAAAATGAGAAAGGCTCAGGATATAATACTTCCTGCCTAAGTCTTTCTTGTATTCCAGCAGACCAATATTTTGCTAGAAAAGCCTGCTCAAATTCTTTGTAACATTTACACGAAGATGTTTGTTCGGATGCCCACAATGCTCCTGTTCCTTGTATATATCCAGATACAAAACTAATCTTTTGCCATTCTGTCCAAGATCGTGGAAATAGACCTCTGAAACTTCTAATAAAGGCTACAGGATGAACATTCTTTTTGTCAGGGTTAAAGATTTGAAATTGTCTCTGTTTAATCATCTTCTCCTCAACGGTACTACGATTCCAAAAATCATCCTGTTCGTACTTTTCCCTGTGGCTATCCGTTATATCGAATCTAACTTGTGACGTTCCAGTTCTGTGTACATCGGATCTTGACGTGGACGGAATGTCACGCGCAGATTGAGGATGTTGTTTCCTACTTCTCGCTGTTTCTAAATCCTCCTGCGAGAGATTTAGTGATCTTTCGATATTTTCTTTCCAACGCGAGAATTCTTCGCCAAGTTGTTCTCGAACTTCCTTTAACCCTTTGTTGAAAAAATTCTCCTCGGAACACTCTGAAATTGACTGTAAAGCTACTTTCACAGTTTCTTCTATGGTTTCCGAAGGAAAATTTTGCCGCTCTAATGTCATTTCTGAAAACTTTCCCGCAAGTACATTCATTCTATGTTCCACTGTCTCCTGTTTTTCATTCACTTCGTCAAATTGCTTCTTTAGATTATCTTGGGATTCTATAATTTCTGGTATCATAGCTACGGAACACTGTATGTCCTCTTGAGCTTGTATTACTTGAGGAAACAGTTCTACTTGTTTTTGTATCGTGTCAATTTTGACGGATACATATTCGGTTAGTTCCGCTTTTAATTTACTATTGTTTTCTTGGCATTGTTGGCGGACCTGCTCAATTCGAGCAATAAGATTCTGTTCGGTCCTTTCTGCCTGTTCCTTTATTTCCTGTGTCTGGGTATTTAATCTCTGATCTAATTCGGTAAAGGTTGCTCTTAACTGATTTTGTAATTCTGTTTGATTTTCGGCTAGTTGATTTTGGAGTTCATTTTGTATAACGGATATGTCTCGTTTTACCTCCGCTTGGCCTTCGGCTAATAGAGACAACTGTTGCATAATAACAACTAATGTGTCAACAACAGTCTGATCAGCTGTTGTATGAATGTTTTCTGAACCTGCGGGATTATTTATATTGCTACCGCTAGCCACAACAGTCTCAGAATTGCTATCCGTGGCCTCTGCTTCTGTGCAAACAGCTGAAGGCTGTTGCACGTCTCGTTGCTGATTCAATGACATTTTAAATGCCGCTCTAGTCAATACCATTAAATAACTGTCAATATCAGGTTCCAGTCACTAAATACAGTTTCAAATTTACTGTCGTAGACACACTTAACTTTCAAATTACTTCACAGATGGTATAAAGTTCAATGTTCAGATACGAAAATCACACAATATACAGTTCTACAATCTAACTACTATCTGGAAAAAAGTTCTTTCTAAATTGATTTCAAACTATTTTAACTACAGGATAAAAAAATTAGATTTCTCTGGCCTTGTTCTGTAGTCTCGGTGTTGTCCAATAGTTGAAATCGTTTCTTGGTATCAGCAATCTTTTACTATGGGCACCGAATCTCTCTTCAGATTAGTTACCGCTCGTTCTCGTTGGTTTTCATGAAACAAAAAATACATATATTATATAACAATCCAAGAGAGTCCTGTCACACTGGCGCCACTGTAATTTTTTCCTTCTTTTCTACGTAATTCTGTAGCTCTCAATTCGTTCGAGCAATCAATCATTCATGATAGGAAACACAGTCATAGCTCAGTCACTCAAAATGATTCTGAAATTTTACTTGTTAGAATGAAATCAGGCGATGATTCTTCTTCTCTGCAGGCTCGTGCTTTGCGGCAGTCTGCTAATCTGTACAAATAAAATGCCTCGTAATTTTTGGGAACGTTGTATAATCAGTCGGGAAACCTCATATCAAGCGGATATTTGGCTTTGATAAAGTTTAACCTTCCGAAGAAGTAATGGAGCTCTTGGATTATTAAATGCAGGTTCGTATCCAGTCTTTCGGAAGTTCCCTTCTGATTAACAACTACGCAATATATCGATAAATATCATTAATTCTCAAATTTCAAATACACACCTTTTATTTGAAGGAGCAATCTATATATATTTCCTTTTAATCGTACAGTTCGTATCAGTTATCTTCTGTGATAAATCTCAATAATCAGATTACAGTTCTTCCAAATCAAGCTCAGGCTAATCGGCACGAAGACAATCTCGGAAGCCCCCTTTCTCTCTCTCTCTCTCTCTCTCTCTCTCTCTCTCTCTCTCTCTCTCTCTCTCTCTCTCTTTTTTTTTTTTTTAAAAAAAATAACCACCAGAGAGAGTTCTACAAATAATACTTATGCGCTCATGGCATAGCTATTGTATGAACTACTTTTCGCATGGATTCTGCGAGTATGAAGATGGGAAATTAGTAAACGTCATTCAAGGGTAGAATTGTATCTGAATAATTCATTGAATATAAAGAGATATTACAACCCTGCCTGTATGCTGACAGTTTCTGCTTTTGCTATTGCTGATATAGTGTATGTATCACTGAACAGTGACTGTAGAGTGCCATTTGTAAGGCACAGTCTTGAGCCTTCATCTACAGCTTCCAGTTTACAGCCCCCAAGACTCACATCATGCACTTCTGTCGCCATTGTGCCATTCATCGACAATGATAACTTTACCTCGATGACCAATTTCTCAGTGTGATGGATACTTAACACATTTTGGCACAAGTCTCCAATGCCTTGCTGACGTGGCTTCCCCATCTTCGCCAACTTAAGCAAAGGTGCCAGCTGTACCTTAATACCCTTCACTACCACAGTAACACCAGCTGGGGTGCAGACTGCATTACCCGTCTGCAGCTTTACAAAGCCCAGATCCTGTCCGTCTTGATTATGGGAGTCTGGCACATGGTTTGGCATCGCCTTCAGCATTGCCATCACTAGACCCGATACACCAGTATTGGGTCCCACTTGCAACAGGAACCTTTTGAACCAGCTGTGTGAACAGTGTGCTTGTGGAGACTGGGCTCCCTCCACTACAGATCACCTACTCAGTTATGCTGTACACCTTCACACTTACCCCAAGCATCCAAATTACCGTGTCTTTCTCTCTTGTATGGAGATCCACCTCTAACAACAGAGACCTAGAACTGGTGTCTCAGGTAACAACTCCTACAAAAGCTACTGGCAACATATAAGTTTCCAAGGGTAATTAAGATTCTGACATGGTCCTTTGTAAGCCAATGTTTATTCAAGCAAACAACTTGGATATTTGCTGTTAGGAAGAATTCATTAAAGTTAATGGCCGTATTTTGATTTTAACATACTCCTTCTCACTACTAGTCATCAGGAAGCTGAATATCATTTGCATTAATAAGTTTATTTAATTAATGCTCAATAATGCCTCAAATTACCTATGATTCATTCTTGTAAGCTTGAATTTCTTGTGCATTTTACTTGGATTTTGCTGTTATGAGGGAACTGAAAAATTTTGAAACGTTGCTTTTAGGATCCCATACATTCTTGAATAGAGCTAGAACTATCTTTCATAGGACCATGACATGATATTTTTAAGGAAATATAATATATTGCTTATGTTATTAAAACAATTTTTATAGGTAGACTTTCAACAGATAAAAATGATATATCATTCATAATTACTTGTAGCCATAATCTACAGCTTAAGTATTTGCTTGGTACATTTTCAAGAGGTTGTTTCATGTTATATACTATAATGATGTGCAAAGAATCAGTTTATGAAATAACAACATAATTCATATTTAAATGTAGTTGCTTCCTGACTATTTATGCATGAGTTCATATGACAGAAATCAAGTTTGTGATTCTTCAATTTGTATTTGTAATGTATCTGTTGACTGAACAGTCCACAATGTACTGCCGGTTCATAGTGCCCAAAGGGTCCGCCCCTGGTAGCTGAGTGGTCAGTGTAACAGAATGTCAGTCCTGAGGGCCCAGGTTCAATTCCCAGCTGGGTCAGGGATTTTCTCTGTGCAGGGACTGGATGTTGTGTTGTCCTAATCATCATTTAATCCCCATCAATACGCAAGTCGCCGAAGTAGCGTCAAATCAAAAACCTGGCACCCAGCGAACGGTCTGCCCGACGGTGCCGAAAGGGATGAATACTTTAGTGATTAGAAATGTCACTATCATCATGTATGTAATTATTTCATCCATCCTGGTTGCCAGATCATTGTGTTTGCTGAGTGTTTTCTTAAGTAGACCCAGAGCTGGATCCAAGCTTGCAGAGATTACAGCCGCATTCCCAGATGATGAGATTGTTCCTTGTGCAAATTTCAGTGGTCTCTCTGATGACAGTATCCCCGTATTTCAAAGTCTGTGCTAAATTTGTGCTACATTCATACTCCATTCATGATTGTTGGACAAACAGTGCCCTGTGATAACCAACTTGTTGCGTACATTATTCAAGTGTGCCACTGGTGTTATCAGCATGATCTTTGAAGATGCACACTATTTGTCCAATATATGTATTGCACACTGACATGGAATCTGATGCACACCAGCCTTCCAGTAACTGAAATCATCTTTAACACTCCCCAATAATGCCCATGTTTTGTTGGGTGGAAAAGACAGTTTTTACTCGGTGCTTTTTAGTATGCATCCCATTTTTCTTGCTATTGTGCCAGTATATAGTATAAAGGTAGTGGCTACCTCTTCCTGCATGACTTCGTCCTCACCTTAGGTCGTACTGTAGTGGTGGGTTGCAGATTGTGTATCATCTGTCATTCCGAGTAACCATTTTTTTGGTGCACAGTTCTGAGTTGTTACATTTCCTGGGGCAGACACTCTGCATCCGAGATGGTGTGCACGCTGTGTGCTAGTGTTTTTAGTACCCCATTTGTCTCCACAGGGTAGTGGCAGCTGTCTGCGTGTAAATACAGGCCTGTGTGCAGTTTCTTCTGATACACACCATGACCCAGGTGCCACCAACTTTTCTCATGACCATGATGACCAGGTCTCATCTCTTTGGTCTTAATAATAAATTTGATATTGAGGCATATATAGTTCAGATGTGCGAGGAAGTCAGGGGTTTGTCTCTTCCATGGAGCCAGATGATGAATTTGTGATCCCCATGACAGAAAAAGGAAGTTGCATTCCATACAGATGATGTGAGGACTTCTTCCTCCAAGTGCTCTGTATGCAGATTAGTGATTGCAGGCGAGAGTGGGCTGCCCGTTGCAGCTCCGTTCATAGTATTCTCCATTATATAGAAAATACTTGAAGGTCAGGACATGCCTGGAAAGGTCAGTGGTCTTCCTGTCAAATTTCTGATTGATGGGTTCTAGTGAGTCTCATAGAGGCACCACAAAATCCACGGAACTGCAGATGTGATCCCTTAGTGTTTCTGACAGATTTTGCCAGCAAATATGTGGGAGTCCTGATGTTGCTGACAATGGGTGTAAAGGCAGCCTATCATTGTGGACCTTAGTCTTGGCAGTATAGATTCTTGTGGTAACAGTTTCTTGATTACCCCCACCCCCCTTGGTAAATCTGAGTCCTTGAGTAGTGCCCTAGTCTTGTTCTCCACTGTCTTGGAGGGGTCAGTGTCGATCTTCGTGTAGGAGTCATCATCTAGCAGGGTCTGCATCTTCTCAGTGTAATCTCTGTGGGAGAGAACAACAGTAGTATTGACTTTGTCAGCAGGTAAGACAACAATCTCACAGCACTCCCTCAGGTCTCTCATGATCACCCTCTCTCTGTCGGTAATGTTTGACTTCATAGGCTTGGTTCTCATCACAGCACAAGTCTTATTATATACTTCTTGGGCTGCTTCATGTGTTAGTCATGCTGCAACCTGTTCAACTGCACTGACAATGTCCATGACTGATGTGAACTTACGGGTAAGAGTAAGGTTAAGCCCCACTTCAGAACTGGAACTGCTTCACCACTCAGTGCATATTGGCCATATTAATGACAGTTTTGCATGTGGCCTCTAGTGATTGATTGTCAATGAGAGACAAAAATTTTGATGTTTGATGTCCAGTGGTATCGCCTACCTTTTAAGATAACACCACCAACCCAGTCCCAGGTCCAGTAGTTAGAAAGATTGGTCATTTGTAAATGTAGTTTAAACTGTCACTGGGAGTTGTACTCAAGGTCCCGGTAGGTGAAGTATACTGTCTCACATAACAAGTCAAGGCTGCCCTGCTTCTTGATTCTCCTGGCTGATACTGAATCAGTATGGAGTGTGGCGTTAGCGAAGTTCAGTACAACAAGTTTGGCATGGAATCTCTTAAAGAATGCAAGAGAACTCAACAAACATAATCTTTGGTGATACAGCTCCTCAAATTTCTTCATGCTGTGATACATCTCCTCCCTGTAAAAGTGTATGGTGCACTTTTTCAGTTTCTCCCAACATATTTGTTGATTGAACAGTTCACAGGTGCACTGCCAGTTCGTAGTGTCCAACTGGTGCAATATTTCGGTGTTCACACATGTTGCCATTGTCAGGTATACTGACAAATTGAGCTCCTGGGGGTGCTTAGCCAACTTATCTCTCTTTTCTTCATCAGCCATTCCACATACGGTCTGTGCCTGAGGGTGTGCATTAGTGCAGAAGAGGCCTGGTGTCAGCATCTGCAATACAGGTGTAGTTACTCCATCCACCCTTGCCATCAGATCATTGTGTTTGCTGAGTGTCTTCTTAAGTAGACCCGGAGCTGGTTCCCAAGCCTTACTGGTATTGTAGCTGTGTCCCAGTTCATGAGAATGTCCCTGGTGCGAATTTTGATGTCCTTTCTAATGATGCTCTCCCATTGTTTTGAAGTCTGTTTTGAGCTCCTGGTTCATTCATATTCCATCGCATCATTCTCAAACAGTGCTCTGCAACTGCCAACTTGTTGAAGTACATTAATCAAGTATGCCACTGTTCTCAGCACTGATCTTCAATGGTGCGCACAGTTTGACCAATATAATTGCCACGTTGGCATGGAATATGATATACCCCAGCCCTTTGCAACCCAAGGTACCTTTCACACTCCCCAGTAATGCCTGTGTTCTATTGGGTGGGCAAAAGACAGTATTTACTAGGTGCATTTGTGGTATGCATCCAATTTTTTGTGATATTTCGATGGTATACAGTGCAAGGATAGTGGCTACATTTCACATGTAACTTCTTCCACCTCCACAGGTTCTAAAGTAGTGGTGGGGTGGAGAGGGGGTATAATCTGCCACTCATATTAACCATTTTTTTCCGAACACAGTTCTGAGCTGTTCCAGTTCCTGGGACAGAGACTCTGCATTTGATTTGGTTATTCTCTGTGTGTTAGTGTTTTTAGTACCCCATTCATCTGCTTGGGTGGTGGCAGCTGTCGGCATCCAAATACCAGTCAGCATGCATTTTCTTCTAATACACACCATGGCCCAGGATGCCATCAGCTCTTCTCTTGACAATGTTGTCCAGGAATGGTAGTCTCTTATCTGCTTTGGTCTCCATAGTAAATTTGATGATGGGTTGTATAGAATCAAGATGTGCATGAAAGTCTAGGAAGTTGTCCCTTCCAATGGGGCCAGGTGATGTGTCACCCACATGACTTATAAAGCAAGTGGGTTTCCATTTGGATGATGTCTGGGGTTCTTCCTCCAACTGCTCCATATATAAATTCACAACCACAGGCAGAGAGTGGTCTGCCTGTTGTGACTATCTCCATTTGATCATAGTAGTGTCCTTTAAACAGAGAATATGTGGAAATCAGGACATGCTGGTACTGCACAAACGAAGATTACATTATGTCAAAGATCAAAATTTTTACATCTCATTGACAAACTATCACTGAAGGTTACGTGCAAGGCTGTCATGTCGACTAACATGTAGCTGAGTGACAATGCGGTTTCATTTCTGGATGGGGGACTTGACTTTGCTCATGCTGCACTTCAGTTGCAGACATTGTCAGCACTGGAAAATCCTCGCAGATTAAAACTGTGCATCAGACCGAGACTTGAACTTGGGACATTTGTCTTTCACTGGCCTGTGCTCTACCAACTGAGCTATCCAAGCACAACTCATGACCTGTCCTCATAGTCCAAACCTGGTCTCCTACCTTCCTAACTGGACTGGGACTGGTGGAAGTAAGGCTATGCTTGGACAGCTCAGTTGGTAGAGCGCTGGCTCGCAAAAAGCACAGGTCCCAAGTTTGAGTCTCAGTGCAGCAAACAATTTTAATCTGCCAGAAAGTTTCATATCAGCACACACCCTCCTGCAGAGTGAAAATCTCAATCTGGATCAACAGCACTGCTGAACAGGTTGCAGTTTGACTACCATCTAAAGAAGTCCATTGTGAAACTGGTTATGCTCTGATGAGAAATAAGTATACAAAGCCAAACATTACAGCAGAGATGGCGGTCATTTGGGACTTAAGAAAGTACCCTGAGATTGTTGTGTTGCCTGCTGACAAAGGCAGTGCTACTGTTGTTCTCTCCCACAAAGACTACATTGTAAAGATGCAAAGCCTGCTAGATAATGACTCCTGCAGCAAATATGCCAAAGGTATTAATACCAATTCACAGACTGAAATTACCCTCCCAATCTTGCCCAGAAACAAGGCCCGTATGCCTTGTCCCTCCAAATGCCTACCATCCCCCCAAATACCGCTGTCTGACCACAATGCAGCACCCCTCTCACGACTCACAGTATCACACGAATGGAGTTCATGACTCAGTACCACCTGACTGGAGCAACAGAATCACATTTGCACCTGGGTTTCAACTACCTCTTGTCATACCTGAAAATGAGGAATATTCTCCCAACTATCCTCCCCACCCTTCCCACATTGGTATTATGCCACCCATCCAATCAAAACAATGTCCTTGTGCATCCCTACACTATCACTGCTCCCAACTGCCTTGTGGCTCATATCCGTGCTGTAGATGTACAAGCAAGACCTGCTTCATACATCCCTCGCACCACCACCTACTCTAGTCCTGTTATAGCCATTTCCTGCCACGTCAAAGGCTGGGTCACCTGTGAAAGCAGCCATTTGATGTACCAACTTAGCAGCAACCACTGTGCTGCATTCTATGTAGGCATGTGAACTACGAAGCTCTCTGTCCATCACATAAGTGGCCACTGTCAAACTGTGGCCAAGAGACAACTAGACCACCCAGTTAAGCATAATGCCCAACACCATGAACATCACTTTCATGACTGGTCCTGAGCCTCAACCATCTGGATTCTTCCCATAAGCACCAGCTTTTCCGAGCTGCACGATTGGGAACTCTTCCTGCAGCATGTCTGTCCCATAACCTCCCTGGCCTCAACTTTCACTAGTCCCTGTCTCCATCCGCCTATTCCCTTCTCTGCTCCCACTCCAGTACTACATATGTTTTCTATCCCACCAACATCACTTCCATGCTTCTTGCATACCTCCACTACCCACCCATTTAGATTGCTGCTCAACTCAGGTGCTGTCTGGCCTTAGCACCAAGATGTGGCCACGTGTATGTGATTTATGCTTGTGTAAATGTGTGTTTTTTCTATGTCCAATGAAAGACCCAGTCCAAATGCTTTTCATTGTGCCTGTCTGTAGTTCAACACCACCTCCAGTAGTGAATAGCATTCTATTCTTTCCAAATTTTTGTTACTGGCAAGTATTAATTAATTAAAAATATTATTATTATATGGCATTTGGATTCATGAGTAGAAATATTTTGTTAAATTATAGGAGTGGCCAATGATGTATTCTTTTAGTTATTTTGTATAATGTTGAATGCCATGGAATTGTTACCCACCTTTTTAAGACCTCAGTGGAAGACACAAAATATTGTGAATACATTAGTAGAACTCACTGGGATCAATGCAGTTTCATACAGAGGCACCACAAGTAGGTAGGAGACAGCTAATGATGTGAAAGTAACCAAATCTGTTTGTCTAAACAATATGTGTAAAAGCATTCTGGAATGATGTTGGTTAAGTATGCAGGTGTATTTGAATGAAAACCTGAAATAAGACATTTTTGAATGTTGGTAAGTGATGTGCAAAATTTGCATTATATTGCTCACTGTAAACTGTGTTTCTGCATCTTACAGATTTTGACAGCACTTTAACTGTTCAGTTGTCCACACCCACACCCCAATTTCAATACATTCTGATTTGTTAAAGGTACATTCTTAAGGCGGACACTTATGAATGTTGTGCTAAACATATTTTATAGTACACTGAGTTACAGTGGCTAATTTTCAAATGTTACCACCAATAGCTTTTTTAAAAATCCTTTCCTCTTATTGCAGTTTGGATACTTAGGTGGCCAGTGCAGTGTTTCCAATTTTTCCATTCATTTACCTGTTTACTTTTAAGACAGTATTTGAAATTATAACAATTGTGGAAACTGAAAATCTCCTTATTTATTTATTTATTTTCACATCTAGTTCCATAGGATCAAATTGAGAAGCAAATCTCCAAGGTCATGGAATGTGTCAGTCCATGAAATTACAACATAAAAGTAATAACAGAGAAAATAAAATGTGTATGAACCCAAAAAAAGACAAGCCACAATTTTACGTAAATGCAGTCAACAATATAACACAGGCATCCACTTAATTTTTCAAGGAACTCCTTGACAGGATCGACGGAAACACTTCAGTTTCAGAATGAGATTTTACTCTGCAGTGGAGTGTGCGCTGATATGAAACTTCCTGGCAGATTAAAACTGTGTGCCGGACAGAGACTCGAACTCGGGACCTTTGCCTTTCGTGGGCAAATGCTCTACCAACTGAGCTACCCAAGCACAATTCACGACCGGTCCTCACAGCTTTACTTCTGGCAGTACCTCGTCTCCACAGGTCGTGAGTCATGCTTGGGTAGCTCAGTTGGTAGAGCATTTGCCCGCAAAAGGCAAAGGTCCAGAGTTCGAGTCTCGGTCCGGCACACAGTTTTAATCTGCCAGGAAGTTTCATATCAGCGCACACTCCACTGCAGAGTGAAAATCTCATTCCGGAAACGTCCCCCATGCTGTGGCTAAGCCATGTCTCTGCATTATCCTTTCTTTCAGGAGTGCTAGTTCTGCAAGGTTCGCAGGAGAGCTTCAGTTTCAGAATGAGATTTTACTCTGCAGTGGAGTGTGCGCTGATATGAAACTTCCTGGCAGATTAAAACTGTGTGCCGGACAGAGACTCGAACTCGGGACCTTTGCCTTTCGTGGGCAAATGCTCTACCAACTGAGCTACCCAAGCACAATTCACGACCGGTCCTCACAGCTTTACTTCTGGCAGTACCTCGTCTCCACAGGTCGTGAGTCATGCTTGGGTAGCTCAGTTGGTAGAGCATTTGCCCGCAAAAGGCAAAGGTCCCGAGTTCGAGTCTCGGTCCGGCACACAGTTTTAATCTGCCAGGAAGTTTCATATCAGCGCACACTCCACTGCAGAGTGAAAATCTCATTCCGGAAACGTCCCCCATGCTGTGGCTAAGCCATGTCTCTGCATTATCCTTTCTTTCAGGAGTGCTAGTTCTGCAAGGTTCGCAGGAGAGCTTCAGTTTCAGAATGAGATTTTACTCTGCAGTGGAGTGTGCGCTGATATGAAACTTCCTGGCAGATTAAAACTGTGTGCCGGACAGAGACTCGAACTCGGGACCTTTGCCTTTCGTGGGCAAATGCTCTACCAACTGAGCTACCCAAGCACAATTCACGACCCATCCTCACAGCTTTACTTCTGCCAGTACCTTGTCTCCTACCTTCCAAACTTTACAGAAGCTCTCCTGCGAACCTTGCAGAACTAGCACTCCTGAAAGAAAGGATAATGCAGAGACATGGCTTAGCCACAGCATGGGGGACGTTTCCGGAATGAGATTTTCACTCTGCAGTGGAGTGTGCGCTGATATGAAACTTCCTGGCAGATTAAAACTGTGTGCCGGACCGAGACTCGAACTCGGGACCTTTGCCTTTTGCGGGCAAATGCTCTACCAACTGAGCTACCCAAGCATGACTCACGACCTGTGGAGACGAGGTACTGCCAGAAGTAAAGCTGTGAGGACCGGTCGTGAATTGTGCTTGGGTAGCTCAGTTGGTAGAGCATTTGCCCACGAAAGGCAAAGGTCCCTAGTTCGAGTCTTGGTCCAGCACACAGTTTTAATCTGCCAGGAAGTTTCTTCAGTTTCAATTTGAAACCATGTGGATTAGTGCTAAGATTTTTGAATTCTCATGGTAGCTTATTGACAATAAGCCTTTCTGTACAAGAGTCAAGGAAGTGCAATTCAAATGCGATTGGGTTTCTGCCTAGTATTAAATGAGAGAAAGCTGCTAATTCTTGGGAATAAACTGATATTGTTAACAAGAAATGAAAGTAAAGGGAGGCCACTGTCAGAATATCCATACTAATGGACAAGGGTCAACAAGAGGTTCGTGAACTTACACCACTTACTGCCTGAGCTGCCTGTTTCTGAGCCAAAAATATCCCTTAAGACTAGGAATAGTTACCCCAAAATATAATACCATACAGCATAGGTGAATGAAAATAAGCAAAGTAAGCTGTCATGCTGAACTATTACTTACTTCAGATACTGTTCAAATAGTAAAAATGGCAGCAGTAAGTCTTCGAACAGGATCCTGAATGTGGGCGTACCACGACAGTTTATCTACCTGAACACCTAGAAATTTGAACTGTTCTGTTTCACTAATCATATGCCCACTCTGCAAAATTAAAACGTCAGGTTTTGTTATTAGAAAGTGTGAAAACTGGGTCTTACTGTGATTTAGCATTAATTTATTTTCTACAACCATGAACTTACGTATTCAACCGCACTATTTGAAACAGTGCCAATGCTGCCCACAACATCCTTTACCATCAAGCTACTGTCATCAGCAGACAGACATATTTTAGAATCACCTATAATACCACAGGGCATATAATTTATATAAATAAGGAACAGAAGTGGCCCGAGCACTGATCCCTGGGGAACCGTACATTTAAACCTGCCCCACTCAGACCCCACATCACAGCCAGTCTCAACACTGTGGAGAATGATCTTTTGCTGACTGTTATTAAAGTAAGAGGTGAACCAATAGTGAGCTACTCCCCGTATTCCCAAATGGTCCAACTTCTGAAGCAATCTTTTGTGGTCAATGCAATCAAACACCTTAATTAAATAAAAAAAAGATGCCTAGCTTTCGAAACCTTCTGTTTAATCCATCAAATACCTCACAGAGAAAAGAGAATATAGCATTTTCAATTGTTAAACCAGTTCTAAAACGGAACTGTACATTTGATAGCAAATTATGTGAAATAAAAGTTCTATCATCTTTGCATATACAACCTTTTCAATAACTTTAGCAAATACTGATGGCATCATAATAGGTCTAAAATTGTTTACATTATTCCTTTCTCCCTTTTTATAAAGGGACTTTACTACTGCGTACTTTAATCATTCAGGAAACTGACCATTCTTGAAGGAGCAATTACAACCCAGGGCTAACAGGTGCAGTACAGTACTTTAATATTCTGCTAGGTACTCCATCATGTACATGAGAGTCCTTAGTCTTCAGTGATTTGATTATTGACTCAATCTCCCCCTTGTCAGTATCACATGGGAGTAGTTCAGACATCAGTCTCGGAAAGTCATTTTCCAAGAGAATTATATGATTACCTGTAGAAACTAAGTTTTTATTTAATTCAACAGCAATGCTCAGAAAGTGATTGTTAAATACTGTACATATATCTGACTTATCAGTAACAGAAACATTTTCACTACAAACTGACTTTATATCATTGACCATCTGCTGCTGACCATATACTTCCTTCATGACTGACCATATGGTTTTAATTTTAACCTGTGAATTAGTTATTCTATTTGTGACCCCATACTCTTTGCCTTCAGAATTACATTTTTTAAGCACCTTACAATACTGTTTGTAATGAGCTACTGTAGCTCTGTTCTGACTACTTCTAACAATTTGATATAATTCACACTTTTTTTCTACATGACATCCTTATCCCACTAGTCAGCCATCCAGGCCACTGTTTATTGCTGGTACCCTGTTTAGAATGTTCTAATGGAAAGGAACTTTCAAAGAGCATGAGAAATGTGTTAAGAAAGCATTATATTTGTCATCTATGTTATTGGCACTACAAACATCCTGCCACTCTTGTTCCTTAATGAGGTTTAAAAAACTGCCTGTTGCCATTGGATTTGATTTCTACATAGTTTGTAATCTTTATATATATAATTCTACTGTACATGTGTATGTCACTGAACTACTACTAAACGGCTGGACCAATCTGAATGAATTTTTTTGTATGCATTTGGGTGGCGCCCTGGATGGTTTAGATTCACAAATCAGCCTGGCAGTTGGCGCTGCAGTCGGTATCTAGGTTATTTATCTATACTGCAACTAAATGGCTGGATCGATTTGAATGAATTGTTGGGAATGTATTCAAGTGGGAGCCTGGATGATTCAGATTCACAAATCAGCCCGGCAGATGGCGCTGCAGTCGGTATTTAGGTTATTTATCTATACTGCAACTGAATGGCTGGATTGACGTGAATGAATTTTTGTGTATGCATTCAAGTGGGGGCCTGGAAAATTTACATTCTTAACTGAGCACGGTAGGTGGCGTTGCATTTTTGTGTGCAATATTGAGCGTATTATATTCAGATATGAGTTGTGTGCATAGGATTTTGTTTATTTTTCGACATTTTAATTTGAGTGTATTATATTAAATGTGTTCTGTTATTTTGACATTTTAATTTTTTGTACGGTGTCTTGATATTTCAGGTGTCGCATTTCAGTGAATATTAAGTGTATTATATTCACATATAAGTTACGTACATAAAACAATGCCATGTCTTCATGAATGAGGAGGAAATATTGGTCGACAGACCCGGAATTCACAATTAGACCAGAATCGTCGGTTAAATAGATCGGCAGAAGATCAACTGGCAGACAATGAAAATTTAAGAAACCAGGCTGCAATCAGACGTGCTAATGAAAGTCAAGAGCAACGCAACGAACGCCTTCGAGCTAATGCATTGAGACAAAGACTGGCTCGTCTATGAGTCACCGACACAGTCAGAACACGTGAACAACAGCGTTTGCAAATGTATCTCGCATTGACACGTGCATCACTTCTTCGCCTTGCTTTTGAATATGGGTCGGACATCGACTATTCGTCACATTCACAAATTGTAATCGGTGCTATGAACAAACAATGCCAATACTGTCATGCACTCAAATACAAAGGTGAATTGGCCGGTTTCTGCTGCGCGTCTGGAACAATTGTATTGCCACCATTGACTTTGCCGCCAGAACCATTGAAAACACTATTGGCTGGAGCTACATCTCAATCTAAATTGTTTTTGTGTAAAATTCGCAAATTCAATTCGTGCTTCCAAATGACATCATTTGGAGCAACAAAAATCATTCAGAATGAGGATGGTCACAATTTTCAATCAACATTTAAGATTCAGGGCCAAGTATATCATAAAATTGGTTCTTTAATGCCGATGCCTGATACCGACTCAAAACGTCTGCAAATCTACTTCATGGGTGACGAGGAGCAGCAAATAAACGCATGCTGCCAGTACAACCAAATCAAGCAGATGGAGGAGCAAGAAATTGTGGGTATTTTAGAACCGTTTCTACAGAATCACAACCAGTCGGTACAGTTGTTCAATACCGTCTTAAACAGAATGCAAAACAACAACTATACGATCATCATCAAAGCAGACAACCGACCGTTAATGAAGTTGCAGTTGTTATGGTTGGCGACGCATTTGAACGTCGAGATATACGAATCCAATGCAGAGATAACACAGTGCATACGATTGAAGACGGTCATCGCACTTACAATGCTTCGCAATATCCACTGATATTTTGGGAAGGAGAAGATAGATATCATTTAAATATCAAACAAAGAAATGCAGCAACATGTACAATCTACAAATGTTATTACCTAATATTTAATTTTTATGCAAGGTCAAACAATGTCGATTTGTGGGCCGGATCTAGAAAATCCGGCCTTTTCACATGGCCAATTAAATGTGGCGTGTTCTCGAGTTGGAAAACCGTCAAGTTCGTTCATTTATACTCCTCAGAAATTGACTAAAATATTGTTCATCAACTCGCATGAAGATAAAATTAAACAAACATTATTGATTATAATGAATTGTTTCTAGAAAAATTGATGTTATTTCAAAATAAAGAATAATGAAATTATTATATTATTTGACTTTCACTTCATACTTTGTTTAATATCCTAATCGCTCAAAATATCATGCAGGACAATGTCTGTCGGGTCCGCTAGTTATATATAAAATTTGTTTGAATACAAAAACCTTTTAGTGTTAAAATTTGTGCATCATGGTCTGAGAGGCCATTCACCCTTTTACTAACAGAATGCCTATCTAGTAATGAAGAATGAATAAAAATATTGTCTATGGTTGGGTTCCCCTGCACCTCATTTGGGAAAAAAACAGTCTGTATCAGGTCGTATAAATTTAGGAGATCCTCCTACATCCTTTTTCTTGCACAATTACCTACAAAATTAATATTGAAATCATCACATATAACTAATTTTTGGTACTTCCTGTAAAGTGCACCAAGAACCCTCTCTAGCTTGAGCAGAAATGCTCTGAAGTCAAGAGTTAGGGGACCTATAAATAACAACAATTAAAAGTTTAGTTTAACTAAATTCAACTACCCCTGCACAACATTCAAATACCTGTTCATTGCAGTGCCGTGATACATCTATGGACTCAAACAGAATACTGTTTCTTATATACATGTCCACTCCAATCCACAAAGAACTCCTTGAAAAACAGCCAGCTTATCTGTATCTGTTCAGAGGCTTCTCCGAATTGTTAGATTATTTAAGTGGTGCTCCAATGTACCAATAATGTCCATGTCAACATCTATAAGCATTTCACAAACTTGATCTCTAATGCCTCTTATATTTAGATGAAATATGCTAATTCCTTCACTATTTGGATACTTGACCTCCTTTGAAGGTGATTCCTTTGTTAGAGGATATCTATCAGCTGACTTCAATCTAAAAAAATGTGCAGCTCTAACACTAACTACTGCAGGACTGTTTTCATGAGTGAACCCATCACCACCCACTATATTGTCACCTATAAGCTTTGCCAGCCTCCCCTTCCCATACCTGTTGAGGTGCAGGTCAAGCCTAGTGAAACCTGATCTACTGATAGACTCAACTGGCACCAATGCAATGTGAAGCGTGCCTTCCACCATCAGTGCCTTCTACAACCCCATGTTAACGTGCCTAATAGCGGCATTAACATAAGACTGTCATGATACTGAAACAGTTGCATGAATTGCACATTTATACCACCATTTTTAGTAGCTATCTTTGCCAGATCACCATCTAAATCCTACTCCCTGTCCCTATCAAGACTATTCTCAGCTCCACCCACAATCACTACCTGATCCTCTCATAAAATTCCTACATAACTCCCCTATGTTAAGTCGCCTGAGCCAACCTTGCACTAGGCTTCATAATGTTGTGACCTGTTACTCACTCCACAACACTTCCTGCAACTGCTGGCCCACCCCTCTGCTGGCAAATTTGGCAAACAACAATCGCACGGAATCTACCTTACTCTATCCATCCACATGACACGAAAGGTACTCTATACTTGTGCCAAGGATGATGTGATGTTCCTTGACGTCCAGAAGCTCTTTGACACAGTTTCACATTGTTGCTTAGTGAACAAAATAAAGAATATTTGACCAAATTTGTGATGGGATTGAGAAGTTCCTCACAAACAAAACACAATATGCCATAATTAATGTAGAGATATCCTGAAACATGAAATTAAATTTGGATGTACCAAGGGAATGTTACTGTTCACAGTATATATTAATGATCAAGTGGAAGCTTCAAGATGCTGTTCACAGATTTTGCAGTTGTATATAGAAAAGTCATAACACTAGAAATTTCTAGCAAAATGCTGCAAGACCTGCAGAGGGTCGATGCTCAGTGCAGTACTAGCAGGTTGTAATGACTCCAGCACCCACTTTTTGTATTTGTAAAGTATAGCATTCTGCAAGCATCTTATGTTACGAGATTCTGGTAATGCCTGCAGAGCAGTGTGACCTTGTCCCCACTTCTTCTGTAAGTTACAACTTTCGACTTGCAACCAGACCTAAAATATAAACACTATGAACACTACTTTTTCATAACCTGCACGTGTACTATAGTCAGTCACATTAGTATCTCTTTGAAAATTAACAAGGTAATATTATTTCATCCAAAGCATTTAGTGGACAAACTAGGAATTCATTGGGAAACAGTTATGCACTTGACTTCTTACCCTCATCTATCATTCTGATAGATGATGCATTCCACTAAATAAGTGCAGTGACAGCATAAAAACTAGGCCAGGACACTCTTCCAAGGAGGAAAATTTACTGCTTGCTAAAAATGGTCTTGAACAGAGTAATTTTAGGAAAGTCATCTTGTTCATTAAACATAGCACAGTTACTGAATTTATGTTTTTAATATCAGAATGACACTGACTGACTTTGAATTACTTCATTTTCAGGTATTTCTTTAAGGAAGTTGTTAACAAAACTGAAGTTAGCACTGGTCTTAAGGCATACTTTGATCTTGGGACTTTGAGTGAAGGAATTTGAGCCAGTGGAAGTCAGTAAAGATTGAAACATTATGACCCATCAAAATTGTTATACCACTTTTCTTAAATTAATATACAAGACCACCACTGCTTTCAATGGTGCAACTTTCCAACAAAAAATTAACATTAAGATATGATTTAAGCGAAAAGAAATAGGTGTTTAAAATTAAATGGTAACACATTCTTTATAGTTCACTGTCAGTATACTAACTGTAAACAGTTTTTCACACACTTTGAATTAACACATCTGGGTCTTCTTCACAGTACTAAAGAATGAAAAGTTCATAGCTTGCCATATCAGATGCATAACACGAGAAAATGTGCTGCTAAGATACTACTGCACATTCTTCATGTCTCTAATAAATTGGATAGAATGAAGTACCATGATGTCTACCCTTGAGCAGTGTACTTGAAGAAATATGGTGTAGTATTTGCAACACCTAATAGTACCAGAAAAATCTTGCATCCATGATAACAATATAATAGGGATGACTTTCATTTGCAGAGCTGTTAGTTATCACTTGTTGCAACCATTTGTACCAAAGTCAGCAGAAATACTCAGTGTCTTGCGGAGCCCATCACAACATGACCTTCGACTTTCATGGCCAGCAGGCTACTCTCTACTGTCCAGTCTGTCCATAGTATACTTCTTACTGGAGATAGAAAACAACAAGGCATACCTGCCACTCTATCTCGAAGCTGTCCATGGGTCCACCTATTGAGCATTTCCCCTTGTAGAAAAGGTATTTACAAAATGGAACGACAAGGGGACAGGCTTAACCACCTCAGGTCTAATGGTTGTTACATGTCCTTTGCAGAATACTATGAATTGCATAACAGTAATTTATAATATCCTCAGGATGAACATTTTACACTCATTTATACACCTCACACTATCACAGTAGATCAATACACAAAATCAGATCATCTTATAGTTTCACAAGGTGTTGATTAGATCTCTCTCTGTATGAGCATCATTAAATAGTCACAAATCAATCAAATCATATTTTTACACTCCTGGAAATTGAAATAAGAACACCATGAATTCATTGTCCCAGGAAGGGGAAACTTTATTGACACATTCCTGGGGTCAGATACATCACATGATCACACTGACAGAACCACAGGCACATAGACACAGGCAACAGATCATGCACAATGTCGGCACTAGTACAGTGTATATCCACCTTTCGCAGCAATGCAGGCTGCTATTCTCCCATGGAGACGATCGTAGAGATGCTGGATGTAGTCCTGTGGAACGGCTTGCCATGCCATTTCCACCTGGCGCCTCAGTTGGACCAGCGTTCGTGCTGGACGTGCAGACCGCGTGAGACGACGCTTCGTCCAGTCCCAAACATGCTCAATGGGGGACAGATCCGGAGATCTTGCTGGCCAGGGTGGTTGACTTACACCTTCTAGAGCACGTTGTGCGGCACGGGATACATGCAGACGTGCATTGTCCTGTTGGAACAGCAAGTTCCCTTGCCGGTCTAGGAATGGTAGAACGATGGGTTCGATGACGGTTTGGATGTACCGTGCACTATTCAGTGTCCCCTCGACGATCACCAGTGGTGTATGGCCAGTGTAGGAGATCGCTCCCCACACCATGATGCCGGGTGTTGGCCCTGTGTGCCTCGGTCGTATGCAGTCCTGATTGTGGCGCTCACCTGCACGGCGCCAAACACGCATACGACCATCATTGGCACCAAGGCAGAAGCGACTCTCATCGCTGAAGACGACACGTCTCCATTCGTCCCTCCATTCACGCCTGTCGCGACACCACTGGAGGCGGGCTGCACGATGTTGGGGCGTGAGCGGAAGACGGCCTAACGGTGTGCGGGACCGTAGCCCAGCTTCATGGAGACGGTTGCGAATGGTCCTCGCCGATACCCCAGGAGCAACAGTGACCCTAATTTGCTGGGAAGTGGCGGTGCGGTCCCCTACGGCACTGCGTAGAATCCTACGGTCTTGGCGTGCATCCGTGCGTCGCTGCGGTCCGGTCCCAGGTCGACGGGCACGTGCACCTTCCGCCGACCACTGGCGACAACATCGATGTACTGTGGAGACCTCACACCCCACGTGTTGAGCAATTCGGCGGTACGTCCACCCGGCCTCCCGCATGCCCACTATACGCCCTTGCTCAAAGTCCGTCAACTGCACATACGGTTCACGTCCACGCTGTCGCGGCATGATACCAGTGTTAAAGACTGCGATGGAGCTCCGTATGCCACGGCAAACTGGCTGACACTGACGGCGGCGGTGCACAAATGCTGCGCAGCTAGCGCCATTCGACGGCCAACACCGCGGTTCCTGGTGTGTCCGCTGTGCCGTGCGTGTGATCATTGCTTGTACAGCCCTCTCGCAGTGTCCGGAGCAAGTATGGTGGGTCTGACACACCGGTGTCAATGTGTTCTTTTTTCCATTTCCAGGAGTGTATAACACACTAGAAGCAATGTGGAGTAATATTGTTCCATTATAAGTTGACCCCCAACAGCAAGAAATGTTATATTTCATTACTCACAAGTAAGCAAAAATACCTGTTGTTGTAGGATTGCATGATTTGGAACTGGAAGCAGTCACATGCACATTAAATAGGTGGGAGTATGTTTCTACTGTTCTCAGGTGTCCAACAGACACCGTGTTCTGAAGGAGGCTGTTGAAATTTGAGTGGCTGATCAGCAGACAGAGCAGCTACACACTTGACAAAGGTTGAGACCCAGTACTCAGCCAATAAAATCACAGCATTGGCCAAGAACCGCCACAGAAGCATTGAGGGCTGACGCTCACATCCAGCGTTCAGCGATGCTGTCCTGCCTCTACTTCAACTAAAGTGTCATGCAACTGTGTACTGGGGGGAAGGGGTGGAGAGCAATCACAGTATGAAGGAAGCGAGATGTAAGCTCTTGGCAGTACAGGTTCTTGTTGCAACAATTTCTTGATAAAGCCCTCTGGTTAATAAGAGTTCTTGAGAAGCACCCTCATCTTGTTCTCCACCTTCTAAGTTTGACTAGTGCTAGTACATTCCTAAGTTAGATTAAAATATATGTTGTAATTATGTTCAGTTTACATGACTTCTTACAGTGTACTGATGATAGCTGCACAGTCAGTTGAAATCTAGATCTACATGCAATTAAAAATAAGAAATAACATTACAACTGATGCTAATCATCTTTCTGTCATGAATACAAAACTGACAAAAGAGGATTTCAGTTTGTCCTTGTAAGCTATCTGAATACCCACTAGAACCACAGTAATTCTTTGGTACATTATGAACTGTAACACATCAACACAGCCTTCACAGTTTGGTGTCGCCTTTCAACCAAAAAATTGGTTTGAGGGTGGTGGGCAGTTGTGTGGGAGCATTGTACTGTGCACAATGCTTCAAAGAGAAGTGATTCAAACTGCCACCCCTGATCAGTCATGATAGACAACAGGCACTTGAAATGAGATATCCACATATTGATGAAAGAAAATGCCATAAACTTCATTGTCATAACCCGTAAAGAAACTTCTTCAGCCCACTGCTTTACACTGTTGATAGCTGACATAATATATTTGAATCCATCATATTTGGGTAACAGTCGAACCAACTCCAAGTGTACATAGTGAAAACAACATTTAGGTACATCAAATGAGCCTTATGGCAGGAAGGTGTGTTGTCCTATTTTGGTGTGTTCATGAGGAAGGCAAGCGCATGTCCACTTTCTGCAATCTGTTTTTACCTTAGCCAGACAGACTGCTCTAGAGCCTTGTGGTGGCATGAACTGCAACGTTTAATAGGTTATTTAAGCTGTCAGAGATGGATTTGTAGAATTTTGCTGGAAGCAAAAGGTGTGGCTTGCCTTGTGATATACTGCACCATAGGCAGATGCTAGAGTTAGGCATCCAAGTGTGTCGCAACTGTAAAGACATGCTAGAATCATCCAAGATTGCCCGTAACTGTTTTTCATGCTGCTCCTCTGTAGCCAACTCAATTAAATCAATCGCACTAACAGTATGAATGTGTGACATGTTATCTGCTACCACAGTATCCCCCTCCCATTTACATGGTGGATATCAGTGATAAATTGTACAACATAATCTAGGTGTCTGAAGCAGCAGGATGCACATCATAAATTGGATTGTGGATAGCATGGACCAATGGGCGTCATACACTGAAGTGCCAAAGAAACTGGTACAGACATGCATATACAAATTCAGATATAGGTAAACAGGCAGAATACAGTGTTGTGGTCGGCAATGCCTATATAAGACAGCAAGTGTCTGGTGCAGTTATTAGATTGGTTACTGCTGCTGCAATGGCAGGTTATCAAGATTTAAGTGAGCCTCAGTATAGTGTTATAGGCAGCACAAGTGCGATGGGACACAGCATCTCCAAGGTAGCGATGAATTGGGCATTTTCCCCGTATGACTATTTCACGAGTGTACCGTCAATATCAGGAATCTGGTAAAAATACATCAAATCTTCAGCATTGCTGCATCTGGAAAAATATCCTGCAAGAATGGGACCAATGACAACTGAATAGAATCATTCAACATAATAGTAGTGCAACCCTTCCACAAATTTCAATGCTGGGCCATCAACAAGTGTCAGCCTGTGAACCAAAGGGTTCAAATGGCTCTAAGCACTATGAGACTTAACATCTGAGGTCATCAGTCCCCGCCTGTAAATCATTGAACGAAATATCATCAATATGGGCTTTTAGAGCAGAAGGTCCACTCGTGTACCCTTGATGACTGCACAACACAAAGCTTTACACCTCACTTGGGCCCGTCAACATCACATTAGACTGTTGATGACTGGAAACATGTTCCCTTGTCAGGCGGGTCTTGTTTCAAATTGTATCGAGTAGATGGACATGTACGGGTATGGAGACCACCTCATGAATCCTGCATGTCAGCAGGGGGCTGTTCAAGCTAGTGGAGGCTCTGTAATGGTGTGGGGCTTTGCAGCTGAAGTGATATGGGACCCCTGATACATCTAGATACAATTCTGACTACAACTCTGACAGGTGACATGTGCATAAGCATCCTGTCTGATCATCTGCATCCATTCATGTCCGTTGTGCATTCCTACAGATTTAGGCAATTCCAGCAAGACAATGCGACACCCCACATATCCAGAATTGCTACAAAGTGGCACCAGGAACAGTCTTCTGAGTTTAAACAATTCCACTGGCCATCAAAATCCCCAGACATGAACACGAGTATATGTGGAATACTTTGCAACGTGCTGTTCAGAAGAGACCTCCACCACTTTATGCTTTTACAGATTTATGGACAGCCCTACAGCACTACTTCAGGCATTAGTCGAGTCTGTGCCACATTGTGTTGCAGCACTTCTGCATGCTCACAGGGCCCTACATGATATTAGGCAGGTGTACCAGTTTCTTTGCTCTTCAGTGTATAATGGTAGCAGTTCACAGTTGTAATCTGATAACAACCAATGAGTCCCCTTCAGTTTATGGGAAAAGAACCATAGGGTTGTGGATACTGTCGAGTGCAAAATTGCACCAATAGCAGTTTCACTCACTTTGCGTGTAATAGACAAATGTGTTGTTGATGGGAGATGGGCCAAAGTCACAGCATGCTGTGAGAATTGTTTAATCACATTGAAGCATGTGTCATCTCTGTCAACCACTATACAGTTCGTTTCCTCTTAGTATTCTTTCCGATTAGGTAGTCGGTTAATGGTGGGTAGATTTTTGTAGCCTGTGGAATATGTGGTAAATAGAAGTTCATAATACCCAAAAATCTGAATTTTTGGTAAGTTGTAGGTCTAGTTATCAGTTTTATTAGTTAATGTTCTCTCCTCCAGTGGTCTGATCCCTGCCAGCAGCACAAAATGACTCAAAAATGTCACTGCCTGTTGCCATAATTGACATCTTTCTTCACTTAACACTACACCTGATTGATGAAGTATGTCAAAAACCTGCTCAAGGTGTTCTTCATGTTATTGTGATGAAGATGAAAACATCAGAACGTCACCAAGGCATGGAAAACAGAAGGGAAGCTTGCACAGAGTGGAGTCAATAAAGCACTGCCAAGTGTGTGCTGCATTTTTCAACGTGAATGGCTTGTACAAGAACTTAAGCAACCCAAAAGGGGTAATTATAGCCATCTTCAGAATGTCATCTATAGCCACTGGTATCTTTAACCCTTTTGATAATTTGTAACAATAAAGGCCAAATCACCCACAACAAGTGAGAGAAATCCTTTATACTCAGTATGAGATACTGATCACGAACAGTTCCAGCATTGAGGGCTCGGTAATCACCACGTACCTGAAAATTACCATTTTTATTCTAAACCTAATGAGTCAGGGAAGCCCATTTGCTTTGTAGGGATGTATGATGTCCTTTGTTAACATTTCATTTAGGGCAGCTTTTGTCATCTGTAAGTTATCAGGGGTACTTACCATCTTTTACAAAAGATAGCAGGTCACTCTGCGGTTTCAATCCTATGCGCTGTATCTCTTTTAATGCTGTGGTGGGTAAGGGGTTGGGAAGCGCTAAACACATGAATGGGAGGCTCGATCACTGAGTGCACTGTCACTGTCCGTGGGTGTGTCGGTGATACAGAAGGAAGAGTGTTGCTGCTGAGGTTAGGTGGTGACATCCAGTATTGTTGAAGCTGAGTGACACATTGTTGGGTGGTTTGCATGGCTTCTCTTTGGGAGTGGCACGTTTTCTCATCAGCTTTAGGGCCCTCGTGAGTTCGAATCAAATAAAACCTGGGTAAGCAACTCATATGTGTCTATGAGGCATGACCAAAAAGCAATGCAAATTTTTTTAATTTAGCAGGCTTTATACATCTGATTTTTAGTTTTTTTTATCTTGATACACATGCTCCTGATGTATGTTAACATTTTTAGCTGTTTTGAATATTTAGTTTATTGTTGACAGCCGAAAAGTATATACGTTTTTCAAGTGCTTGGCAAAATTTTTACTTTAAAAAAAAGGTGGATTAAAGGATTTGCATTAAATTTTGCTTGAAAAATTGAAGTGCAGCACTGCCTTCATAATATTGACTGTGGCTTTTGGTGAACCTACTATGAATATAACAAGAGTTTACAAGTGGTATAAAAATTTCAAAGGGGGTTGGCAAGAGGCTGAAGATGACGACCACCCTAGATCAGCTAACACCTCAAATATTGACGACAATGTGGAAAAAGTAAAGAAAATGGTACTGGAAAATTGCTGAATCACCATCAGAGAGGTTGCTGATGATGGCACTTACCTTTTTCAGATGTTGTGGGCATAAAACGTTTAGCAGCAAAGTTTGTTCCAAAATTGTGGAATTTTGACTGAAAATAACATTGTCTAGACATCACTCAGAAATTGAATGAAGCTGACAACAATTCAGAACTTCTAAAGGTTGTAATGGGTGATGAAACATGGGTATACAGATATGATGTAGAAACCAAGGCCCAGTCATCCCAAGTGAAACTGCGTGGTCAATAAGAAATACAATCTGGAGGTTATGTCCCATTTGTGTGAAGCAATCCGAAGAAAATGACCAGAATTGTGGCAAAATCACTCATGGAAATTGCATCATGATAATGCTCCTTCTCACACGTTAATGCTTCTTTTTAATTTTTTGGGCAAAAAAAAAAAAAAGGAGGGAGGGGGAGAGAGAGAGAGAGAGAGAGAGAGAGAGAGAGAGAGAGAGAGAGAGAGAGAGAGAGAGGAGGAAGACTAGGGTGTTGCCTCAGCTATCGTATTCAGTGGACATGGCACCCTGTGACTTCTTTCTATTCCCAAGGCTGAAGAGGACCATGAAAGGATGTTGCTTTGCCACCAGTGATAGATAAAAACTGAATTACTGAGGGAGCTGAATATCATAACAAAAAGTGAGTTCCAGAAGTGCTTCCAAGACTGGAAAAAAACAGTTGATGCAAGCATATTATATCTGAGGAGGATTACTTTTGCAGGAAACAAAGTTGATGTTGATGTATAAATAGACTCTTTACAAAAAACAAAAACTCCTGTTACTTGTTTATCACACCTTGTACATTTATCATCTCCCTCATTGTTAATGAAGTTTTGTGCTCCCATTTTTAGGTTGTTCACATTTCGCCAGACGTCCATCAGGTTGAAATCTTGTGATTGTTGATGATTAGTATTGGTCAGTGCTGTTTTTCTGGGGGAACACTGGGGTATGCGTACCCCTAAACTTTTTCGTTGACAAAGTAATTTTTTTACGATGTTGAGAACTTGGAAGAGTGCCTAAGATTTATTTCGTAGATGTAAATTTTTTATTTCATTTTTTTGTGTTGGTAATTGCATTACGTATGATACCAGTGCAGTTTTTGGTGGGAAAAGCAGTGTCACTGACTGGGATACCACCCATCATCTGTGCATTTCGGGAGCCAAACAAGCTTACAAAAGATTTTTGTAGTGTGTTTCTATTGTTGTCGATGATAGGTGTGGATGGTTTTTGTTATATTGTGTCCTTTAGTGGTGTTTTAGAGGTTAAAATATGTGTTCGGTAATATTTCCTTGTATTGTTTTGTATGTCGCAGGATTGATTGGACTCACCTGCTTCATTTGAGGTGTATTATAGGCCAACTGAAGTGTGCGATACCATTTTCTTTTATTGTTCAGGCATTGATGGGAATCATATGCTTCATTTGAGGTGATGTAAACTGAAGTGTTCGATACCACATTCTCTTGTATGTTTAGGAGTTTGTCGGTATTGCCTGCTTCATTTGAGCTGTAAAGTCAACTGAAGAGCCCGATACCATTTTTGGGTAGTTCGACATTTTGAAGACGTCATGGCTAAAAGCAGACGGGTAGTATCCCATGCTTCAGTTATAAGTAATTTTCACTGGATTATATCCAATGTCAAAGTACCCTCAAACTTTTTTTTTTTTAGAAAAAAAAGCACTGGTATTGGTAATAATGAAAGTTGATGTTTAATCTCTGCCAGTTGCGCAGGGTCTTGTGTAAAAAGGAATTTTCTTCTTGCAATCCAAGACATTCCCCTTTTGTGTCCATTTATAATTTATTAGTTGCAGCCGCTTGATCATTACATGAGAATTGCAACTGCTGAAGCTTGCACACACGGTAGGGGGGGGGGGGGTTTGAATGCTTCTGTGTTATATGAAATAGTCTAAACTAAAGGTCTACCGATCATACCTGTGTTCTGTTGAAGAGCACTCCTTCTCTTGGATCAGGATCCAAGTGAAAATGGCTTAGAAAATCTGCCTATAACAGGGGCTCATTCACGTCCACTTGCATCAAAGTCCACATGAAATTTAGCAGCTTCCAAAGTTAAAGTTGTGTATAGTAGGGCAATACATCTTACCTGAACCATTTGCCACCTTGAATTGTGGTGAGGGGAGGTGAGGTGAGTTGCGAGATCTGCAGCATGAGGAAGCATAGTAGTCTTCAGGATTGTGCTGATCTCTGAACCCAAGCCAACCAGAAAATATTGGTTGATACTGCTATCAAGCATGTAGAGGTGGCTTTAGTGGTCAGATGCTGGAAGCAAACTAGTTTGATTCATGTGACTGGAGTTTTGGTGTACTTCATAATATTGTGACCTCTGACACTGAATGAAGACCATCAGAAGTGTCTGGAGTGCTCTTACGTGCAGCAGTTCCGAAGTGCGCCTGGGACCAGCACCATCACACGATGAGTCAGTCATTGGTAACAACCTGAGTGGTGAGTGGCACTGGTCGGTTCAGCCACTGCTAGCCATGGTGAGACTCAAGATGGCTAACTCAGCTGTGTAGGTTGCATGTTGTGAAACACCAGACATGGTTGGCTCTGGTCGGTAGCTGCCTGCCAAGTCTAATCACAACATGGCTTCTGGGTAGCAAGAGCGTCCATCTTTTAACACAAAAACATGGTCTGCTATCTGTAATTTAACCTTTTGTGTGGTATCCTTCATTAGACATTAAGGACACTGTAATCCCATGAGGCTATTTACTTGTCCATGTGGTCCATGGTGTATTGTCTGATTAGGATCCACTAGAGTTTGTACAGGGTGCCAAAAGTTCAAGATACCTGTCTGTTCACCTGCTCCAAGAAAATTATCTGTCAGATTTGTTACTTAGGTGACTTGCACAGACGGCGAAGTAATGACATCTTGGCTGTCTATAACGTGTTAAAAGCAGATGATGATATAACACTGCTGATGACATACACAGCTCTCATATGTGACATAGCAATGCCAGAATATTTTGCTGTATCATCGATGAAAAAACAGACGAATGGAAAAACTGGTAGAAGCCGACCTTGGGGAAGATCAGTTTGGATTCCATAGAAATGCTGGAACACATGAGGCAATGTTGACCTTACAATTTATCTTAGAAGATAGGTTAAGGAGAGACAAACCTACATTTCTAGTCTTAGAGAAAGCTTTTGACAATGTCGACTGGAATACTCTTTTTCAGATTGTGAAGGTGAAAGTGTAAAATAGAGGGAGCGAAAGGCTGTTTACAGTTTGTACAGAAACTAGATGGCAGTCATAAGAGTCAAGGGGCATGAAAGGGAAGAAGTAGTTGAGAAGGGAGTGAGACAGGGTTGTAGCCTATTCTTGGTGTTATTCACTCTAAATATTGAGCAAGCAGTAAAGAAAACAAAAGAAAAATTTGGAGTAGGAATAAAAACATTGAGGTTTGCCAATGACATTGTAATTCTATCACAGACAGCAAAGGGCCTGGAAAAGCAGCTGAACGGAATGGACAGTGTCTTGAAAGGAGGGTATAAGATGAACATCAACAAAAGCAAACTGAAGTTAATGGAATGTGTAAATCAGGTGATGCTGAGGGTATTAGAGTAGGAAATGAGACATTTATAGTAGTAAATGAGTTTGTTTATTTGGGGAGCAAACTAACTGATGATGGTCGGAGTAGAGAGGATATAAAATGCAGACGGGCTATGGCAAGGAAAGCGTTTCTAATTAAGAGAAATTTGTTAACATCGAGTATAGATTTAAATGTCAGGAAGTCGTTTCTGAAAGTATTTGTATGGAGTGTAGCCATGTATGGAAGTGAAACATGGACGATAAATAGTTTGGACAAGAAGAGAATAGGAGCATTCAAAATGTGATGCTATAGAAGAATGCTGAAGATTAGATGGGTACTGGGGGGAAGTGGGGAGGGTAAAAATCATAGAGGGAAACCAAGAGATGAATTCACTAAGCAGCTACAGAAATATATAAGTTGCAGTAGTTATTTGGAGAGAGAGAGACTTGCACAGGATAAAGCAGCATGGAGAGCTGCATCAAACCAGTCTCTGAACTGAAGACCACAACATCATCATCATCATCATCATCGATAATGTTGTTAATGGAGGACACTGATTCTACTTTGGTGAATCAAGTTTATGATTGCTCTAGTAACACACAATGATTAGTGGAAACATTGCTGGCAAGGTGCCTGTCTGGTACTAACAGAGTTCATCTGGGAGTGTCGTCATGCATAACTCCCTTGATTGGCCATGATGCGGTAGATAACACAGAAATCTGGTGTAGTTCAGCCAGCCAAGCTCCATTGAGGGTAAGAATGAATTCTACATTTCAAAAACTGGCGTGGAGGCCCATGTTGGATTTGTTGGTGTAAATCCATGATGTTGCACCCGTACACTGGGATGTAACATGGGTCTTGTGATGCATGCTAACACCAGCCTCTGTCTCTGTTGCTACTCCATCTGAGGTAAGTCGGTCAGATTCAAGGGAGTCAACACAGAATGTTGCCACATGAAATCTACCTGTCCACATACACATGTGGAAAGAGGTTTGTAGTCACTGTAGTTGGTTGGTTTGTGGGGGTTGAAGGGACCAGACTACAAAGGCCATCGGTTCCTTTTTCCATGACCATGAAACACCCATAAGGAAGAAAACCATCAACGGAGATGACAAGGGAGGACACAGGGCAAGAAAGACACAAAGACCAGATAAAAAGGAATTAAAAGCACACAGAGGTTTACAGTGGTTGACTGACCATGGAACTAAAAAAGGAAAAGCCAACCACCAAGAGACACACTAAAAACCACAATCTAAAACTGTATGTCAAAGGCCAGACCAAACACAAAAAAAGAGAGAAACCCTCAGATTGAGCGATGAAAGATCCCTGTGCGAATAAAACTCAAAACTAGGCCTGCCATAGCAACATCATCCATTAAAAGTGCAGGGAGCATACCAGGCAGTGCAAATGTCTGTCTGAGCGCAGTTAAAAGTGGACAGTCCAACAAAATGTGGACCACTGTCAACACTGACCTGCAGTGACATAGAGGTGGGTTCTGGTGGTGCAATAAATGACCGTGCATCAGCCAGGTGTGCCCAATGTGTAGCCGGCAGAGAACAACTAAGTCCCTGAGAAAGGCTCGCAAGGAGGAGCGCCACACGTGTAGTCTCCTTGATGACTTGAAGTTTGTTGGGTGAAGGCAGGGTGTGCCATTCATCACTCCAGGTACCAAGGACTTTCTGTTGCAATACTGACTGGAGATCACACACCGAAAGGCCAATCTCCATGACCAGTTCACTGATAGCCTGTTTGGCCAGCCTGTCAACATGTTCATTACCCAGGATGCCAACATGACCCAGGGTCCACTAAAAAGCCACGGAGCGGCCGCAACAGGCAAGTATATGGATGGACGCCTGGATAGCCATCACCAATAAGAGCGAGGAAAACACTGGTTGACAGCTCGTAAACCACTCAGGGAGTCACTACCGATAATGAAGGACTCACCTGAGCAGGAGCAGATATACTCTAGACGTGAGAGAAGGCTACCAGCTCTACAGTGAAAACACTGCAGCCATCCAGCAATGAACATTGTTCAGATCGGTCTCCAAGAGGAAAAGCATAACCAACTCGACCAGCAACCACTGAACCATTGGTATAGACTATGGCAGAGCCGGGAAACATGGCAAGGATGGAAAGAAAGCGTCGGCAGAGGGCCTCAGTCTTCTAGGTCTTGTGTCAAATACAGCTGAAGGCATGGGCGGGGCACACAACATGGGGTATATGTAAATGGGACCAGAAAAGAGGTGGGAGAGGGAAAAATTCAAGCCCAGAGAGAAGAGACCGGACGCAAACATCAATCATACACCCTGACTGGGGCCTCCAGCCTGGAAGATAGCCACGAGGCAGGATGGCCATTGGCTGGGAGTCCCAATGCCCCAGGAAGATAGGCATCTACTCCTTGGCGTATGTGGGGAGTTAATGGCATAGGCATCAGCAGAGCGATCCCTGTGTTGTCAGGGGGGCTACAAGCAATAGGGTACATGCTGGCCTCACCAGAACAGACTGGCTACCCTGCTGGATATCAGGTGCACAGAAGTCCATGGTCATCAATGGCGCAGAAAGCGGCACTGCATAGTTCATGGTGGAAAACGCACCCAGGAAGGTGTCCTCGCCCAAAAGATGGAGAAGGAGTGGGATTGCAATGCAACAACGAGAATGTGGGCTAAAGATCTCAATGCATGATGGACACAATGCACCATGTAGGGGCACCATCCCTCAATTGGCTCGCTCTTTGGAAAAATTTTGAAGAATGGAGGTCAAACCCTACAGGGGACTCACACATAAGGGCTGAAATGTGTGAGACTCTTTATAGTCGCCTCTTATGAAAGGCAGGAATACTGCTGGCCTATTCTTACCCCTGGACCCACAGGGGATGTGTAGTCAATTTTATTAGCAGCTTCAGACTTGGCTGGCTCCATATTGTTTGTAGCACTATTCAACCCAGGAGAAGCACAATCTTGGCAGGAAGATCATGCAGCGTGTTTGTTAAGTTTGCGGAAAACTTATAGTTGTCATTGCTCACCAAGATTGGAACTTTGTAGGTGGCTGTGCAGAATAACATCTGGATCCTGGTGCCACAAATTGTACCTTTTACAAACATAAATCCTCGCACAATAATATATGAACACTTCAGTCACAAGAGTACACAGCAAGGCAAAAACAAAACAGACATAGAAAGACAGTAATCAATACAAAGAAATACATTTGTTTATAGCTCTTAATGTCAGTTTTGTCTGTCTATATTGATCACAGTGGTCGATACTGCCACAGCCATCACAAGTCTCATGGAAGCCCAAGTGAATGTCTTCCATAGCATAATACTACCCCCGTCGGCCTGTGTATCTGTAGTGATTCATGTTTTGAGAAGCTGGTTGCCTGGATGACGACATATCGAGACACAACATTCCACCTGATGTGATTGATCTGATCACATGATAAGCTTCAGTTTGATCCACAGTCAGTCTCAATGATTTGGCCCACTACAATTTTAATTGAAGATGTGGTTGGGACAACATGGAAACATGAAGGAGTCCTCTGCTGTGGAGCACCACATTTAACAATGTGCACTTAATGGTAGGCTCCAAAGCACTTGTGCCAGTACCAGCCTTTGTTGTCAGATATACCAAATAATGTTGCGTATCTTGCTTTACAGAGCACATGAACTTATTATCTCCACATTCTGTGATGAGGTGTAGACATCCAACAACTTGTTGCCTGCTTATGCTTTCACAGTCCTACCACCACTTTCCACGATAGTAGCACAAATAACCCAGCAGTTTCACCATTTCTGAAATGCTCATTTCCAGTCCTTTGTTCAAGTCAGTTATGTCAGTCAATTTCCCAATTTGTGGTCCATATAGCCACTGGAGTGAGTCCCTATTCATTTCATCTACATTTATATACTTTCATTATGTGCCTGCAACATCACCAGAATGCCTTACGTATGGTAGTGGGCAGCTGTCTCCTCTTCTGCCTATGGCATGGATTTGGATGCATTATTGTGGGATATGGAATCAACACACTGCCACCGGGTTGTCATCAACTTTCCAGAAATTAGAGTATCTAGTTTCATTGAAATAGCTGTTCGTTTGGTGAATGTATCCTGTTCCAGTCCTTCTACCAAGGTAAAATCCCTGCTGTATTTACTGGTATTTAAGTACTGGCACCAAAAGGGAGGCATGCATAATGTGGATTATTCCGAGTTGTGCAGCTGGTGGATGCATTCACGAGCAGCAATTCACTCGTCTAAGTTCACACTTCCACAGTATCTCGCACTGATTACTACTGAAACAGTCTAAATTCATTGAAATATTAACTCTCCTTCTTTCTTGAAGAAATGGAAGTGCTGTCCATCACTGTGATCAAGAATGCAGTGTAATACAATCATAAATGAGGTCACTGTTATATCCGAAGATCGCAGGCTGCAGTGCATCCAGGGATCATTTTTAGGATGAATAGTTTGGAAATGAAAGAAACTGCCTCCCTTTCCAGAAGATATATCATAAAAAAAACTTTTACACACACACACACACACACACACGTCCACCCAGAATCACAGAAAGAAAGAGACAAATAGGTGCAGAGTGAAAACTTTGATATCAGCTTAAGGAAACATTACAATATAGACACATGTTCATCTTTCTTTTCGTACAGCTCTTTTTGGCACAGGTATGTTTATATTGCTTCTTTGCCCTGGGCAGTGTTCCAATACTTATTAAATGACACATATTTTATGACTAAATAAAAATAAGATCTATCTCAATTGTCCCTCCCCCACTCCCTACTGTATACTGGTGTTTTCCATAACTGAATGACAGTATACAGTTGTGGTGCATTTTACAAATATACATAAAATAAATAACCAAATATTATATGTAAGTACTGCTTAAACTACTTTCTGGCCTGGCTGGGGATCAAATCTCTTTATTTGTGATCAAGTTTATACCTTATTTAACCCCTACACATGTCTGGTTCATGTATATTAAAATTAATTTATGTGAAGTTCAGTTTATGAGAGATCATGACTCAACAAAGGGTATGTTTGAATTAGAGTCCTGTTCTCCATTATAGAGGCATAACCACCACCCATTGTTCGTGCGGCCACATCTCTACACTTTAAGTGGCGTTTCTTGTGTGTGTGCCTTGTGGTACCATCAGTGCAACTAGAGAGAACAGTTTAGCCTTGGGGTCTACAAATTTGTAGACCATGACGAACTGCATAGCCATTATAGTTTCCAAAAGGTAGCTCTGTAGGATAAGTGCATGCTGATTTGTGTTTGGGTAAAAAGTTCGATGTCACGATGGAGAAGCCATAACGTTCCAACCATGGTTATACAGACCAAAGTATCCATCATGTATTTCAGAGTCCAAAAGGCCATCCTGTATCATAGTCATCATGTTGAAAGCTCACCATATTCCAGGTAAGTCCGTAAATTACTTGCTTTCATCCATCCTTAGTAGAAAAGTTTGGAATCCAATGCCACTACAAAGGGCACTTAGAATGTTTTCATCATTGTAGGAACACGTAAGCTTGATCACAGCTTCACACGAGTGCATATTCCTCATTCAACACATGCTATGTGGACAGCTTTCCTTGAAGTCTCTTTTCATATACAATTTTCCTTATATGTCTTTGTACAAGTGTATAAAATTTTACATGACTTACATAAAGAAATTAAAATAAAATGTAAATCTGCCCCTTATAACTGCACACAAATGTCATTTTAATATTTGCTGACATGCAAGGTCTAATACATTTTACTTGTATACTAGTTTATACATGAATTTGTCACATTTTCAGTGTTTGCACAACAATATTTAAATACAAGTGAGTAACAGTTAAGTCATTTTGTCTTTAAAATTCATAAGGCAACATTTAAGTGACAAGTTATTTCGTATTGATTCTCATAATTAATACATTATTAACGTTTACAACTTTTATGATGGCCTAGTACTCTCCTTAACTTTTTAAACTCATCACGTCATCTTTGTTTACCTGAATAATTGGCAAAACATGTTACATGTCAGGATGAACAATATACACACATGAAATCTGATGGTATGCATCATCTCATTTAACTAGAGCATTTATAATTCCATCTTGCTATGAAAATATGGATAACTTCACTCTTGCATTTCCAACAGCAGCAAACATAACTACACTTAGCCACACTTCTCAATTCTATCAGGTGGTGGTCTAATAATCTACAGAGAGTTATGATAAAGAACGTAAAGAGACATTTATCGTCTTCTGCAGAAATCCGCCGTTTACACATCACAATAATGGAGAAAATTCCCTGTGAATGCTTCTTTGTGTTTTGTGGCAACTATTCACTCAGTGTTTGCCGCACTATACGTAAAATTCTAACATCATTGTGTCTTACAAGTTTATTAAAAGTACCTGTAATGATTGTACTTAATTTATATTTTTTCACTGCATGATACAGCTCCTGTGTATTATAATATGTATAAGCGTAAATACTTTCCTACAAAGGTTGTATCAAAAGAAATGTCCATGGAAGATAAGCTGTGATTATGCGTAATTGTGTCTTGAAGACTTGTATTCGGCCTTCGTCATCTGTTACTTGGATTCTTCAATGTATGGTCTGAACCCTTATTTTTATCCTTTGGTAGTACAGGACCTCAACTTCATTTCACATTTTACATACTATAACTTCTTTATATTCAAACATAACATTCATACTATCACATTCATTTCACATCTTACATACTATAACGTCTTTACATTCAAACATCACATTCATTTCACATCTTACATACTATAACGTCTTTATATTCAAACATAACATTCATACACATTTATAAATAAATAATTAGTCAGATTGCAGTGTGGTTCGTTTCTTATGGAACTAGCTACCTAAATTCTCTTTCTTCTCATTACTAGAATGTGTCCTTGCATCATTCCGGGAAAAGAAAAAAAACACACACACACACACACACACACACACACACACACACACACACACACACACACACACACACACACACACACAGAGTTAATATTAACTTATAAACTAAGTAAATAGTTGCTCCAAAGCCAACCAATGTATCATTCATTCTTATCACATATATATTTTCATTTAGGATGTAAATGTTTTTAATTCATTACATTCTGACTGATTCTCAGAATTCAATCCTTTTTTTTGTGAGAGTGCAAATATTAACAGCATGTCTATCGCTTCAACTTTCCTTTTCTGTCTCTTTCATAATCAGACAATGAATGCACATGAAATGAATATGTATCTTCCTACACAAGGCATAGTGTCATCATTACCTCCTCCAGTAGCTTATTCAGAGCTCGAGCATATCCTTAGAGTTATTCATTCTTTCATGGTACATACAGATTTCCTGTACTAGTGCTTTATTTTGTATGTAGTCACAGTGTAGAATTTGTGTGTGTATATATTGTAAACAGTAACATCTTCCTGTAGTTAGTTCATTTCCTCTCCTTCCATGTAAATATTTCTTTATCTTATTTCTCTTAATTTTATTCTTGTAATGTAGACCTCAGTATTTATTTTAGTAATCAATCTATATTCATAATCCTTTGGGTACATTCTACGTAGTATACAGATACTAATATCAGCTGAGCATCTTGCATGTTAAGCAGCGTGTTGGACTCGTTTTGTCTTCACACATGCACCACAGTCACTGTCCTCTGATAAAAATTTCTACTGCACTTGCGTATTGCCTCTCCTTGCAGAGCTACATGATTTGTTTGTCCCCACCTATTATCAGTCTGCGATCGGAAGGTGTATGTATTTTAGCAGTGACTTTGCATCATGGCGATCGAATTCAGCTTATTACTGATATCACAACGTCCTTTTTTCAATGAATAAAATGTTTAATAACTAATGACTTGCCTAATTTTTATTTACCCACATATAAATAACAAAAGAGAAACTTGTCCTAAGACTAAGTGAATATTTTTCATAATTTATAGTCAGCACAACAATTTCTTGAGTTAATTTAACCTTTTGCCAAAACCAGTCAACATACAAATTCCTTTACATCCTCGTGTGGATAAAAGCCCTTGTCCCTTCCAATTATAGTGTTAACTAGTCTACATGTTCTCGAATGAGGGACTTGTGTAATTACAAAGGGGGCAGAGTGTAAGAGTTGTCATTTCCAAGTAAGTTTCCCACGTTTGGTAGATTTTGGGTGTATTGGCAACAATACTTATTGTCCAATATGGAATTGTACAGTGTGCCCTAATCTTTTGTCATAAGACTTTTTTCTCTGCTTGGCCTTTTTGCCCAGATTAATCAAGGCTTGATGCATTTTTTCTTCAAATGACATGTTGTCCTTGGGTACTTTACGCAGTCGTTTTTCCCACTCATCCATTAATTGTTTCTTAAACATTAATTCAGGTGGTGTGAAACATGTTTCAGTTTATGGCAAGTTATTAATGATGTGCTGAAATGGTGACATGCGCTTGATCCATTTTGTATGTTGCTTTGGTGTGTAGCATCGTATAAATCTGTTGAATTCCTTAAACACCCTTTCTATTGGGCTTGCTTCATAGTGGAATAATGATACCAGTATGTGTTTTATTTGATTTGTGGTTGTGAATTCCTTCCATCTGTTACCTAAGAAGTACAGTGCATTATAAGTTAGCAGGATCTACGGCTTCCCTACTCTCAAGAGAGAGTTGCCTGTAATTCTTCTAATAACAGAACTGGCAGTCACTGACCTTACTGCATACAACATGCTTGGAAAAAAAAATCATATAAGGCAATTATATACGTAACACCCCGTTTTCCTTTTGGATAAGGACCGGCAGCATCCTGTGATACTAATTCTGAATGTTTTGCGGGAACTATTGGATGCTGTTCAATTAATTTTGATTTATTGGAGTGTTTGATCTTGTGACAAGCAATACATTTTCGAATTACTTGCAGAATTCAGTGTCGCATCTTCGGGAGTATCAGTATGTGTGTGTCTTGTCAGTGCATGTAGGAACACCATAATGACCCCATATGTTGTGAGGGTGAAGAATGAATTCATCTGCACACTTTTCAGGTAATCATACACACCACTATTCTTGGTTAGGTGTATGTCGGCGAAACAATACTCCTTTATAAATAGTATTATTATTATTTTTTTTTTTTTAAGTTATTACCATCATCTCCTTCACATTGTTTGAGTCTTACCTTTTTCCAGTGTGGACATCTTTTTGCAGTTGTGCGAGGCAAGTGCACATTTTTACATAATAGGGTTGGTATGTTTTGTCTTGCACAAGTATGATACAGTCCAGTGTGGACATCTTTTTGCAGTTGTGCGAGGCAAGTGCACATTTTTACATAATAGGGTTGGTATGTTTTGTCTTGCACAAGTATGATACAGATCATAATTCTGTTCAGTGAGTTGTAAGAATTCATTTAATCCTTGTAGTAGCATCAACAAGGTGTCAGGCATTATGTTAGATTTACTTTTGATGTACACTACCTCAAAACTGAATTTCTGCAAGTAACAACGTCATCTGGGTCTTCTTCTGTGCAGCAATTTGCATGTCAAGAGAAAAGAAAGCACTTGGTGGTCACAGTAGACTTTTGTGTGTTTTCCCCACGAATAATATTCAAATTTCTTAAAAGCCATACTACAGAGAGAGCTTTGAGCTCCAATACTGAATAAGATCGCTCACATTCAGTAAGAGCTCTGCTTGCAAAACTAATTATCTTGGCTGTTTGTTGTCCATCTGTCTCGGTGATTTGGGTGGTTTAAAAAACCTCTTGTGACATGTATTTGTGATGCAACATATTTGCATTGAGTAGAGCTCCTTTTATGTTTTCAAAGCCAGTTCGACACTGATTGGTCCACATCCGTGAGGCTATTCTTCAGTAACAACTTTAACAGGGCATCGCTATTCAGCAACTGATCAGGAATAAATTTCTAAAAGACACTAAGCCCAGATAAGCTTTGAGTTGTTTTTTGTTCAGAGGACAGTGGAAAAAGTCTGGCTGCATCTAGTTTCCCTGGATTTGGCAAAATACCTTGTGGTGATATGATGTGTCCTAGGAATCTGACCTTTTCCTTCTCAAATTCAGACTTCTTTAAATCTGTTGTAACACTGTATTCAAAAAATTGATAAGTACTTGTCCAAAAAGTTACAAATGCTCTTCCCAGGTAGGCATTGCAGTTAGCAAGTCGTCAACATAGACAATGACTTTACTAAGTTCTGGACCTAAAACTTTGTCTAACGCAGAAATGAATGGTAAACGCACTCATATTTAAGCCAAAAGGCAAAATTTTTGCAAAGGCTGTGTACTTCCCTCTGTCTTCATAGTGCGCTATCTGCCAATACAATGCATTTAAATAGATTATGGTAAGGAATTTGACTTTATGGCACTTCAGTAGCTGTTCTAAGTTGCTGGGACGTGTCAATCAATGATCTTGTTTATATTCCGTGCATTGAGTATGAGTCTGACGTTATAGTCGGATTTGGCAACAGCTAAAATAGGATTACGATATGATTAATATGAGCACTGTAATAAGGGTTGTGGTTTTCTTTAAAGCCTAATTTGTATTCTTGGTTCTCCCTGTTACCACAGTTACCTCTTGTGATTATTACTGCTTGGTAGATCACTATTTTGCGTATGTTCACTTCGCATTATTGTTCTGGGGCTGTGACTGCCCCTCTTCATAGATCAGATCAATCAAATCCAGAACAGATAAAAAGTATTCTACATTGTTCTTGAGTACTATGATTAATTTTTTCTTGATATGTGCTTGTAAGCAAATTTTGAGTATTTTTAGTGCATCCACTTGAGAGACAGGATTTCTCCAATACCTTGTTCTGTTTAAGTATTTTTCAAAATATTTCTGTAGCCCCATCAATACTATTCAATGGTGCTGGGTTAAATACCTCTTGATTAGCCTCTTTGGACTGCTATGGACCAGAATTTGTCCAAGAGGAATGGCACGACTCGGCCATATTGGTTGCTCATAATAAAGCATTGCCTTGGGTGTACCCCACAACGAACCTGAAGTCTTGTGCCTCAGTCCAATTGCATGGCAACACGTTACTGAAGGCTCTAATGAATATCATGGGATGTGTTCTTTTACCCTCTGTAGTAAAAATCTGAAACTGTTGATGCCGTCATAACCCTTCGTCAGCTAGAAGAGTAGACAGGCAGGAGGTACTGTCTGCTACTTCCGTTGCATTGCTTGGCTGCATACGGGTGTATCCTATGCATGCTGGTGCAACTAGTACTGACACTGGCCATGTCCGTTACATTTTATACTCCCTTTCCTCTCTGCCAGAAGGACTAGAGGCAAACAGTGGGTAGGCATTGAAGCTCTCTGTTCTGCCTGACTGCACCTACTGTTTGCTAGTGATTAGTGGCTTCTTTGTGATTTCAGTACCACTTGTTAAGCTGTTCCACAATGTTTCTTCCGCTACCTTTAAACCTGATTCAGTCCTGGCTATTAGTTCATTTCCCTTCTTCTTGGCTACCTCTTCGATCCCTTCTACATAGGTCTTATGCTTTGCACGACCTTCTGTGCTGGTGTCTTACCTTTATCTAGTAATCCTGATTCGGTTCTCTCCATTAAGTTCTTTACATCATTATCAATTCTTTCTTGGTATTCTTTATGAACTTACTGCTCAATTTTAAATTATACAATTCCACTGACAGTTCCTGCACTTCCTCAGGAAAATCTTTGCATATAGTTTGCAACTCAGTAATAGTATCTTGCATCTCCATTACATTTTTATTAATTGCTGATTGAGTCTCCTGAATTTTAATGTGTGTGTCGCTCACATTTTTCAGCTTGCCTACCATGCTCGTCAACATCAGATATCTTTTTACATAGCTTATCTATTTCCTGCGGCAGATCTGTGAAGAACTCTACCCTTCTTTTCCCATTTCGGACAACTTGCATGTTAAATGATTTGACAGATCAGTGTGCAACTTTTTACTTAGGTCATCAAATTTTTGCATTTGTTCCGTTGAAAGTTCCTCAAATTTTTGTGTCACATGATTCTTAAAATTGTTAAATGTTTTTGTTTGTTATTTTGAAGAAGCTTCAACTTTTTGTGTTAAATTATTAACTTTCTGCGTTTGATCATTAAAATTTTGTGTTTGTTCATTGCTAAAATCATTAAGAGTTTTCATCATCCCCTGCATAAGTTGTATCAATGTCGGGGTATCATTTTGAATGCCTACTGAGTCCTATCTGATTACATTCAAGTCCGTTTCACATGATGCAGAGATTTTAGATCTACTAAAATCTGCACTACTGCACTTCCAGTAGCCTCATGTGAAAAAATGCCTCCTGTTGATATTGATGAATTTATTTCATCTACCATAAGTAAAGTCATGTCATTAATCACAACACTGGTACCCTCACTCATAGTTCAGCTTAAATAATACAGTCACTTTCATTTGTTGACGCATTAGTTGTGGCGACAATTTCTGCTTTTACATTAATTACTGAATTATCAACAATGGTCTTATCTGCTGTATCCATTCCTGTCCTAGTGATTGCAAAATTTTAAAATGGATATCCTTTTCCAAATAATACTGTGACATGTTGCGAACATACACTGCAACTCATTGTTGTCGCACTTTGATTCTCAGCTCCAATTTTTAGAATAGGAGATGGGAGGTACTACAACTGTTAGGTACAAGTGAGGTGCTGCCAAGTGCTGCCATGCAAGCTATAAGTAAGAATTTTTCTATCTTCTCGAAGAGTTTCACAATTTCTTACTCTTGTTTTTTCCATACAAATTATACTCTCCATCCATGCATATCCTTCTTTTGTAATCCTTCCTCTGTTTCTCTTGGCAATATTATTCGTTTCATGTTACAAAGAAAACAAAAGATAATTAATACAATGGAAAATTTTTACAAGATGTTTCATATATTTTTACTTCAATTATCTATACCTGGCACTGTCCTTTTTACAGTCACCAGTTATACCGCCTCCGTAAGGGATATGCACAAAATGTGGATTATTTCAAGGTGTGTGATTGGAGGACACTTTCCTCAGCAGCAATACACTCATCTTAAGTTCGCACCTCCACAGTCTTGCTACAATTACCAGTGAAACAGTCTAAACTCATTAATACATAAACTATCCTTTGAACAGAGTGATATTTACCTCTTCTTTCTTGAAGAAAAAGAAGTATTGTCCATTGTTCTGAACACGAATGCAGTATAATAAATTCATAAATGATGTTGCTGTTATATCCACAGATTTCAGGCTGCAGTGCCTCCAGTATCATTTTTACTATGAGGAAGTTAGAAATGAATGAAACTGCCTCCCTTTCCAGGAGATATATTGTAAAAACCTTATACACACATATGACACGTCCACCCAAAATCACGGATAGGAAGAGACAGATGAAGAAAGAAAAATTTGATATCGTCTTAAGAAAACATGAGAATACAGACATATGTTTGTCATTCTTTTCAAGCACATTTCCTTTTGGTACAGGCATGTTTATATTTCATCTTTGCCCTGCACAGGGTTCTGATACTTACTAAATGACACATTCTACCGTATCTTCCTTCGTCGTCGGCATTGTCGTTGTAGCCGTGAGGCACCGTTATACGAAGTGAAAAGGCGGATCGATCTTAAGAGCATCAGATTTGGTAACCTTAAGTCATTGACAACACATAACGGTCACGGTAGCACCTGATTCCAGAATAGCTGCAGTAGTTAGGATCTACGAACTACCCCCTCTTGACCAGGTCCCCAAAACTTAACTCTTAACGAGATCCCTTCGAAGCAAATTATCATAAAGATCATCTATAAAGGCTTCATACAACGATAAGAAATGTTACAGTTTATAGAATAACAACAGATACGACTAAACTGTCTTGTTTCTTCTGTTTTATTTAGCATAACTTTGTTCACAGCTTTATTTCGCATTCACCACTCATTCGCACCCTGATGTGGAGTATATGCGAGTGCCTGAACCCTAACTCCCAAGTTCCATTGGAACCCTTTGATGAACAGTTTTGGTTGCTTGACACCAACAGTCAATGATAATGATACAGTATTTTGTTATTGACTCTTCTAGTTTAGCCACCGCCTTCCACAAATGTTTGTTAGGCATAAGACAATTACACACTTTTCTCTTCGATCTGCTATTATTAAGAGTTCGCATAAAAGTTAACATTTTTCTCCTTTTCATAAATTGGAGCCCGCTCTCCGCGATATAATAATAATAAAAAAAAAAAAAAAAAAAAAAGGGGTCTCAATTCCCCGTAACTCGTGAGATGCATATAGATTTATCCCGGAATTGACCGCCCTGTACGTGTACTCAATTTAATGACCGCACTTCGCTATCCGCGATTTCGTGTAACTAATTGTCCTTTTGTTACTCTGATCATATACTGTAGTTATTTAAAACTCGCCCCTATAGTTTTTCACAACGCACAATTAGCACTTCTTTACTTGTTTATTTCTAAGAGTAAAAGAAAAAAATGACGCCGTATCATTGGCTTCGTCGATACAAAGCAAAACACCTCAATATGCCCAATTTTACCTCTTCTTATAGGATCGGCTACCTTACTCATTAATTTACTACATATTATTTCCAATAAGACAGAACAGGTATTGCCATTATATTTTAATTGTATTCAAAAGCATATTATTATTATGACCGACCAAATTGTAACAAATCAGGGCGTGCATTTTTAACAATAGCTTTACACTCACCCAGCCTTTATTCATGCAATATTATATATAAATATAGAGACAGGACCAAAAGATCGATCTCTCTACCGTAACCAAAAGAGGCAAATACGCTATTCAAGTTCTGTTACATCTATCTTGACTCATATTGTTACAACAAACATACTTTATGGCTAAACCAAAATAAGACCCATCACATTTACTGGGAATTAAACTCTAATACTGTGAATGGTAGTAAGTCGTTCTGATCTCCCACCTATATAGAGGGACCTTCTCTGTTCCCGTTAGACTCTCCCTGTCATCATCATAAAAACCTATTTGGTCTAAATGACTGTTGTGATTTAGATGCTCCTCCACATGTGACATAAGACTGCTACACAAGACACGTGTAACATGTTTCTGTTCTCCATTCTTTGAACAAATTGCCATACATCCAATTTCTATTTTGACATATCTGAACAATATGTTATTGTCTGATTACAAGTGTAATAATATTTACAGACAAAGCACTTTTGCAAAAATAGTACATGAACTTCAATGAACTTGTTCTCTGCAAGAAACACAGTGTCAATGTGCATCTCCTGTCTTTTGTCAACTGACAGCACCATCAATTTCCCCACATTGTCTCCTAAGAAAGCGATGTAGACGACCAGCAGGAGCACCCTAGTTCAAAACTCCAATTTACTCGGCTAGTAACCAGATTCGGTGACTGTCAGTAACCATCAACAAGTATTACTTCACACAGTTATTAGTGCATACTTCTTCGTATATGTGGCACCACATCTACAACAATCTTAATACTACACTACCCTCTCACACTGCAGTTGGATACAATTGTTTCCCATGTACAAGTTGGGAAGCTTTTCATAGCACAAAATGAAGATTTGTTGGATATGTGTGTTTCTCTGAGTCCATCTTCCCATTACACATGCTAGTGCTAATTTGTGTAAGTATGGACCCGACCACGGGTCTCCTGATTACCAAGACTCAAATTGAAAATTTTAGACAGTCACTAATTTCCTCCGTCCTGCATATTTTGTGCTCTTATACGATTTATTCTGTTTCCTAAGTGCAGTGTAAAGGTCTTTTCATTTCACTGTCTGAATTTTATCACACAACAATTGGCTTTTAGTATCTTTTCACATGCTTCAGAAATAAGATGTCAAGTACACTGTTACATCTTTTTCTGTCCCACTGAAATCCATTCTGACCATCTTATACATGTCAGTGAGGAATGGTTTACACAAATGTTTCATAAATACATGGTTTTCATCTGTTGTAATTTGTCCTACATGTCTAACATAGCTGGCAACATCAAACAAGACAAGTATTGATAGAAATACATGTATTGCCCTTTGCTTTATATCTGGTTAACAAATTAGACCTCAGCTGGAGCTTGGAGGGAAGTGGCAGAGTAAGCATTACACAGAGTGAAGAGAGGAGACAACAGAGTTCTATGAGTTTTGAATTGATGCTATAGAGAAGAAGCGGTCACAACAAAGTTAGCGTGCTGCATGTGGCTTTTGCTTCAACGTGTGTAGCTCTTGAAACCAAGTATATAAATAAATAAAAAATAAAAATAATAAAATTTTAAAAGACAAATAATGATACATATTTATGTAATACAAATGAAACTCCTTCCTCAAACTGATAACTGTGAAACCTTTTTGTCGATTTGGCAGTGCTGCACCGTGCTGGATGGAGGAACCGCAGTCAATAGCCAGTCACATTTGTAGCTAATAATGTGATCACTTTTCTCCTGCAATAATACTGTTTGCGTAAACTTGTAATTATTTCTGGTGTCCTAACAGTTACCATGTTATCTAAGAAGGAAAAATATGAAAGACAACAGAATGTTTCTAAGGAGTGCAATGAACAATTCGTTTTGTAGAAAGGAACGACAAACCAATGTGTCTTTTTTGTCAAATGACATTGACACAGTACAAGGGCAGTAATCTCAGACCCCATCATGACATTAACCAAAGTGGTTCCAGTAAGAGACTTTCTTGCTGGTTCACAGTTAAGGAAAACTAAACTGTCATCGTTGAAGGAAAAACTTGAAGGGCAGGGTAAGGTTATGACCACATCTACCAGGGAAGCAGGTTTAACAATTGAAGCTGTGTCTTGGCTTTTAATATTGAAAAATCAAAGACTCCTCAAACAGAGAGGGAGTTTGTAAAGAGCAATATGGCACGAGTTGTTTCTATTGTAGACCACAAAAATTACATTCTATAAAAACTTGTTTACCAAACACCCTTTCCTAGACACATTATTAGTGATGATACTGAAAGCATCTTGCAAAGATAAGTGACTACCCAGCAATGCATTTGGCTTTGGACAAGTCAACAGCTATCCAAGATGAACCACAACTTGTCATAATTGTAAGGTATGCATCAAATTATTTAGAAGTGCACTCTTAGACGAATTTTGGAAGCATTTCTGGAAATCATTTTTCATTATGGTGACCAACTCCTTCGGTAATTCTGTCTGTGTCTCATCAATGGTGACAAAATGATGGTGCTTTTCAGCCTCGGAAATCGAAAGAAGTGGCAGGGAACCATGTATGGAAAATATGGTGTCCAAGGAAACATAACAGTTTTGTTTTTTGACAGAAAATCATGAACAAGAATTGAGCTGTGAGGATTACAATGAGGCAAATTCCTTGAGTGGTTTTGCCACAATTTTGGTTGTTTTCTCTGAACTGCTTCACACAGACAGCACATAACTTCCATGTAGTATTCCTTAGTGACCGTAAGACCATAAGGCAAGATATCATGGTGCACTATACCACTGTAATCACAGAAAGCAGTGAGAAGAACTTTCACAACGTGATCGAACTTGTCAAACTGTTTTCGATTTTGGGTCTTCAGGCAGTCTCCATTGGGACAAATGGGCCTTGGTTTACACATAGTACCCTTGTTTCATTAGCTGTTATAATCTTCTTTAGAAGTTCAAGATCACTGTTGACTTTATACAGAAATTCCTGAGCAATGTACACACATTGTCATTTTTGGTTGGAATCCAACAATTTCAGAACAAACTTTACTCCTACACATTTCATGCCCAGAACACCAGAAAAAACTTGGCATGAGCCAAAGGATATGCTGACATCATCAGCAACCTCTCTGATGGTATTTCAGTGATTTTCCAGGACCATTTTCTTTGCTTGTTCCACATTGTCATCAGCAATTGATGTGCTAGGGTGTCCAGCGCAGTCGTCGTTTTCGATATCCTCTTCACCCCCTTTGAAATGTTTACACCACTCGCAAACTCTTGTCTTACTCATAGCAGATTTGCTAAAAGCCACAGTCAACACTTCAAATATGGTGCTGCACTTTATTCCATTTTTGAAGCAAAATTTAATGCAAATTCTTTGATCCACCATTTTTTAAAGTAAGAATTCATCAAGCACACAAAAACATTTATAATCTTTTCAACTGTCAATAATAAATTAACCATTCAAAACAGCTGAAACTGCAAACATACATCAGAAATGTTTGTACCAACAGGATAAAAAATGTTTTTGAAAACTGTATGTCTTAAGCCCACAAAATTAAAAAAATTCTGATTACTTTTTGATTACACCTCGTGCAATATCAACTTTGTCCCCTCCAAAGTAACCCCCCTGTCTGTGGTCTGTGTGTGTGTGTGTGTGTGTGTGTGTGAGAGAGAGAGAGAGAGAGAGAGAGAGAGAGAGAGAGAGAGAGAGAGAGAGAGATGGCTTATTAGATTGGTATGGAACATAATAAATGATGATGTGTACCCTTGGCAAAATCCTATCCTTCTCCCAAACAAATAGTGCCACAAGTGAGCACATAACCCCATTTCATCATTAGGACAAATTTCTTTGATGCACTTACACTATAATAAGATCTGAGTGCAACTGCTTGTGTATAACTTTAAAAAGATCAGAAAAGGGTAATATATCAAGGAGGGGACGGGTGAAGAGGAGGAGGAGGAGGAATATAAATAAATAAGGGACTAAATAAATAGTTCATGTCTGCTGTGGCTGTATGATAACCTTCACTTAGCTCTTGCATGTGTAGTAGTTGAGCTTTGAGTGTATCTAAATTTCCATGTAAAGAAATTTTAAAAAACTGTTATTTGTATAGAAATATATTTATTCAATGAATGAACAACTTATTTTTATGCAATTACCAACAAATGAGAATATATTATGATGAGAAACTATTCTTACATTAGCTGTTTCAAGTAACAAATGTGCACTACTTCTGTTTCCCATTTCATGATATAGTTGTGGCTGCGCTGAAATGAGATATGCTTCACAGAGGTCTTTCACCAGTATCTCTTGTAATCTTAAAGAAAATGAAATATATAAAAAGAGCTTTCACCACAAAAGGTAAATTTCTCAGACAGTGTCAAGAAAAATATTAGATGAAGTATCATACTATTACCTTATCTCCGTTTTAAAATAACTTTCTCTTTACTTTACTAAAGTAAGCAGCCTCCGTCTTGCCTTCAGCTTGGTAGACGCATTCTCCACTGATCCATGTTGACCACAAATCCATATCTTTTCCCAGAAAAATAAAATCAGCATCTGCTCCAAAGTGAAGACTCCCTTTTGTCTGGTCAATGCCCAGTGCTTTTGCTGGGTGCAATGTTGCAGCTTCTAGGGCTTCCACTATACTGCATGCTGTTAAAAAAAGTGTTTTTCAGTTACTGACTTAATTCTACAAATTTCACAAGATCCATCATCATCAGAAGAGGGGGGGGGGGGGGCAATTTTTGGGGCAGTGATCAAGAACTCCTCATCCAGAGAGACACAGCAGAACAAGGAGGAAGCTTTACATTTAGTATCCTGCAGAGATTGAACTAGGTGTTGGGAGTGGGTGGGGGTGGTGGTGGTGGTGGTGGTGGTGGTGGTGGTGGAGGAGGAGACAGGCAATCACAAAGACAGTTTCAAAGGCACCATCCTAGTATTTACTTTGTTCTTGTGGCTTTTACCTCACACCTCCCAAATGTGAGTCCAGGATCTTAATTCACAATGTTTAGTGACAAGATGAAATTTGATAACAAGGTATGAAGTCTCCACATATGTCACACAAATTTTAGTACATCATTTCATTTTTGTTCATGTACAACTGCACTATTATTTGCCTCAAACTTGTCTGGGATCCCTAAACTTTTAGAGCATACTGCAGTATGAATTACTACACTCCTCTCTCCACATATTCCAATAACAATTCCACTTAGTGATACCGTCGGAGTATTTGCCTCGTCTCTCAACCATGACCTCATGTTATAAATAAGAATTAAAGATAAGATTCTTTGAAGGCACACATAACACCTAATAAAAGAAGATTCTATTGATAAAGTATAGCCTTGATGTGATGTTTAAAGCTTTCCCGGCGTACTGATTGTTCCATAAAAACACGGGAGAACTGCCGGATATCAGTAACTTCCTGCCACGATATTTCGGCGCCGAGTCTTCTGGCCATCTTCAGGTGAATGCCACTGTAGTAGTACTACTACAGTGGCATTCACCTGAAGATGGCCAGAAGACTCTGCGCCGAAATATCGTGGCAGGAAGTTACTGATATCCGGCAGTTCTCCCGTGTTTTTATGGAACAAGTATAGCCTTAATTTGGTTCTAACACACAATTTTGCAGATAAATTATTATATAATTCACCCACAAACCAGTACAATATCTGAAAATAAAATACAATATCTGTATCTTTGACCTCACAAACTCGGATTTTAGCTTTTCCAAATTCCTTGCAAGGAAAAGTTTGTTCATAGAAGTTTAATAATTTCACTGATTTCAATAATTACGCTTAAGTTCCCAACCTCATGTACATGCAAATTCAGGCAGAAGAAGGCTCAAACAATGAATTTATTCACCTAAATGGCATGTTAAAACCGATCCATGATTCATTACACCAGCTTGTAAGGAAACAACTACGTGCGAGAGATGACGTAGAATGATATACATTTTGGTAACAAAGGCACAAGTTCATTAACAAGCCTGTTAAGTAACCAAATTTTAACACAAAAGATTAATTTTGAAATGAAAAATGCATTAATTTAAGAAGGAAATGTTTGAAAAGACATAATTCAAAAAGTCTAGCTCACAAATTGATTGTGTGTCCACAGAGGTGTTTTCTGTGAACATAGTAAGAGTTAGGATGGATAAAAGAATCTACTCACCAAGCGGCGGCAGAACACACACATAAAAGAATGTTATAATTAGGTAAACCTTCAGAGCCAGTAGCTCCTTCTTCAGGCACATGGGTTGAAGGGGAAGGAAGAGGGATGAAGGAAAAGGACTGGAGAGGTCTAGGAGAAGAGGCAGATTTCGAGAAAGTCTTCCAGAACTGTGGGTCAGAGGAGACTTACCGGATGGGATGAGAATGAAAGACTGATTGTTAGGGACAGCATCGGATGAGATCCTTTCTCCTTCTTGTCTGGTAAGCCTCCCCTGACGCGCAGTTCCGGGTGATTGTTTTTGTTGTTATAGTAAGAGTTATTGGTATGATAATGATGAACACTTGTACTGTTGTGGTTATGGAAGAAGTTTCTGTTGTTCAAAAGACATTCACTCTAAAAAATGTATTAGCTCACAAGACATGCACTAATATTTGTATTTTACTGTATGTTACAGTTCAAAAAAGATACTTATAAAATGCAATAGTGCCCTTCATTACTCCCTGAGAGTCTTTAGCTCTTCATTGGTTCTGACAGTAACACACAAACATAATTCACAAAACAGAAATAATAACCCAGAAGGAAAAACTTAAGTTACACGAATGCACCAAGCAATTTCAAAGCTAAAATATTGAGACTACATTTCCATAAACAAAATTTTATTGAAACATTCTCTTTTTATGCTCATATTCTCTAGTTCATTCGACTATTTAGTATGGTATATACAAACGAAATTTTGTGGCATTCAGTGACTGTTTTTTCATGTTACCCTCAGCACGTCAACGATTGTTAGCCGCCCCCCATCTCAAATGTGTTCAGCTGAAATGAAGTTGGCCCCACATCATCTACAAATTCTCATATTTTATGATATTCAAAAATATATGTTTATGCTTAGGCATATTTTTATTTCCATTAGTAATTACAATCTTAGTGATGATTAGGGCTGCGTCTCTTAGGAATTCATGAAGTTTGTAAGCAACTGGTAAAAAATGCTTTGGCCTTACCAAAGAAGGCCTGTTGAGGAAAACTCAATTTGCCAACTTTCATATAATATGGGCACCATACAAGATTCTACCAATCTGATCATTGCTTACAGTTGGCAACAAAAAATATCTTAGGAATTACTGACTAGCAAAGATATAATATTTTACGAAACCTTTGGCTTCTAAATAAACAAAAGGAAGTCAAAAGTTGGGAGCAAGAACTGAAATGGGGATAAAACTCCACAATTAATGCCAATTGTAACAGAAGAAATATACAGACAAATAAATATTTGTATTTAAGAAGTGAAATGAGTGAAGATAATCAATGGAACTTTATTTAAGATACATTAATTTCCTTCATGCTGAGACAGACTACAATTTGAACCAGATTAAAGAAACACTGCCTGCTCAAAGTGCAGTTGGTGACATTCCAACAGACTACAAACAGTGAACTAGTGTTGCTCTATGGCAACTGTCAGTGAAGTACCAGCAGAAGTTGTCAGGCAAGGTGAGGTCCCACTAAGTACAGGTAAGGATGGAATGTGGCTAATGAGTAACACTCAGTGGGATGAATGACTGACCACGTGACCATGAAATCAGTATGGTTTCTAGGCTATCGCAGTGATATACCTCCAACAATGCAAGTAGTCTTATCAGTTTACAATGCAACAAATATGAAAACACCATTCAAAGGGCTTCCAAAAATGTCTATCATGGTGGGATGCTAAAAATGCCTCACTTTTGTTCTAGATATAATCAGAAGCCCTTCACTAGGAATAGATCCTTACATGTGCCACAGAGTGTACTGAGATGATGAAGCAGCCTCCCTGTAAACAGTACTCCAATAAGACGATAGTGGGGCAAAATGTTGATGTTATCTAAGGTAACTTTAATTCTTGTCTGGAAGGCTGTGCATTGAAACCAGAAACTTTTTTCAAATTTTTATATTAGTGTAGAACTATAAACACACTCAACAGTCTGGCATAGTAAGTAGGGGCTGTCTAGTACAACTGTTGCTGTACTCGAGTGGAATATTATAAATTACAGGACCTCTGAGGGTGAGACAACCTTTAACAGAGCACACATCTTTTTAATTTTTTGAAGGGGGTAGATATCAGGTCTAATCATGTCTGGATAGGGTTCTGTCTATTTTGCTAAATATAGCCTGCAGAATGAAATAAGAGCTGCAGGTAGATTATTAATCTGTGCATACTGAAAGACTAAGATGTCTTTTATGGTGAGTGGTAACTTAACATCTTATTTATCGTACTCAGTGTTTTAAAATACATTCAGTAAATGTCTAGTTTTGAAATCTGGTTTGTCTTTAACAGAAACTTTTATTGCTCTATGTATATCAAAATGTAACACCAATCCCATTCTTGCCCAGATACTGAAAGCCTTGTAGACTCAGACACGAGTTTATACACATCGGTTTGAGAGTATATACAGTGATTAAGTTTCCTTTCCAATTTATGTTGAATTTAAAATCTAAAAATGACTATTTTCTTCCTGTCCCACCATCTTGATGTCAAGACTTCATTACTGAAAGCTGAAGTTTCAATTCATATTTTATATGACAGGAAAATAAACATTTCTATGCAATAAGAGGAATGTTAGAAAATGTTCACCTAAAAAAGCTGTGCCTCAAGCATTAAATGTCCATACAATCTCTAAAGTTTGAGCCTACAAGCAGAATGATGTGAGGTTGCAGAAGTATAGTTTTGATTGAAATGGGTAAGTACAAATAATTTAGAGGCTGTTAGTGTGACCTCTACTTTGGCAGGATTGCACTGGAATGATGAATGGATAGCCTGGTAGTCATTTGACATATCGCCATGAAAACATCACTGTTGTAACATTCATTTCTTGTTTGTCAAGTACAACAATTAGGATGATATTCAGACAGGCCATCGTCCTCTGGACACAACCAATAGGAGGTGTGCAAAGAGGAGTGGCTGTCAGCCGGCAGCCCAATGCCATGCAGCGATTGATTGGCCAGAGCAGTGCCGATGGTAGCAACTCTGCAGTCGTGGGCAGCATGGGGTGGGGCATGCAGAATCAGGCTGTGGATCCAGCTTGAATGAAATGGCTCATGAGTTGGCTCACAGTAGCAGCAGTGTCTGCCAAAATGAGTAGAAGCAGGTAGGAAGGAGTTGGCCCACATAAGTGAAAGTGGCTGAGTGGCTGCGTTGCACTTTGATCAAACTGTAGGCCACTAGATGGCTTGCTGGTTGGAGGACACAAAGTCCACAGTAGCAGAGTCCAGAGGTGGAGAATGGTGGATCCACATACACTCACGGATCATCACAGGTTCTCCCTCCGACCTGGTGGCTGGTAGAATGCAGTGCCTCTGTCTAGAAATGAGGAGTATTTATATGAGCTTGGCCCATCACTGTGTTGCTAATGTATCGGTTTTTGTCATCTAAGTCATAACAGAACAATGGCTTGGACATGAAGCAATCTCGTCACCCACACCAAGAGGCTTTGCCTTTCTACTGAATCAATGCTATTATGCATATGGTCCCTTTGTCTAGCCGTAGCATGTGGTAACTGTCTTGACACATTGGGGAAGTTCTTATCACATCAGTCGGTAGCCCCTGATGTAATTTCACCTAGTCGGCCCTAACTGGCTCGTTTCCACAGCCTGTTGTGTTAGCAGTGGAAGGTGTCTCAATTTTACTCAGCTGTTCCCAGTAAATTATTTGCAGCACAACAATAAGTATGAATATGACAGACTGTTTGGTAGTTGGCTAAAGAGAATAATGTATTACTCAAATTTGATAAATCAATACCGTGTGCACTCATTGAAAACTTTACTTTTTGAAATAAGAATATAAATGGAAAGAAAAATGTTAAGAGCCTACTTAGTTGCATGCATTCCTATAGTTCCTAACAGTTAGTAAACAGGATGCCGAAACTGTGACATTTGAGAAAATCACTGAAAAAGAGTAAATTATCTGCCAACTGAGCAGATACTAAAAGTTGATGAGCTAACTTGATAGTAAATAAACAACTTGATCAACATCTTGGCATATAGCACTTATCAAATCTGGATGACAGAGGTAAACTATCGTAAGTGCGAAAATGATGATTTTGAGGTCATTATCACATGTGGCTTGTTTAAATCGTACTTTTTTTTTTTAGAGGTAAACTGTTATATGTGTATATTCCACAGAAGCGAAATTCAGCAATGTAATATTATAGTATGTACAAGCAGAGCTCAGCGATATGCAATGGTAAGTGATCAAATGACAACTGAGCTGAATTTAGTCCACCACACCCCTTATCATATTGGCTTTTATGATAGTTTACCTCTCAGTGATACATTACTTCTATATCATCATATGAATTGTTGATCATGTGCAAATAGCAAAGGGCTGTATGTCTTTATGTTAGGAGCAGCATTTTATGGTGGACTTGGAAGAATAAAATGTATACTATTAGTGGCAGAAAAAAGGGATCATGGAATTAATGCTTAAGTTAGTACAGGTAAGCAAATGTATGAGTATTTCAAGTACTTAAAGAATTAATGTTGTATCCTGCAATCTCAATGCATGATCAACCGAAAACTTTCAGCCAGTATGTATAGCTATTACAAATTGTAAGACATTATTTGTTGTGATGGAAAGCAAGAAAGCTCTTTATGTACATTCCCCGATTTAGGAGAAAAATTATCTGGACACTTCAACACCAGTCAACAGTATTAACATTGTCGAAAATTTCTCACCTACAAAAGCAGCTCTCACTTCTGACAAAAAGACCACCAGGGATGCAACTTTCAATTTTCATTTTGGTTGAGGATTTATTTATTGGCAAAGATCAAAATAGTTTAGGTTATGTTCTTTTAGATTTGAGTGTGTTAGGACAAGTTTTGCAAGATGCTGTGTCATGGGCAAATTGGCATCTCTGAGGACTCATCTGCAAGGACAGGACTGGCTAACAAACTTGATATTCAGTGCGAAGTTTGCAGGCTCCCGACATCATTTTGGACTTCTGAAAAGTGCAAGAATGACTTGTTTGAGAGCAATGTTAGATTCCTGTATGGAATGAGGTGCATTGGGAAAGGATTGACTGCAGCTCAAGTATTATGTGCAACGCTGAACTTGCCAAACCCACCAACCAGATCAAGTAAGTACACAGAAGTAATTGGTGAATGTGTCAAATCTGTTGCTATTGCTTCTATGAAAGGTGCTGCTAAAGAAGCAGTAGAATTAAATAACACAACAGACTTATCTGTGGCAGTTGATGGCACATGGCAGAAGAGAGGTCACACATTAAAAAAATGCAGTTGCAACTGTCACTAGTGTTGACGCAGGTAAAGTTTTAGACATTGAAGTGCTTACTAAATACTGTCATCAGTGTAAATCAGTTGATGAAACAAGTGAAAGCCATAAAACAAATTGTGCTAAGAAATATGAGGGAACCAGTGGTAGCATCGAGGCTACTGCAGTTGTTTCTATGTTCAGATGTTCACAACAGGAGAGAGGTGTGTGTTACACTGAATACTTGGGGGATGGTGATTCAAAAGCTTACAAATCAGTAGTGGAAAGCCAACCTTATGGTAATAAACAGATTGTTAAGATTGAATGTGTGGGCCACGTTCAAAAACGGATGGGGACACATCTCCGAAAATTGAAGCAGACAAAAGGAAAAGAGAAGTTATCATATGGAAAGATTCTAAATGGGAAAGGAAGACTTACAGACAAAAACATCAATGAACTCCAGCATTATTACGGAATGGCAATAAGAAACAATACACATGACCTACAAGGGATGAAACGAGCAGTGTGGGCAACATTCTTCCACTGATGATACACTTATACATGGTCTTTGTCCACCTGGTGCTGATTCATGGTGCAAGTACTGCAAAGCTCAGGCATCGGGCAGTGAGGAGCAATTTAGGCACAAAAATAGCATACCATCTGCAGTGATAGAAGTTATTAAACCAATATATAGAGAATTAGCTCATCCTGACCTTCTTTCCAAATGTCTCCATGGTCGAACACAAAACCCGAATGAGTCTTTCAATAATGTAATTTGGACCTGCATACCAAAAAATGTCTTTGTAGGAAGGAGAACTCTATGATTGGGTGTTTGTGATGCTGTGATAATATTTAATGATGGTATAAAGGCAAGAATTGGGGTACTAGAGGAACTCGGTATAACTCCAGGTGCCAACACACTGCAAACCTTTCAGCGAATGGATCGACTTAGGATCATGAAAGCCCAGCGTGCAGCAGAGGAAATGACTAAAGAAGCAAGAGGCAGGAAAAGAAGGAAGCTTCTAGGTTTGCAGGATAGTCAAGAACAGGATTCAGATAAGCTGATTATGGGCCTGGCTGTTTCTAGAAGCTGGCATGCCTCCATGTATAAGTTAATATCAAATAAAATGTTTGAACTTGATTTGCCGGAAATGATATTTTTAAAATTATTTGACCCATAATCTCAGAAACTATTACAGATACACATCTCTAATTTTACACTATGTTACCACTTAGTATACTGCAGCTACTGAACATCCCAAAACATCTCCACCTCTAAACGGTTTTTTACTTACGGAAGAAAAAGTGGACTTTTAAAAGAAAATATTGAACAGCATTTTAAAAAAATCATAACTAGCTGATTATTTCTCTGTACATTTTGATTCTGGTTCAGTAATCAGAAAAGGAGTGATACTATACATCCCAAAACTTTCAGATCTCTATCTGTCACAGGTTCTGAGATAATGGGTCATCAATATTGCAAATTTAACACTGTGGGTATAGGACGTACATACTCCCCTTAATAATCTACATCTACATCTACATTTATACTCCGCAAGCCACCCAATGGTGTGTGGCAGAGGGCACTTTACGTGCCACTGTCATTACCTCCCTTTCCTGTTCCAGTCGCGTATGGTTCGCAGGAAGAACGACTGCCGGAAAGCCTCTGTGTGTGCTTGAATCTCTCTAATAATGGCAAATCTTCTGGTCCAAGTAGTATACCAATTAAGTTCCTTTCAGAGTATGCTGATACAATGGCCCCATACTTAGCAAGCTTACACACTATGTGATCAAAAGTATCCAAAACACCTGGCTGAAAATGACTAACAAGTTCGTGGCCCCCTCCATTGGTAATGCTGGAATTCAACATGGTGTTGGCCCACCCTTAGCCTTGATGACAGCTTCCACTCTCACAGGCATATGTTCAATTAGGTGCTGGATGGTTTCTTGTGGGACGGCAGCCCATTCTTCAAAGAGTGCTTGCTGCACTGAGGAGAGGTATCTATGTCAGTCGGTGAGGCCTGGCACGAAGTCGGCGTTCCAAAGCATCCCAAAGGTATTCACTATAGGATTCAGGTCAGGACTGTGCAGGCAAGTCCATTACAGGGATGTTATGGTCATGTAACCACTCCGCCACAGGCCATGCATTATGAACAGGTGCTCGATTGTGTTGAAAGATGCAACTGTTATCCCCGAATTGCTCTTCAACAGCAGGAAGCAAGAAGGTGCTTAAAACATCAATGTAGACCTGAGCTGTGACAGTGCCATGCAAAACAACAGGGGGTGCAAGCCCCCTCTGCGAAAAATGCAACCACACCATAACTCTACCGCCTCTGAATTTTACTGCTGGCACTACACACACTGGCAGATGACGTTCACCGGGCATTCGCCATAGCCACACAGTGCCATCAGATCACTACATTGTGTACAGTGATTCGTCACTCGACAAAATGTTTTTCCACTGTTCAGTCATCCAATGTTTACGCTCCTTACACCAAGCAAGGCATCATTTGGCATTTACTGGTGCGTTTTTTGGCTTTTGAGCAGCTGCTCAACCACGAAATACGCGTTTTCTCACCTCCCGTCTAACTGTTGTTCATCCTGATGCAGTTTGGAATTCCTATGTGATGGTCTGGATAGATGTCTGCCTATTACACATTATGACCCTCGCAACTGTCTGCGGTCTCTGTCAGTCAACAGATGAGGTCGACCTGTACGCTTTTGTGGTGTATGTGTCCCTTCATGTTTCCACTTCAGTATCACATTGGAAACAGTGGACCTAGAGATGTTTAGGACTGTGGAAATCTCACTTACAGACGTATGACACAAGTGAGACCCAATCACATGACCAAGTTCGAAGTCCGTGAGTTCTGCGTAGTAGTCCGTGAGTTCTGCGGAGTGCCCCGTTCTGCTCTCTCATGATGTCTAATGACTACTGAGGCCTCTGATATGGCGTACCAGGCAGTAGGTGTTTTTGGTAGTGTCCAGATACTTTTGATCACATAGTGTACCACTGATAACTTGACGAAAGATCCTATCAAAAGACTAAAAAGTTGAACAGGTCACACCAATACTCAAGAAAGGAAATAGGAGTAACCAGTGAGTTAAAGACACACATACTAATGCTGATTTGCAGTAGGATTTTGGAACATATACCATGTTTGAACATTATGAGTTACCTTGAGGAAAACGATCTATTGACAAATACTCAGCACAGAGTCAGAAAATATTGTTCTTATGAAACACAACAAGCTCGTTATTCACGCAAAGTAATGAGTGCCATTGACAGGGGATGACAAACTGATTTCATATTTTTCAATTTCCAGAAAGCTTTTGATACCTTTCCTCAAAATTGACTTCTAATAAAATTGTGTGCCTATGGAGTATCAATTCAGTTGTGCAGCTGGATTCATGATTTCCTGTCAGGTCACAGTACGTGGTAATTTATGGAAAATTAAAACAGAAGTGATATCTGGCATTCCCCAAGGAAGTATTATAGGCCCTCTTCTGTTCCTAATCTACACAAATGATTTAGGAGCATTTGAGAAGCCCTCTTACATTGTTTAGGGAAAGTCATAAGAAGTTCAAAAACAACAGCAAAATGACTTAGGCATGATGTCTGCATGGTGCAAAAAGTGGCAATTTTATCTGAAGAAGGAAAACTGTGAATTCATCCACATGCATAGTAAAAGGAATCCACTAAATTTCAGGCACATGATAAATCGTGCAAATCTAAAGGCTGTGAATTTAACTCAATATTTATGGATTACAATTATGAAAAACTTAAAATGGAATGATCACATGAATAAAGTTGTGAGGAAATCTAACCAAAGACACTGTTTTATTGGTAGAAGTCCTAGAAGATGCAATGGGTCTACTAGGGAGACCACCTACACTACGCTTGTCTGTCCTCTTCTGGAGCAGTGCTGTGCGTGTGGGATCCACATGAGATAGGATTGATACAGGACACCAAAAAAGTTCAAAGAAGGGCAGTTCAAGACAAACATTCATCTGGAATTCCTTGCTCACATGGACAATAAATGGCCGTGGGACATTTTGTGGACAAATGAAGCCAATTTCCATCTCCAAGGACATGTCAATATGCAGAACTGCTGAATATGGGCAATAGAAAATGTGCACACACAACAAACAGTACCCATTCATTCTGCAAAGGTGACTGTGTGGCGCAGCTTGATGGCGGCATTTATCATACAGCTATATTTTCTTAAGGAGATGGATCACGCAGGTCCTTTTACCTGTACCATCACTGGTGAACACTATGCACATCAACATCATTCCAACCCTTCAACAGTGTGGATGTGTGTGTAGGATCATTTTTGTGCAAGATGGCCTACCTCTACACATTCCACAATGAGTGAAGCGGCTGCTGGAGAGGAATTTTGGAAATGCTAGAATTATCAGCCATAATTTCCCTAAAGATTTTCTATCTTAATCCGCGTGACTTCTGGCTGTGGGGTAATCTGAAACATGTGTTCCTAAAGTGACCCCCAATACATTCCGATCTGTTGTGGAACATGCTATTTCTCGATTTAAACTTATAGTAGAAACAGTGGACAACATATTGAACATGTATTGTACCAGTCTTGTGACAATTAGAAATTGATGTCATTTTGCTTTATATCTGGTTTTTGGTCCCAGGACAATTAAAAACCAATGTCGTTTTGCTTTTTATGCAGTTTTTGGCCTCCCACCCATTCTCTCTACGCATCCCTCCACCATCAGTTTCAACCATTCCCCCATCCGTGCCCATCACACACGTAGCCCTAGCAACACAGGCTGATAAAGTAGATCAATACTACTACATTGTAACCAATTTTTTCCAACTGATATGGTTCGACCTTACTGTGGTGGACGGGCTTATCACTGTTCAACTTCTGCAGTCAGGTACACTTAACAGTATGGATGGTGTAATGTGCAGCTCTTACCATAGCCATCTCACTGTGATTTTGTAGCTGACATCATGTACATTATAATGCGTACAATGTCATCCATTGGTAAGATTTTCACTAAATCTTATTTGTTCCATGACGTCCCCTGAGACAATAATATGCTGTTCAAATTTGCCGTAATTTGAGCAGTGGTTCTCTTTCTACAGCATTTTGAAACTCGAACTTCAATTATGGATGGGTGATTTCAACCAAATTCGACACACAAACCAGGGTGTATACGTGGACAAGGGAGAAAAAAATAACAATAAATAAATAAATAAAATTAAAAAAAAAATCCCGGATTTTTCCTGGTTAAAAACACATTGTCTCCTGTGTGAAAACACACTTTTTCCTTGTTAAGTGACTGTATACTTTTCCTCGGAACTGTAAAACGTGTTAATCCTTTGAATGGTTATGGTTTTATACATCGGCGTAGAATTTCTCGGCACTTTAGAAGATCTTTGATCTGCAGCAAAATGTATACCGCATATTTTCGTATTACAAAAGTATAAATTCGAATTCCACCAAACACCGCATGTTACTTTCTGAAGCACTGAAATCCAGATTGCGATGCGCTTTTGTAAGTCAGTCATACCTTATGTCATGTGATTTTTTAAATGAGAGTCAAACACATTGTGATTTAAAAAAATCACATCATACATTCTTGCATGGTGTTCATCTTGCGTAAAAGGAATTTTGATTTGAAAGTAACACTTTTCAAACAACCATTCACAATATTTTCCCATGAACTGTTAGAAATATGTTCATTTCAGCAGTTGCCAGAGAGCGCCAGATAAACAGGTGTCACCGCGCTTATGCAGCTACTATAATGCAGGATGCCCATGTTCGTACGTAAAACATTAAAAGATCTTACATTAGAAACAAGACATTAGAGGATACTCCAAGAACATCAGAATTTCGTGAACCATACTAAAATGCATAATTTGGCTTAAAATGCACATTCATATGTCCAGATTCGGATGTATATTTTCTTGGAGTACCAGTACTGTATTATCTCACATCTGGTTCTTTATTATGGCATAGTGCCATAAGTGATAGAACACGAAAATGTGCAATTGAAACGCAGCGAACCGTTGAAACTAGCTAACAGTGAGGAATTAAGCACTTCGTTTCAAATAAATTGACTGCCTCAGCAGAAAAGATTAATAAAAGGAAATTCCTTTAGCAAACTGACAAAAATAACTTCATTGTTCTGCAAGGCGATTAATGCTTGACTGTCAGAAAGGTGTAAATAAAATAAAATCTGAAACTAGTAACATATTTTAGCCTTCCATAATTATGCGACTGTATTTTAATTCACTTGGTTGCTCCCGGCCACAGAAATCCGTTTTGTTTTAGTTTGATGCGAGAGCAATAAACGAAGAGGAAACAGCAAAAATCACTAAACGTAAACACGAGTCATGTGGAGACTACCCACCTGCCCACTACAACTCAGGCTGCTTTGTGCATCAGCCCCCAACCTACAATATTCCCTAACAGGGGCAATACTAGATTAAATATCCAGTGTCATGTGGGACACAACCTCCATGCTGGTGGGGAGGGGGCAAACGGGGGGTGGGGGTGGGGAGGGGGGGGTATAGGACAGGCCAGTATTTCATAACTTCTAATTGGAAACCCACAACTTTGTATTCCTCCAATATTTCGAACAGGGAACTAGTCAACACGCTACAGTGGCCATGTAGTGAACTATGATGTATCATAACAGGCGGTACACTGTGACCAGAGCTCATGTATTGTGCAGACTAGAACAGATGTTGTTCTAAACCTATAATACTTGCACAATGTTTATTGCCCTGCACACCTACCAATAATGTGGAAAACAGACATGCACGTGAATGAAGAATGTTGCAACCACAGAAGAAAACAGTGAAATGATCCTGATTGCAGAGAATGTAGGAGAAACGTTGATGCTGCTGTTGCCTTCAATGCCGAGTGTTTTCCAAAGGAACCTTGCTATGTTTGTTCTTTTACAAGGTTGTGAATGCTTTTGTCTGATGGCATGAATACTAGAAATAAGAATAATCTTCACAAAGATTTAAAGTCACTTACTCTTGTACAAAAAGGTGTGCATTATTCAGGAGGGCACATTTTCAATAACTTGCCAGCAGCCATAAAAAGCTTAACAACCAATGAAATTCAGTTTAAGAGAAGCCTAAAGGATTTATTTGTGGACAACTCCTTCTACTCAATTGATGAATTTCTCAGTAGAACCAACTGATTTGTGTAATATATATATATATATATATATATATATATATATATATATATATATATAAAACAAAGATGCTGCGACTTACCAAACGAGAAAGTGCTGGTAGATAGACACACACACACAAATTTCAAGCTTTCGCAACCCAAGGTTGCTTCATCAGGAAAGAGGAAAGGAGAGTGAAAGACGAAAGGATGTGGGTTTTAAGGGAGAGGGTAAGGAGTCATTCCAATCCCGGGAGCGGAAAGACTTACCTTAGGGGCAAAAAAGGACAGGTATACACACTTGCGTGCGTACACACACACACACACACACACACACACACACACACACACACACACAGGCAGACGTAAGTAAAGGCAAAGAGGTTGGGCAGAGATGTGAGTCGAGGCAGAAGTACAGAGGCAAAGATGTTGTTCAATGATAAGTGATGTACAAGGGGCAGCAACTTGAAATTAGCAGAGGTTGAGGCCTGGTGGGTAACGGGAAGATAGAATGTATTGAAGGGCAAGTTCCCATCTCCGGAGTTCTGATAGGTTGGCGTCAGTGGGAAGTATCCAGATAACCCAGACGGTGTAACACTGTGCCAAGATGTGCTGGCCGTACACCAAGGCATGTTTAGCCATAGGGTGATACTCATTACCAACAAACACTGTCTGCCTGTGTCCGTTCGTGCGAATGGACAGTTTCTTGCTGGTCATTCCCACATAGAAGGCTTCACAGTGTAGGCATGTCAGTTGGTAAATCACGTGGGTGCTTTCACACGTGGCTCTGCTTTTGATTGTGTACACCTTCCGGGTTACAGGACTGCAGTAGGTGGTGGTGGGAGGGTGCATGGGACAGGGTTTACACTGGGGGCAGTTGAGGGTAGGGAAGGTGGTTTGGGGATTTAGTTCCTTTCACCTATTAAACAACCATTTCGGCTAGTTCTAACAACTTTAGTTTTATTTCCATTCCCGTTTTTCCCACATAACCGATCATTTTTTAGCAGCTTCCCACAGGTTTTAACATTATTATTCCTTCGTCAGACAATTGTTAACCTCATTTTCATGATCTGCCACCACATAACCAGTCCTTTTAATATATTTACACGCAGTATTTCGAAATTTTCCCGAATTTCTCCCCCCTTTAATGTGTTTTGGAGGCGACACAACTACCTAACCTTTATACACATCGTTGTTTACCAACCTAAGTTCACCACAGGACCAACATAACTCAGCTTAAACCAACCCTTTTTCGACTTTTTTCACACCAGAACTCCAGTTGCTTTATAGTTCACCTTTATCTCTCCCCATATATTTTTATTTTTACTTTAGCCTCATGTTACACTTTCCACCTTCTTATACCATGTCACCCTCACAACATCCCTACGACACCATAGTTTTATTTAAATTCCATCCGCAAATATGCCTTCGCCCTAGCCAGATTACGCTCCCATATTTTATTTACTCAGGCTTGTCTGACATTTGGCATTACCCCCAAAGGCCTCACTCTTAAAGTTCCCATCTCTGGCTGTAACCCTTCTTTCCATCAATCCCTATACCAGTTCCAAACCGAACAATCCATAGCCCTCACTCACCTAATCCTCACCTACACATCAACTCAGCCAATGAACACACCCGTCAACTCCTATCCCTAATCAAAGTCCTCAACCTTTCCTCTCCCACATCCACACCGGCTGTTCAGAGCATCCTCATACTGGCCAACCACTAACTAGAACAGCATGCCACCCTCCACCTAAAAAAGCTACCCAATCTCCTGGTTTCCCACCTCCGGAAAGGCAACTCACTAACCCTCCACAACCTTTCCAACAAACCTCAACCTCCTCTCATTGCACACAGACCCAGTCTCTCCCATCTACTCAATCTCCCACTTCCAGCTCCACTGCCCCCAAAACCTCAAAATTCTAGTCAACACAATCTGGAACCACAACACCCCAATTCAGTAGTTAACCTTTCCTCCAAACCTCTCTCCCTATCCGAAACCTCTGTCCTATCCAAGGCCTCACCTTCAGCCCTACGCCCAGATTCAACCAAACAGCCCTTGTCCTACACTCGTAGTCTCTGCTGGAAATATCACTTTGTCATGACGAAAAATAATCCGAATCCTACTCCTAATGGCCCAACTCCCCACGACACTATCCAAATTGAACGCTGCCTGGAACAGTTCTGTCCTCCATCACAGCGGGACCCACCTCCTCTTCCTCAAAATCACCCTCTCCAAACCTTCCAGGAATTTCTCACTTCCAGCCTTGCCTCTCAATCTTTCTTGAAAAACCTTAATCCTACGCCCAACATCACCACAGCTGAAGCCCAGGCTATCCATGATCTGAAGGCTGACCGATCCATCGTCATTCTTCTGGCTGACAAGGGTTCCACGACCGTGGTACTTGATCGGGAGTATGTGGCTGAGGGACTGTGTCAGCTTTCAGACAACACTGCATACAAAGTTTGCCAAGGTAATCCATTTCCTGATGCCCAGGCAGAGCTTCAAGGGATCCTCAGAACCTTAGGCCCCCTACAAAACCTTTCACCTGACTCCATCAACCTCCTGACCCCACCAACACCCCGCACCCCTACCTTCTTCCTAAAATTCACAAACCCAAACATCCCGGCCACCCCATTGTAGCAGGTTACCAAGCCCCCACAGAATGTATCTCTGCCCACGTAGATCAACACCTTCAACCCATAACGTGCAGTCTTCCATCCTTATCAAAGACACCAACCACTTTCTCGAACACCTGGAATCCTTACCCAATCTGTTACCCCCGGAAATCATCCTTGTAACCATTGATGCCACTTCCTTATACACAAATATCCCACACGTCCAGGGCCTCGCTGCGATGGAGCACTTACTTTCACACCGATCACCTGCCACCCTACCTAAAACCTCTTTCCTCATTACCTTAGCCAGCTTCATCCTATCTCACAACTTCTTCACTTTTGAAGGCCAGACATACCAACACTTAAAGGGAACTGCCATGGGTACCAGGATGGCCCCCTTGTACGCCAACTATTTATGGGTCGCTTAGAGGAAGCCTTCTTGGTTACCCAGGCCTGCCAACCCAAAGTTTGGTACAGATTTATTGATGACATCTTCATGATCTGGACTCACAGTGAAGAAGAACTCCAGAATTTCCTCTCCGACCTCAACTCCTTTGGTTCCATCAGATTCACCTGGTCCTACTCCAAATCCCATCCCACTTTCCTCGACATTGACCTCCATCTGTCCAATGGCCAGCTTCACACATCCGTCCACATCAAACCCACCAACAAGCAACAGTACTCCATTATGACAGCTGCCACCCATTCCATATCAAACGGTCCCTTCCCTACAGCTTTGGTCTTCGTGGCAAACGAATCTGCTCCAATCCTGAATCCCTGAACCATTACACCAATAACCTGAAAACAGCTTTCACATCCCACAACTACCCTCCCGACCTTGTACAGAAGCAAATAACCAGAGCCACTTCCTCATCCCCTCAAACCCAGAACCTCCCACAGAAGAACCCCAAAAGTGCCCCACTTGTGACAGGACACTTTCCGGGACTGGATCAGACTCTGAATGTGACTCTCCAGCAGGGCTACGACTTCCTCAAATCCTGCCCTGAAATGAAATCCATCCTTCATGAAATCCTCCCCACTCCACCAAGAGTGTCTTTCTGCCATCCACCTAACCTTCGTAACCTCTTGGTTCATCCCTATGAAATCCCCAAATCACCTTCCCTACCCTCTGGCTCCTACCCTTGTAACTGCCCCCAGTGTAAAACCTGTCCCATGCACCCTCCCACCACCACCCACTCCAGTCCTGTAACCCGGAAGGTGTACACGATCAAAGGCAGAGCCACATGTGAAAGCACCCACGTGATTTACCAACTGACACGCCTACACTGTGAAGCCTTCTATGTGGGAATGACCAGCAACAAACTGTCCATTCGCATGAACGGACACAGGCAGACAGTGTTTGTTGGTAATGATGATCACCCTGTGGCTAAACATGTCTTGGTGCACAGCCAGCACATCTTGGCACAGTGTTACACCGTCCGGGTTATCTGGATACTTCCCACTGACACCAATCTATCAGAACTCCCGAGACGGAAACTTGCCCTTCAATATATTCTCTCTTCCCGTTACCCACCAGGCCTCAACCTCCGCTAACTTCAAGTTGCCGCCCCTCGTACATCACTTGTCATTCAACAACATCTTTGCCTCTGTACTTCCACCGCGACTAACATCTCTGCCCAACCTCTTTGCCTTTACATATGTCTGCCTGTGTCTGTATATGTGTGGATGGATGGGTGTGTGTGTGGGCGCGCGCGCGTGTATACCTGTCCTTTTTTCCCCCCTAAGGTACGTCTTTCCACTCCCGGGATTGGAATGACTCCTTACCCTCTCCCTTAAACCCACATCCTTTCGTCCTTCCCTCTTTCCTGTTGAAGCAACCTTGGGTTGCGAAAGCTGGAAATTTGTGTGTGTGTGTGTGTGTGTGTGTGTGTGTGTGTGTGTGTGTGTGTGTGTGTGTTTTATTGTGTCTATCTACCAGCGCTTTCTCGTTTGGTAAGTCACAGCATCTTTTTATATATATATATATGAAGTTTGTGCAGAGAGTAACATTACTTCCACGACAGTCATGACAATACAGGTTTTTAAAGGAAATGGCAAACTTTTCTTATTGATTCTTCATGTCATCAATCAAATGAAGACACCAACAAGACAATACTCTGGAGACACAGGATGGAGTTCACGGAGAGTGTTGCAGTTCTTCACACTGCTAGATGTAATGATTGAAGAGCATTTGTCCTCTTGTCTAATAAGTCTGCAAAGCAGTAGAAATGGAATGCTTTTATTTTATTAGTTCCAAAAACAAGTCTTGTACATTACAGGAAGTATGTGATCGAAACAAAAATGCAATTCACAAAGAACATTTGACAGTCATGTTCAGACCTTTGGAAAGTTTTTGCACTAATATTGAGATGTCCTGTCACTATGTGATTTCTTATATCCAACTGAACCTCTATATGAGTAGTGCTGCTTCTCTTCTGCATGCCAATTAAATTTCCCAAATTTATTATGTGTTATACATATTTCACTTACATGTAGCTTCTTTGAAGAATTTGACACACTCACTCATAGTTGCTATGCTACCGCAAAGAGTATCAGTGCCAGCAATATATGCACAACCAGCTTTTACCTCTACAGAAAGTTGACCAAGCTGATGCATTCCCTCTTCTAGGCCCAGTGCAGAAATTGCATCAGTAACCAGCACCAAACCTGCCCCAGAAAATAGTCTTCTTAGTGACATTATGAACAACAGAAGACAAACATTTTGTATAGATATAACTTGGTAGCTAGTGTTATAAAATATAATTTATGGAAAATGAGTACTCTCTGTATTAACATTGGGAGTACAAAACTTACAAGAGAGAATCAGAAATTTGTTATATGGATAACCAAGCTCTGGCTTTATAACCTTTAGGATGAGTTCGATGCGCTATTCTCAGAGCAGCAGGGTGAGTGTGGATGCCATCCGAAATGATACCAAAATAAACAACATGATCATCTGGAACAGCATCTGATGCCAAGAGACCCACAAGACCAGGATCCCTGTGATGAAACTGCATGAAGAATATTAGTAACAACACTAACATAAGTGCAGTACATACAGATTCATTATTACCTAAGTCTGAAGTGAAACTGAAGTCTTAAATGAGAATCTTAACTTAAAATATTAAGTCCACATAACTTTCTTAAATCAATGATAGAGAAATGTGAAAGAAACACAACATCTATTCTAGTACAAAGTATGTTGCAATGCAGGACAAAATTTTCATAAATGACACCCTAATATTCGTAAATGTTCAACATCTAGAAATAATGGCATCAATATCCACACTCAGATGTCCATACAGCGGTGTACCAGCAATAAATAATTGTGATGGCAGACAGGTGATCACACATAGGCCTAGCAGTGATCTCTTGTATGACTGGAAAAATTAGTGTTAACCCACATTCAGCCAATGACGAGCTTACTATAGAGGTAGAAATGTGGAATTAAGTTGAAATGCAGGGGCACAATACTGACTTGTGAATGAGCTCACATGGAATAAACTACAGCAGTGATGCATTTGTGGAACCAATAGATAGAAGAGGGTCATAACAAACAGATAAAACAATGCTGGACCACCCAATGTGACTTCAATTAGGGATGACTATAGTTCAATTCTTTTATCTTGGCGGCTGGCGCATGGCCGCCCAGACGCGGGAGATTGCTGCGTTGCCAGTTGCACGCGCCAAGAGAAGCGCAGCGCCATAGTACAGTACAGTATAGTATAGTTCGCAAACTTACGTTTAGGGGGGAGCGCGCAGTTTATGAAGTAAAGCCACCACGGCCGCATTAACCCTTTTGCTGCTACAGAGACGAGCTCCCCGCATTCCGCACTGTGCGCGATTTTGTCATCACTGCACTGCTCGCATGTGCAGACACATGGTGTTCCAACTGCTTTGCACACTTATCATTCGATTTCACAAAAACTATTTGGCCCAAAAATTTTATTTTTACACACCTTCTTGACTGATACCTTCCCCCCAGAAATGACTTAATTTTGTTTCGATGTTCAACGCAGTTATTGTGCAGCATTAAATGTAGTAAACCATTGCTCGAAATTTTGAAGAGTTTGCAGAGGTAAAAGTCCATAGTGCATACTTTCCATATGATCGATTTTAGTTGCCATTAGAAATATCAAAAAATTACATTCAAACGAATAAAATTCATGAAGTAAGACACTTCAATATTGTTTTTAAATAAAGAAAATATTAAGCACCGAACAAAGTTTGCACTCAGAACGTCTTGCTTAGCAGCCAAACACCTTAACTGTTACGTTAATGCAGCTCGTCATTCAACAGAATTCCTGGAGGACTTTAAAGAATCACGCAAAATACCAACAAACACTGTTGGTATGGCTATGAATTACATGTCGTCGAAGTACAATAGGAAATAAACAATTACTGCTGTTCTTTATTGCGAAAAAGCGGTTAGTGAGAATGAATTTCCTTGCTATCGCCTGAATTAGGAGGCTTATTGCTTGTTTGGTTTAATTAATTAATAGAATATGAAGCAATTGGTGTAAAGAATGCTTTTTCCAAACTTTCTTTTATAGAAAGTCTGCTATCAAGACATTGCTTTTGTTCAATTACTTTATTTATGACTGAACGTTTCTAAAACTGAAGACACTCGTCCGTACTCTGCACTGCACTCGAGCTCTGGCAACGTCGTTCTCTATTCATTGGCTGACTGTGTTTTGTGACGTCAGATGTGCAGAACGAATCTAAACTCGGCCGCCGTCATAAATGACGTGCACTTTACTAACTCATTTACAAACCATCAACAGACTATACAGCATTATCGACATAGATGGTTAAACATTAGAACACTGGAAATGTTTACATATATCTGCATTAAAAGTACATCAGCTGCTACAGGCTGGCCTAGCTGCACACATGTCATTGCATTAGCTATCACTCTTCAGAAACCATAAACATATCAGAGTTTGAAGAGGATGTGAACAATGATGCTGGCATTTTGAGTACCAAAACATACAGTTTTCAAGGGATGCTCTTCAACATGTCTTACAGCAACGGATGTATGCATGTCACATGTTATCCTTGTGATCCTCATTTGTCAGTACATATAGCTGAGTGACATAATAGGCTCCAATGGATACATCTGAATCCATCTCCTATGTCATCAATCAACCGAAGACACAAACAAGACAATACTCTGGAGACACAGCAGTTGCTACATCAAACAGGTTTCAGAGACTGGGAGAAAATTTTTCCTTCAGGCAGTTTTAAGCAGGACACTATTCGGCAACACGAGGTAAGCACTGTGCACACCTTCTTCACACAACAATAACAGATATACAATGCTAGAATGGCCTACACATTCATCTCATATGTCACCCATTAAACAAGCCTCAGATGTGGTTGATCATCAACTTATTCACCACAATCCTCTAACAGCCACTGTTCATGCTTTGTGGACTCTCATACGAAGAGCATGGAGAGAAATCTCTCAGAAATATATCCAGACTCTCTTTGGTTTAATGCAAAGGTGTTTACAGGCTCCTGCTGCAACATACTGGGGTTGCATGAAGCTGGAGATCTTTAATCTTGATTATCATTATAATTGCATATGCCTCATATGTCACATGCTTTCTTCCTGGTGTTTCAATATTCATAAATGTTGGTCAATATTGCAAATTCTCACTTAAAACAAGGGTTTCTCTAATCACACAACTTTATGTGGAAATTACATGTCTGTTTCTACTAAATACAGTAAATGATGGATATAAGGCATTATGACAAATAACAGAACTCTAACTGTGATTAACTTTATGACTGTAATAATGTTGCAGAATAATAGAACTCAAATTGCCAAGAACTGTAGAAATGTAATAACATGGGAGCACTTGTTGAACTTACAATACAAGAAAGAGCAGATACAAAATAAAATAATGCTTCAGCTATCAAGCTCTTGAAGTATTACTGTCACGGAAAAGTGGTGTGGAACAATATGTTTTTGCTTTCTCTTCCGTTTCCCCCCAGCAATTCTTTGTCTTCGTTCCACAATCTCCCTTTTTTGTAATACATGGCGATTTACTTGGGAATGCTAATCATAAGCAAAGGCAGGATGAAGGTACAGCTTAACAAGCAGGAACACTCAGTGAAACAATATTTATTCACCACAGTAAGCAGTTTACATAGATAGTCATGGAGGAAATCCCAAATGATATATCTAAAAAACTGTTATCACTTTTTTTATAGGTTAAGAGTACGTTTTTGTCACCCCAACTGCATGCAGAAATGATATTTGCATACAATTTAATCATTATAAGTCGGAAAGTAATTACTGTATGAGGACCAAACTTGGTAGCATTATTGTCAAGGGCATGGGGAACAGAAATAATGCACAACCAATTCAACCGAAACATTTTTAATGTGGTGCTACGGTACATCATACCATTACATACCAGTACAATTACTGCTACAAAAGGGGCTCAAGATGGCACCCATTAGGTCCAGAAGGGTTCGAAAGCACAGAATTGCATCCTGCACAGCAGAATAAAGCATGTCCATAGGTATGCTGGCTACCTATCTTTATATGCTGCGCTTCAGATCAGCACATGTGTGAATGTTCCCCTGGTAAAGCCTGTCCTTCAGGTAGTCCCACAACCAAAAATGGGTGTGAGATCAGGTGATCTTGCCGGACAAACATTTGGAAACAATCAGTTGATAATTCGATTGTTTCCAAATGTATTTCGGAGTAGGGGGTGAACTTTGCAAGCAATTTGTGTGGGGCCCATCTTGCATGAAAACTGTTGATGTTAGATGTATGTCTCTTGTGTAGGGCGGGTATGACATGCTGGCGAAGCATACAGCAATAACACTGGCCAGTCACACTGCCCATCTTTGGTCTTTGAGTGCCAACATATTCAAGAAAGACTGGGCCAATGATGAACGTAGCCATGAAGTTGCACCATACAATGACACGTTCACGATACAGAGGAACTTCATCCACAGTGACTGAAGGTGAAGCTCAGCAATTCTGTGTGTTCACCTCACCCTTCAGAGAAAGATGAGCTTCGCCTGTCCACAGGACGGTCCATGGACAGCCCTCGTCAACATCAATCCTTGCGAGAAAGTGGAGAGCAAAGCATACCATTTGAGAATGCCTCAAAACACCTACCGTACAGTGGACATGGGATGTCCAACTCTTGTGACAACACAGCATACACACTGCCTGACGATCAGAAATTGTGCACAGCATTGTCTGCCATAGCAACAGCAATTTTATCGACCTAGCTGTTGCTTCAAAGTTTTTTTACCCATAACCTGACTGCATGTGCTGATAGTATAGCATCATTCCATCTAAGGTTGAAGTTACAATGGTATTCCTATCTAGCAGCAGCAACACTGTCACTGTTTTTTAAAGGCCTTCACAGCGACAGCTCATTCAGGGCCGCTCCAGTGTTCGATCACAGCAAATGGCTTCCATTCCCAAAATATATTACACACATTCAGTATTGTCAATAATACCATTCTGTTTTTAGAGGCTAATTAAGACAATCTGTTTTTCTTCCACAGCATGTACTTATTGAAAAATGGATATTTCAGTACATTCTTCTTGCATATTCAGCACTTCACTGTGTAAAGGGGATAAGTCAAGGTTTGATTAAAGAATATTTTGGAAATATGTTTGATATGTCAGGCTTCAAACAAGTACAGTTAAGCTTCTTGAACACTAAACTAAAGTCTGGAAAAAAATATTGTAAATATTAATTAATTACTGGAAGAGAAAATACATTTTCTTTCATTATCTCAAAAGTTACATTTTTTGTCTTACCTCCTTTTTGCAGTGACCAGTTTAATTATTGTGTCACTTTTTGAGTATGTATATTCTTGGGATTTCAAGAATTAAGTTGATCACAGAACCAATCTGGACTGCCAAAAATAAGAATCTAACAAACATTGAAAGAAACAGGAGATGGCATGTTTCTGTTTGCATGACAATTTCTTAGGCACTACCATATTCTTATAAAGTTAGTTAATAGCACACTTGTCTGACAGAATTCTTACTGTACCACACTATGAGGACAGAACCAGAGGACTTGAGTTACCATAGATTGCTTCTCGCCACACAGAGGAGGCACTGAACAGCAGGCAGGTACATGCATATTACAAGTGTGCTTCTCTGCCACTCAGTGCCTCCCCTATGTTGTGAGTAGCAGTCTGTCAAATGCATATTGTTGTTATTTTTTCAGCCCAAATTTTTTACTGTAAATATAATTAAGATAAATTGCTACTAACCACACACACACACACACACACACACACACACACACACACACACACACACACACACACACAGAGAGAGAGAGAGAGAGAGAGAGAGAGAGAACAAACTTCGTCTCCGGACACCACAGTGTAACTGAGCTGAATAGTGATCTGTGTGGAAGAGACGTAGAGTGGGATGGGGTGGAAAGGCAATGGGATAGCAGGCCAAGAGTGGGGGAAGATCCTATAGTGCTGCCTGTCTAAGTGTGCTGGGACGGGATTGTGGAGACAGGATAGTGGGCTGTTTGGTGCAGCATCAGTAACCTGTGCCCAGACGGGGAACACCACAGGCTAAAGGACGGTTCGGACTATGCAGGTGCAATGGGAAGATATAACCACGTGTGAGGTTGGAGTGGGGCAAGTAAAGGGATAGAAGCAGATGGGGGAGAGTGACTAATGAAGGGTGAGGCCAGGGGGCTTATAGATATGAAGGATATGCTGCAGGAAGTGTACCAGACTGTCTATTTCAGAAAGGCTGGTGTTGGTGGGAAGAATTCTGAGAGTATGGGCTGTGAAGCAATTGGACAGGTTAAACACATTGGGTGTGCTGCATGCTCAACAACTGAGTGGTTGAGCTGCCCCTCTGCCACATTTTGGCAATGGCTATTCATGTGGAGAGACAGCTTGCTAGTGCTCTAATTCACATAGAACCATGCCGTAGTTGCAGTTAAGTTGGAAGACTACACTTTGATAGGGTAGGAAATGCTTCTGACAGAACTGGAGAAGGTGGAAGTGGGAGGACATATGGAACCTCTCTCCACATCAAACCAACCAACCATCAAAAATCCCTCCATTTTGACAGTTTTCATCAGTTCACAGTGTGAAGTCTCTTCTATACAGCCTAACCACCCCCAATTATACAATATGCAATGATAAGCCGTTCCTCTCCAAATTTACCAAGGGTCTCACTTAGGCCTTCATTGCCTGAAAATGTGTTCCCCCTCTTGTCCAGAAACAGATCTCTCATGCCTTATGTCCTCATTCACCCATCACACCCACCATATCTCACACACTCAATGACAGGGCATAAATGAGTGCTTCCTTAATGACTAAATACCACCCAGAACAGGAACAACTGAATTTGTTAGGGTATTGATTATCTCTCATCATGCCCTCTACAACTGGTTCATCCAGTTCCTGAGCATTTAGCTCAACATGGTGTGCTTATCTTCAATGACTGCTTCACAGGCTGTGCCATCACAATTCCTCCTACCAATCTTCACTAGTCCTTGTCCTCCACCTGCCTCTATCCAATTCTCTGCCCCCAATCCAGTCTCACACACACCTTCAATATCCCCAGCACACCTGCATAGTCCATTCACCTTTTCTGCTTTTCTCCTCTCCCTTTCCCTGCCACCACTTTTGACCAAGACATTTGTAAAATCAGTGTAATATATATGGAAAAAAAATTATCTGTGTTATTATATTTCATTTCTGTATGAATAGTTACTGAATAAGTGGATTCTGTAAAAAATGAAATAATTATTTTTCATTTTTATGCTTCTGTAATATTATGTATGCCAATTTTGCAAATAACGTCTGTGGTCGGCAAGTGTGGAAACCGAAGCAGACAATGATAATTAAAAATATAACGAAGATATACACTAGTACAGTAAATCGCTTATAAATAGTGGAGGTTTGGACATTACTATCCCTGTCTTCTTGTAGCCATGAATGTTGTAAGAGCTTGGGACACTAACGCTTAGTTAGCTTTATTTTGTTCTTTTATTGACAAAGACGCCATTGGATATTGACGTATAAAAAAAGGTGTGTACTTTGAATTTTATGTTGATTTTGAATAGACAAAGTCTTAAAAATTCTTGTAATAATTTGTAGCTAGCTTGCCCAGAATTTCATTCCATATTTTTAGCCATTTTCAGTGAATTTAGAATTTTCCATGACACAGTGCTGCGCCACAATTGCGGGAGCCGCTCCCATGGCAAATTCAAGCGATAATTCAATATAATTTGCCGATGACATTGTAATTCTGTCAGAGACAGCAAAAGACTTGGAAGACCAGTTGAATGGAATGGGTGTCTTGAAAGGAGGGTATAAGATGAACATCAACAAAAGCAAAACAAGGATAATGGAATGTAGTCAAATTAAGCTGGGTGATGCTGAGAGAATTAGATTAGGAAATGAGACACTTAAAGTAGTAAAGGAGTTTTGCTATTTGGGGAGCAAAATAACTGATGATGGTCGAAGTAGAGAGGATATAAAATGTAGACTGGCAATGCCGAGGGAAGCGTTTCTGAAGAAGAAAATTTGTTAACATCGAGTATAGGTTTAAGTGTCAGGAAGTCGTTTCTGAAAGTATTTGTATGGAGTGTAGTCATGTATGAAAGTGAAACACAGACGATAAATAGTTTGGACAAGAAGAGAATAGAAGCTTTCGAAATGTGGTGCTACAGAAGAATGCTGAAGATTAGATGGGTAGATCACATAACTAATGAGGAGGTATTGAATAGAATTGGGGAGAAAAGGAGCTTGTGGTACAACTTGACTAGAAGAAGGGATCAGTTGGTAGGACATGTTCCGAGGCATCAAGGGATCGCCAATTTAGTATTTGAGGGCAGCGTGGAGGGTAAAAATCGTAGAGGGAGACCAAGAGATGAATACACTAAGTAGATTCAGAAGGATGTAGGTTGCAGTCGGTACTGGGAGATGAAGAAGCTTGCACAGGATAGAGTAGCATGGAGAGCTGCATCAAACCAGTCTCAGGACTGAAGACCACAACAACAACAACAACAACAACAACAACAACAATTGAATGAAAACAGTTTTCCCGCAACTAAGCGGGCAGGTCATGGTACATTAAAATTATTTCTTTCAGCTTCCCGGAGCCCCCGGGGATCTGCTAGTAAACATCAGTGACGTAAATAATTTACGTAAATCAGAGTTTTAAAACTTTACTTATGTGATAGCAAAGACTGCTGTGTTGAAATCTGGTAGTATGGCTAATAATATTAAAATCAATTTTCATTTTTAGTTTCATGCTCTTGTGTTAGCTGTGGCCATCAATAATGCTGAAATATTAAAAAATCCATTGCAGCTTTTATGTTTGGCAAACACTGCATACTGTAACTTCTGTGCATATAATAAGAGTTAATTTGCAGTGCATTTCAGAGACGACAGAGAAAGACATGTTTAAGTTCGTAATCAGTTACAATAATGATACAGTGTTCCATTTTTAACAAGTCAGATCAGAATTATGAGAACTTAACCTTGCAAATTAAAGATCATACATTCACAGCAGGAAATCTTTTAGTGTTGGGCGTATCCCCACAAAGTTAAAATTTTCAACCACTGAAACCAGTAGCGAGAACTGCATTTTAACTTTTGTGGCATAACAATAATCAACATGTAGTTCACTTACAGTGATATGCAACATAAATTATATATAAAATCGAAGTGCACGAGGAAACGCAACACACTCCAGTCTCATACACATATTTTATCCTCCCACATAATCCTTTCCTCTTCTTTCCCACCCTTGATGGATTCCCCACTTCCACTCCAGCCTCAAATACGCGTTCTATCCCCCTCAACACACTTGCATAGTCCTTTCCCTTAATTGCTCTCCTACCCCCCCCCCCCCTTCCCCACTTCCACTCCAGCCTCAAATACGCGTTCTATCCCCTCAACACACTTGCATAGTCCTTTCCCTTAATTGCTCTCCTACCCCCCCCCCCCCCCCCCCCGCCCCCCGCTGTCAACTCTCAGAATAGTAGATGTGTTGGAATGTAGACAGAAAACAATGAAAACCTGTCAGTTTTTGGACAAATTCTGTAACAAGCTAGAGGGCATGCACATGACCCCCCCCCCCCCCCCCCAAAAACACACACCCCACAGTGGATACATTGTGCCATATGAACAAACAATGCTGGGATTGTAGTTCAGCAGGTGGACTTGGAATAGTATGAAGGATTGTGTTGGATGGAGTAGGTAAAGGAAGAAAGAGGTGGGAAACAGGAGGATGGGTTGGCAAGTCATAGCTGGTGGCTTGCAGGGAGAAAGAAGCTGCGCATAATAGGAATGCTAGAGGGAGAGGCTGCAGATGCACAGCATACGAATGCAGGGGTGCAATACACGGGCACTGTGGCTAGTGAGTTCGTGCAGCACACAATGACAATGATGTGGAGGTATACATTGGGAGGGAGTGACAGGACACGAGGAAGGGGAGACCGTTGGGTAGAGAGTGTGGGTCAATGGGTTAGTGAAGATTGAGGCCAGGAGGATTACAGGAGTGGAGGACGTGTGGTGAAAAAAACTCCCATCTACATAGTTCAGGAAAGTTGGTGCTGGAGGAAAGAATCAAGATGGCACAAGTTGTGAAGCATCCACTGAAATCGAGCATGTTGCAGTCAGCAGTGTGTTCTGCAACTGCATGGCCAACTCTGTTCTTCGCCAGTTTGGCAGTGGCCATTCATTTGAGTGCACAATTGGTTAATGGTCACACCTGCATAAATTGCTTTGTAGAAATTGCAGCAGAGTTGGTATATGACATGGCTGCTTTCACAGGTGGTCCTGCCCCTGATGGGATAGGATTAGAATAGGATGTGCTGAGTGAGTTAATTGGGCAGACTTGTACCTAGGTCTTCAACAGGAATATGAGCCATGTTGCAAGGGCTGGGAGTGGATGTGATATGGGGATAGACAAGGATTTTGCGTAGGTTGAGTGGGTGGCAAAATACCACTTTAGGAATGACGAGGGGGCACTCCTTCACAGTTGGTCTTTGGGGGTGGGTGGAGGGCTAGGTTTGTGTCACAATATAGTGCGGGAAATCTGTTAGTGGACTAGTTTCGGAGGTGGGGGTTGGGCCTGTCTGTGAATGTCTTTGTGATACCTTCAGCATACTGGGCAAGCAAATTCTCATCAATGCAGATATGCTGTTCAACATGCTAAAGGTCTCATAAAGGCATCCAAAGACAGGAAATACCTGCAAACCTAGTCCACAAACAGATTTCCTGCACCATATCCTCACACACCCCCTAACAGAAACAGATCAATTTTAGAGAAGGAATGTTTAAAAATGGAATGAGTTACTGTATTTACCTGATTCTTCTTCTTCTTCTTCTTCTTCTGCTTTTACGGCCTCATTGGACCACTTCAGTCAATCATTTCTGGTCCTCTTCTTTGGTATTTTCCCCTTCCGAGTGGCCCAGTATCTCTTCATTCGTTCCGATGCTTTTCGTCGTTCCTTATCTGTAAATACCCTTTTCATTGTATGTCGTTTGTCAATTTTTGGTTTAAATCTTATTTCTGTGTCCCTCAACTTCTTTAAATTTGGCGTTTTTGTTCTGCAAATCATCCAGAGTTATTTCCAGTTCTTCCATATCCTCTCTTATTTCCTTAAGCCATCCTCCTTGTTGTTTCAAATTCCAGAGTTTCTCAATAATTTTCCTTGATAATCTGGTTCTGGTGTCCTCAGAATGTGACCACAAAAAGAGATCCTTTTCTTTCGTATAGTATCAGTGATGGGCTCCAGTTCTCTGTATACCACTTCATTTGGAACTATCCGCCATTGCCCAGCTTTTTGATATTTCTTATTTATGCATGTTCTAGCAATTCTTCTCTCTACTTTTAAAATTTTGTCAATTCTGTTTTTCTGGGTGACTTTAAAAAGAGTTTCACTTCCGTATGTAACCTCTGGTTGAACCACCGTCTTGTAATGTTTTAATTTTGTTTTAACTGATAGACATTTTTTATTGTACGTAGACCATGTTAGTTTTTGAGCTTTTATCATTTTATTAGTTCTTGCTCGCCATGCAGGTTTCTCGTCCAATTTATGTGTTATAATTTCACCCAGGTATTTAAATTGTTTCACTATTTTAATTTCCCTATTGTTCACTGTGATGTGATCTATTACAAGTGGATCCGTTACCATTATTTCAGTCTTTTCAAATGATATCTGGAGTCCTAATTTTTGTGCTATATTTTGTAAGCTTGTTATTTGTTTTGTGGCTTCCTGAATATTATTAGCTAGTAATGCTAGGTCATCAGCAAATCCCAAGCAATTTAGGTTTATTTTATCTTTCTTAGTTCCAATTTTAATATTCATAGGATTTTCTTTGTACCATTCTCTCATTACATATTCAAGAGCACAATTGAATAGCAATGGTGATAAACAATCTCCCTGTCTCAACCCTGTTTTAATCGTAAATGGTTCAGATATTTCTCCTCTAAATTTTACTTTGGATTTGGTGTTTGTTAAGGTTAACTGTATCATTTTTATTAATTTAGGATGAAGTCCAAAATTCCTTAATATTTTCATCATTGAAGATCTATGGATGCAATCATATGCCTTTTTGAAATCTACAAAGGTTATGACTAGTTGTTTTTGCCTTCTTTTGTAGACATCCATAACTAACTTCAAGGTGATTATCTGTTCTGGGCAGCTTCTCCAGGATCTAAATCCTCCTTGATATTCTCCCAGTTCCAGTTCTAGTTGATCTTTACGGCGGTTGTATAGTATTCTTGACATGATCTTATACGTGCAGTCCAAAAGGGAAATTCCTCTATAGTTGTCTGGATTTGATTTTTCTCCTTTCTTATGTAATGGATGTATTATAGCAGTAGTCCAACTTTCTGATAATTTCTCTTCATTCCAGATTTTTACTATGCATTGGTGTAATGCTATCTTTACTGGTTCTGCTGCATATTTCCAAAGTTCAGCAAACGTTTGATCTTCTCCACTTGCTTTGTAGTTTTTGAGTCCTTTCAAAGCTCTGTAGACCTCATTAATTGTAGGTGGATTTATATTTTCTGCTGGTGTTTTAATTGGGGTTTCTGTGTTTATCTGAAGAAGTTCTGGGGGATCTTCACAATTTAGTAACTTGTTAAATGTTTCTGCCAGAATTTCTGTATTTTTACTATTGCTATGGGCTAGGTTATTACCTTTATCTTTTAACATTAATGTTGGAGGATCATATCTTTGTAACTGTCTGCCAAATATTTTGTAATAGTCTCTTGAGTTTGTTTTTCACTATTTGTTTCTATCATTAGAAGTATATCTTTTAGGTACTGACGTTTAACTCTCCTTATTATTTTTTGTGTTGTCTTCCTTTGTTTTGTGAGTTCCAAATATGATTTTTCTGTTTTTTTTCATTTTGATGCCTTAACCAGGCTTGGTGTCGATCCAACACTGCTTCATCACATTCATCGTTCCACCACTGGTGTTTTTTCCTTGGATTTATAGGGGCAACTTGTTCAGCTATTTGTTTCAATTTGGGAATTATTTCTTCCAGATCATCTGTTATTTTTATATCCCTGGTTTGTGCTTCATAATCCTCATTTTGTATCAGTTTATGAGGGTCATAGGTTCTCTTCTTCTTCTGGTGGGATTTTTTCTTTACTAATGGGGTTAATTTAATTTTAATTTTTATCATGTAATGATCTGATCCGGTATCTGTCCCTCTCAGTACTTTCACATTGTAAATTTCCTTGTGGTAATTCTTATCCATGCAGACATGGTCCAGTTGCCATTCTCCTTTTTTTCCAGTCTGGATGTTTCCAAGTTTTTAGTTTACTTGGTCTTCTCTTAAAATACGTCGACTTTGAGATCATGTCATGGTTTCTGCAAAATTTACCTGATTATAAGATGATATCAATATAATAGAAGGAAACATTCCACGTGGGAAAAATTTTATATAAAAACAAAGATGAGGTGACTTACCGAACGAAAGCGCTGGCAGGTCGATAGACACACAAACAAACACAAACATACACACAAAATTCAAGCTTTCGCAACAAACTGTTGCCTCATCAGGAAAGAGGGAAGGAGAGGGGAAGACGAAAGGAAGTGGGTTTTAAGGGAGAGGGTAAGGAGTCATTCCAATCCCGGGAGCGGAAAGACTTACCTTAGGGGGAAATGTCTGCTTGTGTCTGTATGTGTGGATGGATATGTGCGTGTGTGCAAGTGTATACCTGTCCTTTTTTCCCCCTAAGGTAAGTCTTTCCGCTCCCGGGATTGGAATGACTCCTTACCCTCTCCCTTAAAACCCACTTCCTTTCGTCTTCCCCTCTCCTTCCCCCTTTCCTGATGAGGCAACAGTTTGTTGCGAAAGCTTGAATTTTGTGTGTATGTTTGTGTTTGTTTGTGTGCCTATCGACCTGCCAGCGCTTTCGTTCGGTAAGTCACCTCATCTTTGTTTTTATATAAAATGATTATAAGATGAGGTTTTTCCCAAATTTGTCATTCAAAAAACATGGAATCATTTTACATTTGCAGATTAAACTATTGCTGCTGAGGTCAACGTGTTTACAGTGTTTGATAGATTAACACAGGGGTCATCTTACACTTACAGTTCAAGCTTGGGCTATTGAGGTTTCATTCAAATCTATTTTGAGGAGTTCCAAAGGTTAGGGTTTAGCATACAATACTTTCATTCGAATACACTCAAGATTTCCCGATATGCCAAAGCACTCGCTAGTATCAATCTTGCTCGAACAATCACATGACATTTGATTTGCGTTGCTAGTGCAACAGACATGTAATAAATTATGAACCACCTACTATGACAATCCAATTCCCTGCATATAAAATTAACAATTTTGTGAAAAACAAGAGGAAATAGCATTAAATTCTATCAACTTCCAAACTTTTGTTGTATTTAAACAGGTTTGCAATAAAAATTTCTTACAGGTATGGATACTGTACACACACATTTTTACGTAAAGGTAACACTCAAAGGCAAAAAACTTGCCCTCAAAATCCATTACTTGATTCTGAACCCAAATAAATATTTTATTTGGTTATGAGAAACAAATGACTCACAAAGTGAGTTGCAAATGAGAAATTTTGTTGCTGTTCACATATTAGAACTCTGGGGATAAATGTTATCATTTTTTAATCAGCCTTACAACAAGATGGTGACATTCAAATGAAACGAGAAAGAAAATCAATCCAGAATTAAAAGTGTAACAAATGAAGCAAATTAGACTATACTGACTGCAGTCATTATCACAAGAATAAAATACAGTGGCAAGACCCATTTTGGAGATAGTCCAATAAACTTCACTAGATAACAGAACAAGCGAAAGTTCGAGAATTGGACTGAATCGTGATTATGATCTCTTATTTATGTATTAGTTACTGTTGTTACATATTACCTTCACCCTAAAAGACACTGCCACCTGTGTTTCACTGTTGCTCAACATTACAGAAGGCCTGGAGGTGCAACAGTGACACTAGCTTGGCTGAAAACTATCATGGAGGTGGGGAGGGGAGTGGTGACTGGGCAACAAATATCATCTGGAAATCAATATTGCGTACTTTGGCTTTTTATGAATATTTTTAAACTGCAGTTTGCCTGAATCCATATGTACTTGGAATCAAACTGACTTTAAAACTGGACAAATACTCCATAATAGCATACATTTCTGAAGGAGATGGTAAAAATCTAGATTGGAGCAGTGGCATACTTACATGTTTCCATCAGCACTGTTGTTGATGCTCACTTTCAGGTATGATGAGAACAATAGAGGGTGTGTCAGCTGCTGTTCTACACAGCCAATGAGAGAATGGTGGGCAGAGGATATGTTTTTGTAGCTAAAGACATTGAAATATTCTCACGTCACTACAGAAGCAAGATATACTATGTGTCTGGCAAAAAAGAAATCACAATGTATTCAGAAGAAACAACCAAATATCTGTGACAACGAAGATACAAATTTCACAGCTGCCCTGTCAGGATGAATATTAAAAATAATGGTACCACACACGACAGGCTAAACAAAAATGATAATGAAGATAAAAATTAATGTAAACAATGTTTTTGTTTGTTTTGTTCCTCCTCGAATTATCAGATCATAGACAGTCAATAAATGGTAAGTTTAGAGTAGGGTAATGTTGACTTTTTAGGCAATTTTAACTAGTGAGAATATGTTCAAAAATAAATTTTTCTCACATAGCCTCTTTAAAAAAAAAAAAAAAAAAAAAAAGTCATCTCATACTCAGATAAATATGGTACCTATGGATGACAAGCCCATCTAATCATGAATGACATTTGCAAAACGAACTGAAAACAATGATAAACCTGCAGACATTTGCCAACTGTCTGAACAATCCCTTTGACTACTGCTGAGATCGAGATATTTTTAAAATGCACAACAATTAAGACCATCTTGAGTGCATTAGCAATGCTCTCAATAGAAAAGAACATAATTCAAAGCTTACTTTAATTTCAGTGAAAACATTGGTATTGATTAATTTGCTTCAAAGGAAGGCATAGGAAGAGACTTGGCATGCCAATATTGTTGTAGGCAAATTCATTTCACTTGTACTTATATTTTTTAATAAAATGATATATGTTTTGCATGAACTTGATAATGATTTTCATATGCACACATGAATCTGATGTTGCATGTAAACTTCTGGTTGTAATAGTCGTGGGCCACCTCTGCTTAGCAAACAGTTAAATTATCTGCAGTTACTTCTTTTCATTCCTGAACTGTTTTCTAAGCTGCTTTATATTTCAGAATTAGTCTTTCACTCTGCTGCATAGCATGCACAGTTTTTGAAACTTTCTGGTATATCAGAACAACATGTCAGACTGGGACTTTGTGGGAAATATCCTTCCTTCCTTTAGTGCTAGCCACATGAGGTATGCAGGAGAACTTCTGTGAAATTATAAGGTAGGACAGAGTTACTAGAGGAAGTGAAGCTGTGAGGATAAGTCCTGAGCCATGCTTGGATAGCTCAATCAGTAAGGGCATAACCAGCGGCGAAAGGCAAAGTTGTGGATTCAGGCACTCCTCCGGTGTGTAGTTTTGTCTTACTGGACTGAGAAATATGGTAGCTGACTTACTTCATTACAGAAATGATCCATTCTCTACAGGCCTTTTTTAAATCTTTGTTTCCATGTCTCTGGTGACTATCAGTGCAGGATATGTGATAACATATTTGGAGTAGAAAGATTACACGATTCAAGTAAGGTGTGTACAAGTCAGATACACTTCTGTTTTGTCACAGCATGTTTAAATGATAACTTCTTGTAATCCCTATCCATAGTCTATAAATTCTTTAAACAATGCCATTTTCTGTTTTGGCTATAATTTTTTTATTGTGCTATTGCAGCTTTGGCCTATGTAAAATTATCAAGCAATTATAAACATATAATACAAAGAACCATGAGAAAGGAATAGGAGAACAACAGTATGTACAAGAAAATTTGCAGTTCACTAAAATTCACATGCTTACAAAATTTGATGTGATGTTATAGGAAACAAAAAAGGGATTAAAAATAAGAATGCTATTGTAGAGGTGTCCCTCCTTGACAGTGGGTGAATAAGTTATAGGAAAAATATGTCAGATATTGTGCCACAGATATAAACAGCATATGTGCACAGAGTGCCATTGCAGTGAGAATACTTAAAATAGAGTCAATAGTTGTTATTACTAACAAAGGGGGGGGGGGGGGGCAGGAGGGGAATGTATACACATAAAACAAACATTAGTTTATCAATATAAAAAATATGTGGGTAAATTAACATAGTTTAAAACTAAAGAGGGACTGCTACTATACTAAACCATTGTAAATTCTACTACTACTACTACTACAAATTTATTCAAACGAAGTTATATTTTACAGTTTATGCTTTATGCATTAGTTAATAGCACTTATTAGATCTCCAATGGTATGTTACATACCAAATCATGTACCAAATATCCTGTTTTATACCCTACTGCAATTGTAAATTTTATGGTGTTTAGTAATCTATGGTTAATTAACTTATGGTCAGCCTTTAGTGCATAATATGAGATTAAAAATGAAGAACTTTCATATAAAATTAGGCTGGCAAGCAGAATGTACAGAACATATTCATCAAAATACTAAAGAAAACAACTGAAGAAATTATGATGATACAACTTAGTGGAGATTTCAATAAAACTATAACTGTATTGGTCAAGGAGTATAAAACATCGGGCTGAAATAGGTTTGTCTGTCTGTGTGTGTGTGTGTGTGTGTGTGTGTGTCTATATATATATATATATATATATATAATATAGTTATAATAGAGGGAAACATTCCACGTAGGAAATATATATCTAAAAACAAAGATGATGTGACTTACCAAATGAAAGTGCTGGCAGGTCGACAGACACACAAACAAACACAAACATACACACAAAATTCAAGCTTTCGCAACAAACTGTTGCCTCATCAGGAAAGAGGGAAGGAGAGGGGAAGACGAAAGGAAGTGGGTTTTAAAGGAGAGGGTAAGGAGTCATTCCAATCCCGGGAGCGGAAAGACTTACCTTAGGGGGAAAAAAGGACAGGTATACACTCGCACACACGCACATATCCATCCACACATACAGACACAAGCAGACATATGTCTGCTTGTGTCTGTATGTGTGGATGGATATGTGCGTGTGTGCGAGTGTATACCTGTCCTTTTTTCCCCCTAAGGTAAGTCTTTCCGCTCCCGGGATTGGAATGACTCCTTACCCTCTCCTTTAAAACCCACTTCCTTTCGTCTTCCCCTCTCCTTCCCTCTTTCCTGATGAGGCAACAGTTTGTTGCGAAAGCTTGAATTTTGTGTGTATGTTTGTGTTTGTTTGTGTGTCTGTCGACCTGCCAGCACTTTCATTTGGTAAGTCACATCATCTTTGTTTTTAGATATATATATATATATATATATATATATATATATATATATATATATATATATAGAGAGAGAGAGAGAGAGAGAGGGAGATGAGGTGACTTACCGAACAAAAGCGCTGGCAGGTCGATAGACACACAAACATACACACAAAATTCAAGCTTTCGCAACAAACTGTTGCCTCATCAGGAAAGAGGGAAGGAGAGGGGAAGACGAAAGGAAGTGGGTTTTAAGGGAGAGGGTAAGGAGTCATTCCAATCCCGGGAGCGGAAAGACTTACCTTAGGGGGAAAAAAGGACAGGTATACACTCGCACACACGCACATATCCATCCACACATACAGACACAAGCAGACATATTTAAAGACAAAGAGTTTGGGCAGAGATGTCAGTCGAGGCAGAAGTGTAGAGGCAAAGAAGTTGTTGAAAGACAGGTGAGGTATGAGTGGCGGCAACTTGAAATTAGCGGAGATTGAGGCCTGGCGGATGACGAGAAGAGAGGATATACTGAAGGGCAAGTTCCCATCTCCGGAGTTCGGATAGGTTGGTGTTGGTGGGAAGTATCCAGATAACCCGGACGGTGTAACACTGTGCCAAGATGTGCTGGCTGTGCACCAAGGCATGTTTAGCCACAGGGTGATCCTCATTACCAACAAACACTGTCTGCCTGTGTCCATTCATGCGAATGGACAGTTTGTTGCTGGTCATTCCCACATAGAATGCATCACAGTGTAGGCAGGTCAGTTGGTAAATCACGTGGGTGCTTTCACACGTGGCTCTGCCTCTGATCGTGTACACCTTCCGGGTTACAGGACTGGAGTAGGTGGTGGTGGGAGGGTGCATGGGACAGGTTTTGCATCGGGGGCGGTTACAAGGATAGGAGCCAGAGGGTAGGGAAGGTGGTTTGGGGATTTCATAGGGATGAACTAACAGGTTACGAAGGTTAGGTGGACGGCGGAAAGACACTCTTGGCGGAGTGGGGAGGATTTAATGAAGGATGGATCTCATTTCAGGGCAGGATTTGAGGAAGTTCCTTCAGTATATCCTCTCTTCTCGTCATCCGCCAGGCCTCAATCTCCGCTAATTTCAAGTTGCCGCCACTCATACCTCACCTGTCTTTCAACAACTTCTTTGCCTCTACACTTCTGCCTCGACTGACATCTCTGCCCAAACTCTTTGTCTTTAAATATGTCTGCTTGTGTCTGTATGTGTGGATGGATATGTGCGTGTGTGCGAGTGTATACCTGTCCTTTTTTCCCCCTAAGGTAAGTCTTTCCGCTCCCGGGATTGGAATGACTCCTTACCCTCTCCCTTAAAACCCACTTCCTTTCGTCTTCCCCTCTCCTTCCCTCTTTCCTGATGAGGCAACAGTTTGTTGCGAAAGCTTGAATTTTGTGTGTATGTTTGTGTGTCTATCGACCTGCCAGCGCTTTTGTTCGGTAAGTCACCTCATCTTTGTTTTTATATATAATTTTTCCCACGTGGAATGTTTCCTTCCATTTGAGCAATAACAGGAGTAAAAGATATTATAGAATGGGTTAAGGCTCTAAAATGGCAATGGGCAGGACATATTGCACAAACAAAGGATGGAAGATGGACAAAATCAGTTTTAGAGTGGAATCCCACAGGAAAATAAAGACCAGCAGCGAGACCACCTGATCGCTGGGATAGGGAACTCAGGAAGGTTGTGGGCTTCAACTGGCAGAAGGCAGCAGAGGACAGAGATGCATGGAAACATCTCTTAAAAATGTATTTAATAACTTAAAGAGGCTACATCTTGTATAGATTGAATTAGCTGAATAATAAATAAATAAATAAATTCAGTAAAGGCAGTTGTAAGCGTAAGAAACAAATATCGAAAACTTTGTTTAGTGGCCCATCAGGGGCAGTAGCAGAGGGGGGGGGGGGGGGGGGAGGAGGGGGGGGAGGAGGGGGGTCTATGGCCCCCCACCCCCACCCAAATGGAGTATCATATTACACTAGATAAAATGGCTTCAGAAATCAGTGTATACAGCACTTCAACAGATTCAACCTTTTTTTTTTATAATTATATAGCAATATGGGTTGCAACATATTTCAAACATATTTTAACAAAAGAATAAGAGCAGCAAATATCTTACTATTTAAACCAATAAATAACATTAAACTTAAAATGGGCATCTTATTATTTATTAACATACAGTGGATGTATATTAACATACGAGTACCACTTACAATAATCAAGAAAGTTAAATCTGCCAGGTATGCCTACCAACACTTAAATTGCTGACCCCAGACAAAAACTTTGAAATCGCTGGACATCTGGGTCAAATTGTATTATTTTCCTGGGTGTACACATTCTGTAGACATGTTTTTACCCTGAGCTCCAAAACAGTTACCAAAAACTACTTTAAGCAACACCAAATTTTACCAGTTTGTCGGTGGAGGACCCCAACTTTCCTTTTGTTAAGTGATATTCCATTCCCCCAACCCCACCATCATTAGCCACCCCCTTGACCAACTTCTAGAATCGCCCCTGTGGCCCATTCTACCTGACTGTGGGACCCCGCTCAATGATCTTTATGTGAAATGTGTTGCAATGGAATGTTTTAACTGCCTCATTTTGCAGGTTCTATTGGTTGTTCGCAGGTTCTATTGGTTGTTGATGACCTACCTTAAACCTAATCAATTTTAGGAACATGCCATCATAGTCAGAGCACAAAGGTTAAACAACATTTAAAAATCACAATTTCTTTGTAAATACTTGAGGTAACATTATCCAGACACACAATCTGCCTGGTAAGTTTATTGTTAAGGCAAAAGAAAGGTTTGAATTTAGAGGATCTAACAGATGACTAGTTTTTGAAACTTTTTACCATCACATCAGTATTGATACTATCAAAAATTAAAATTTTATGTCTCTTATATCTAAGTAAATATAATTTACAGATTAAGCATAGGTTTCGCATAAACTGTTACAACAGTTTAGGGGCACAGTACATTGACAATAATGCCTATGGCATTAAACTTACGGTTAATGTCACTTAAATAGTATGGACACACTACAATTGTGTGTGTTTGATCTAAATAACCCATTAAAAGTTTAAAGCCAACTGAAGTGTGTTCATGTTTCTTAAATCAGAGCTCATTAGGTATATCACACTGTAGCACCTATAAAAGTAGTTCAAGTCCCAGAAGTTTATTTCGCACAGGGAAGATGAGAATCAGTAACTAACTCATTGGCTAAATTTCCAATGAAAGTAGACTGCTTAGCCAACATCTTTACAATTTTGCCTAAAAGAGAAGCACAAATTTAAGACTATAGATAGCTTTCTAGGACTTTGACTTATGACATCTCACTTTTGCAATTGCATTAAGTAAGATTACTTTCCTAAAGTAATTAAATGGTGACAATGTCTAGTGTGATGGTCCCTTTAGATATACTTGCAATTATGAGCAACACAATACTGCAATGAGCACAGAGTGCTTTCCATTTAATATCAGTTTTAAATAACATCAAACCATATTGATTTGGTGTACTCACTATTATGGTATTTGAATGTGTAAGGCTTGCTCGTTTCTCCTGAGGCCAGAAGATGCAACAGATACTTAAATTTTGCTCACATCATTTGATTCCACAATTATTACAACAAAATCTTCAGTGACACACACACACACACACACACACACACACACACATTCCAGGCTCCAGAAATTCATCTACTTCCAACTTTGTTAAGTCATACAACACTGGATGTAATACACTTGCAAGATCACAACCATACCTGTTTGGGAGCATAACTTATCTTTTAGTACAGACTTTGAAATAGGATTCCTTTCTTCCTTCCTATCCCCCCCCCCCCTTCCGCCCCCTCATCCTCCCCCTCCCCCTCCCTCTAATTCAACCTACTGAATTTTTTTGCATTTTATCTGTTAAGAAGACTTTTCCAATATCAATTAACACTATTGTTTCAACATTTTTCAATTTAGTGTTACCATTGTCTTTTAGCTTCTAGGTGCAAATCTTTCTCCTTGAAATAGTTTCCCATCATCTATCAACATTGCAAGTTTGCTTCAGCATTGTTATTACAATTAGTATTGTTATAACAGATCTTGTAATGATACTAAATGCGTTTGGTAGCTTGAGTCAAAGAGACATTGCCATTTCTGCTTTGTCTTTGCTCTGTTGAGATTGCTGTTGGTGGACGGCATACATAGCCACACAGCCACAATGCACAGGGCTGCTTAAGCCATACAAGGAACTGCTGACTGCGTCACTCAGTTTGCTACAGTCAGGGCAACATATTCAAGAACAAATGCCCCATGTACAACTGAAGTTCCCGGAAATCTGGCCCCCGAATATTATGTGAATGAGGAACCAGCAGTAATGAGACCATGACTGGCAAACTTAGTGATTTTGGCTAAACTTGTATGGAAGTTGTCACTATGAAATGCCACATATGAAATGGAAAGAAAGTTTCAGCCATTCAGAAGCAGTATTGTCAAAAATTGCTAGATATGGTGGACACTCATGAAAAGAAAGGAAACTAGTGATATGGCAGGTGGCCCATGAAAAGAGTGGACATTCAGTTTGGAGTAGCAGAAGAAGAAATTTTTGGTACAAGCTGCAGCAGGCGAGCGAAATGTACGGATGGGAAGTGGCATGATGCAACTTCTTGACGTTCATCAACACTGATTGCAGCTGAAAGAGAGCAAGACGGAATCTTCCATCTGCTCTTATTGCAAATCTACTAATAATTAATTTTTTTTATTTGATTTGTTTTTCAGTTTCCATACACTTTCTAAGTAGTATACTTGTGTAAGGCACTCAAATATTTCAAAATTTTAACTAAACTTTTCCCCACTTACATTCATTACTCAAAGCATTATTTTTAACATACTGATTCCTATGATAAATCTAATTTGCTGGAAAATCTATTAAACAAAAGATATGATGAATAAAACCTTTTACCACAGTTCGACTTGGCAATTTCCATGTGAGACAGTACATATTTATGGACAGTAATACAGCTAATTAGAAAAATGGCATTACACTTTTCAGTAACTTATTTCAATTTAACTTTCCAGTGACTTATTTCAATTTCTGTGAAACTAATTAACTTATGAGATAATTAACATTATATTTCTGTACTGTCAATTTTGCTTCTGTGATTGTCAGATTCTGACCTTTACCATTATACTTTTGTTGACCTAATTTTTATGCAGAAGATGACATACTTCACTAATTGATTATGTCATAAATTAATTTTGCACAATTTTCTGTAATTTTCAATATGGCACTTGTACTCATAAATAAGAGTATTCCTAACACAGATGCATAAAATGATTTTGTAAACTTTTCTAATTTCCTACACACCATACATTTCATAAACAAAATTACTGATAACACTCAACAGTCCATTCTCAGTGGTAAAAATCTACCTAGTCATTTTTCAAATGAGTATGTAGTATCCACAATTGCAAATTTTTATACACAAGTCTTTAATATGTCGAACACGACTGAAAATTTTCAGTCTGAGCTCAGATATAGCAATGGTAACACCTGTGTGCAAAAAAGTCCACAGTCAGGAAGTAAACGTGTAACATCTGTGCAAAAATACATTGAGTGAGTCCCAGCCGAGTGAGTCAATGAGCAAAACCTATTTTGAAAGGATCTGGATACCTGCTAGTACCCACCCAAAAGCCATGTGAGACCCCAAGAAACCACATGTATGTTCTATCTCTACAATGTGGATGATTTATCATGTTGACATTCATACAACTATTCAGTATTCACGAAGTTAAATGTTATCATTTCTATGAAAAGCATAGAACTGTGTATATATGACCAGCAAATGTGTTTGGAATAATGGATGTACTTTCGTGAAGCCTTTTTAACAGATGAATGTGTTTTACTTCATACTGCTAACGTGATTTGCACATCATGTTCAGTCAACTTGAGGACTGAATCAAAACTTGAATGTGTGCACTGTTTAAATGATTTACAACCACTGTGTTCTGCAAATATTGTGTTCAGACAGCGATTGCATTTGTCACTGTGATACTGAGTCGTAGGAAAGTGCGGGTGTCTTATTGCAAAGAAACATTTGATAAGCAACCAAACTGGCCACTGCAGTGTTTTTGGTTGTAATAAAAGTGAAAAAAGCCATGTTACTTGGAAATCTGGGTAGCACATCTCACTGGCACCATTTTTAGAAATCAATTTATAGCTATTCTACAAGACTTTGATCACTAAGACTCCGGGGGCATAATTGAACAAAGCATCAGGCACTTTCTCGAATGGTGCTGCCATGTGAGGACGTCTACCTGCAACTACTTCTCACGTGTAAGGGCAGTGATACATGGTAAAATTTATAAACTTGTGGACAGTGAAGTTAATATCAAAAGTTACATTCGAATGTGTGACCTGGAGGTCACAATAGCAGTAAACATCTTATATGAGACAAATTACAAAAAACTGTGCTGAGGTAGAGAATACAACAGTGCACAAAACATTAATGATAATAGATTAATTGACATGTTGCAACAACAGATAGTAAATGGATGCTGCCATAATGAATTCACATTTGTCAATCAATGAGAAGCTGAGGGTACCAATGCCTCCTTCAATGATAAAACAGCCAATCAGCAGAGTCCAGCAGTAAACAACATGGTGAGCTGACACAACAATTATGTGGAGGAGCAGTATGCAGACAGCAGTAACAAATGGCAGCAGCAACCAATGCGGGAACAGTTTAAGTTAAAGTGTTATTGTTTACTAAGTATGATCAACTGTTTGCCTATATGAGTGACAATGAAAGAAAACACAGTGTTAAAGTGTTAAACATTAAAAGTGAACCTTTTGAAAACAGTATGTTTGAGTACAGGGATCAAGAACTACATTTTGGAAGGGAACAAAAGTAGTAATTAAAAGTGAACTTGATGATGATAGGGGGTGAAATTACAAGAAATATCTTCTGTAGTGAATGTGCTGACAGCGAGGTGAGTGATGAAAGATCTAGGGCATCATTTCTAAACATTCAAGTGTTAATCATGGTGAATGTGTCAGAGATTCACAAAAATGTTCACTGAAGTGAGTAAAAACATGTGTAGTAAAAGAGCCATCAGTAGTTCTGTGGTAGAAATGAATAAGAATGGTAGTGACATCAAAAGAAATTTAAAAATGATATTCATAGTCTGTGTTTAAAACTAGAGTTTGTGTAATTAATGTTACATTACAAATTTACACAGAAAGAGAGACTCAGTGAAAACCCGTTTTAAAAATAAGTTACATGAAGTAACTGAAGAAGTGGATGCACAAATAAAAACTGTCAGCAAAGTAAGTAAAGATAAAAGAGAGACAATTGTACAATGTTGTGAAAAGAGGGTGGGAGCCGTTTTTAATTCCTGTTAGGAAACTCATGAAGGATTAAAGAAATTACATGCTAAAACTAGATATGGATTCAAAGCTCAAACTAAACAAACTAGAGTTAAACAATAAAATTCAAACTGTGTGAAATGAAGCAGAGCATATATTTTCTTGCTTTGAGTTTTGATTAAATGAAGCACTGATTTTAAAAATTCTAACTTCATTGCTCACTGTTGTGCCCCTTCTGTCTTACTGGGTACATTCTTTGCTTTCTGTGTACATAAGTTTTCATGTTACCTACACCTTATGCACAAAAAAAATGAAAAACATAAGTCTAAAGCAGAGAACACAGGTGCATTCAGACATAATTCATCTTGTGCAGAACTGTAACTTACTGGCAGCATAGCATTGAATAAGTGAGTGATAAATGAAGCCCCATGTTTCACAGCAGCTTCTCCTTCACCAAGACTTGCCATAGAATGTCCTGCAGGAAAAAAAAACAAAAACTGTAAGGTAATATCTACGTTGGCAAACTGAAATGAATGACAAAGACAAATGTGCAGTATACATACCTAAAGAAACCGTAATGCCTCTTTCCACAAATTTCTCGATAACTTCAGGGGCTTTTTCTAGCTCTGGAGCTACAGTAACAATTCTCACATTGTCCAAAGATCCATAAGTTTCCAGAACTGAATCAAATCCCTAAAATGTTAAAAGTAGTGTATAACAATAGCCATTTGGAATGCATTTCATAACACTGAATATTATCCACATAATATGTGAATCAGCTACTCAACTTACTAACACTTCACATAGTTGTCCAATCTATAAATTCCTTCACTATTCATATGTCACACTCAAGCAGCTGCACCTGGAAAAGGTATCCATGGGCACGTCCATAAGTACCACAACAACCTATACAGTGTCTCCCACAAAGGGGGTTTACACTGATTGAACTTTAACTGAGGAGGTATTAATGATAACCTGATCCAACTGTGATTCTATGGTGCTCTCATGACTAGCGAGTGTAGCCATTCATTTGTTTTTATTTTGTTTATTTTCAGTTGCCAGTAACTACATTTAAATAACAGTATGGCTAGAAAGCTGCCCTTAGAGCAAAGAAAGTGTATTTTAAAGTATTATTGAAAATATGAACATATGAAAGAAGTTCAGACACAATGGTGGGCAGGGTTTGATTTACACCACTGTCAGATGAAAGATAATGAAACTATGTGACAGATTTGAGAGGGAAGGAAGTGTGCATGAGTTGAAGAAGTGACAGTATGGCAGGAAGAAATCAGTAGCAGACAAAAGAGGGGTAGGCCTAGTAGTACAATCTTTCACGGAATCCCCAAAGAAGTCCACATGACCAGCTACAAATGAATCAGATGTAAGCAAAAAAAAGTGTTTACCTCATTTTAAAGCAAGCAAAGTGGAAACCCTACATTCTCAAGGTGCTTCACATGATCAGCGAGGACAATCTGGATAGGTGCCTCAAATTTTGTGAATGGATTCGCAATACTGAACAGTTAACTGATGTCATTGTTTGGTCTGATGAGATGACATTTAAATTGAATGGAACCATCTATTACTATAATTGTGTGTTCCGAGCAAGATACAATCCCCACATTATGGAAGAATGAACTATTAATCTTCCTGTGTTATCAGTGTGATCAGTGTGGTGTGGTATGTCTGTCAGAGGACTTGTATGGCCATTTGTTTTTGAAGGAGCAGTGACAGGTTAAAGAATCTTACCATGTTGCAGGAATGAAACTGTACCAGCTGTACATCAAACATACTGATATGAAGATTTCCCCCCCCCCCCCCAAACAGTACAATGCACCATCACGTTGCCATTGCAATGTACAGCACTTTTTGGATGAAACATTTGTTGAGGGATTGACAAGTCAATGAGGAAGTGTTGAGTTTACAACCAGATCTTCCGATCAAACACCATTAGTCTTCTTTCTCTGGGGAACCCTGAAGGACACCATCTATGCCAGAAAACCCTGTATGCTGGATGACATGGGAGAGAGAATTGCAACTACCTGTGTATCCATTCCAATGGCATCCATAATGTACGCGTTGAAATGTTCCACAGCTTTGTAGACATTGTATTGCTGTCAACGAAGGACATTTTGAACATCTTCAACATATCATCAGTAATGTCTTGACAGCTATGTGGGTTAAAAACTCATAGTTTTTATTATTTTTGATAGAGTTATTAAAGTTCAAACAGAATAAACCCCTTTGTGGGACAACCTGTGTACTGGCATGTCTTTAAAAATATAACACATTATTTGAATACAATAGTATTTTACTATGCGCAACTGATTCAGCCAGTCCGTTGTGCAAAAACCAACAGTTAATGTGGAATCTGAACCACAGTGTATCTTGGATTTTTTTTAAACCAAAAAATCATTTACAGAGATGCCAATTATTGGAAATAACAAGAAAGCTTATACCAAATAAAGAAAGGGTCTGTATATATACAGTACACGCAATGTCTTTCAGCAACATCTTCCAAACCTCGGAAGAGATCCCCATTATGTTGCACAATGTAGCAACAGCTTTAAATCAAGATTGTATTCTCAATAAAGTGCTGCATTATATGCAAAATGAATGGCCAGACATATTATCAGTTGCAGAACATCCCTATCTTTGGCAATGATTTGCATAATATCAATTGGAAGCTTTCAGGGGCTTGCTTCTCTTAACGACTGAAAATTATGTACACAATGTTGTAATATTACCCTACTTACAATACCATATTTTAAATTTCTTCACTGATCACACTGGGTAATAGGGATGAATAATCTAGAAAGGAAATATGTTTACTGTCCAAAAATGTATGAAGACATTAAACGCCTTGAGCAGAATTGTCAGAAATGCAAAATGCGTCAAGCATTGCCTCCCCAAACTTCTTCCCCATGGCCAGAGCTCACACAACCATGGGAATGTCTCCACACTGATCTTGCTGGACCTATTTTTTGGAGCCAGAGTGGCTCATTGTAATAGATTCATAGTCCTATTTCCTATATGTGGTCAAACTACAGCATATCATCATGGAATTCACTACTAGGTTTCCATTGAATAATTTATCGATTGAGGTACCCCTGTACCCTGGTGACTAATTATGGAGCACAATTTGTGGAAGCTGCTATTAAGTGCTTCTGCACCCACAATGGCATCAGACATCTAACCATGCTACAATTTCACTCCACATCCAAAGGCACTGCAGAGGGATTTGTGTGCTTTTTAAAATTCAAATGGTTGAAGAACTTTGTGGCCACTTCTGAAAGATCTTTAAGCAGTTTCTTAGCAACATACAGAGCAATGCCCATTTATGGCAACACTTTGGTCAAGCTGTTTCACATCTGTCTTCAATGGACACCCTCAATCTGCCATTCTCACTGACAGAGCAAAAAGGAAGATAATACCACAGTGTTCTAAGACAGGACTGCATTGTGAACATACATGTTTGGGACCACTTCATGATCAATTCACGGATCCATTCTGGCTCATCACAGCCACCACTTGCTTACAGTTGTGCCACCCCAAGTTGTGACAAAAGTTATGACATATGAATCAGTCATGCTTGTGCTATCCAGGACAGGTGCCCATCAGCTCCCACCAGCCCATCCTGAAGACTAAGATGGCCACTATCACTAGGCAAATGCATTTTGACAAGTTTTGAGTGGCTCTTTTGCTGTTCCACCCTGAGACTAATAATCTCATCAACGGAAGTTGGCATCTCCAATGCCATCCCCCCCCCCACAAGGGCTGACCAAAGCAGAAGACAGTAAACCAGCCATTAACAGCACCTACCTATGCCAGCAGCAGCACCTGCACTGTGATATCACAAGCTAAGCAACCTGCACTGTGCTGACCAGAATGCTTTTGGCCCTTTCGGCTAATTCAAGGGGGTGCAGATTTAGTAGCTCTGTCGGACCTGGATACTGAAAATACATCATCAATCAAGCCTTCACTCATCTCCATGCATATTGTCAAACAATAGTGACCATAGTGCCACCACTACTTTTAGACACTACTGAATAAGTATTCACACTGCCACGGCTAATGCAAGGGGGCCATGTAAGCAGGTTACTTCAGGGACAACACCCTGCTGTGACAAACTGCCACCATGAAGACAGACATAATAACAAATTAAACAAAGAGCTTTCCAATAATTACTTAAACTACTTTATTCTTGTTCATTTTAATTGAATCAACTGTGGGTTCTTGGTGAGACATTGCAAATTAACTAAACAAACACTGTTTGTGGCCTTGTTTCACAATTTTATAATTAATATTACATCACAACCTAGGTTTCAGGTTATAAGCCCATTTTCAAGTACATTACTGATTCCAAAGATGATAATGCACAGATAAACATGATGACAAGGCAAAGATAATCATCTCAACTTCTTAAGGTATCGAACCATAGCTTAATGTACAATTATGCCAATGACCATTTTTTTAAACAAATTACATACATTATTACACAGCCAGCAATTGCACAATACTGACTCAACTAAAGTTCTGCATCAGCCAAGAACTTTTAACTACGATGGACTGGGGCCCAAAGCTTTGCTTCTATCCTGGGGTTGTGATCTCATCTAAAAGGGGTGAATAACTGAATTTGGTTTGCTCGTTTAATAATAGGGGTGAGGATATACACATCTGTCTTTCAATTTCTAAAATTTCTAATTGGTTGAGTTTGGCCCTCTTTTCCTCTGTAAGACTTGAGCATCTATTGTGTATTTGTGGTTATCGTTCAGGCAATGTTCTGCAAAGGCTGAATCAGGCTTCTTTAATCTCCAGCTTTTGTGGTTTTCTAAGCCTGGTACAGATTGACCTCCCTTGCTTCTTGCTGTTAATGGCTTGCAATTTACAGTCCATTTTTTCAAACTTTTTGCAAACAAAACTGTGTACAACAACTGTTACTGCTTTTTTTCAACTATTAATCAAATGTTGACACAGCACTCTTGATCAGCAGGGTCTACGGCAGTAAAATTGGCACCGATGAGATTAGCATTCACTCTGTCACAAGAGTACAAATACAACTCAGTGCCAAAGGGTGAAACCTGCTTGTTAGAACTTGTGCACTGACAACAGAATTGGAAATCTTCTGGTGCCAATGTCTTGGGAGTCTGCCCAGGGTGACACATTTCCATATTTTTACTGTTTGTTCTTATTTTCAACCTGCACTTAGTGTTGCCTGTCCAGACAGACTCAAGCTGTGGTTGTGCTTTACTCAGTGGCCACTGAGAGCAGGTGCACTGACTACCACGAAAATCTAATTTGTCCTCACAACCACCAGTTGCTGCCTATTGAGCCACTGTCAGAGCTATTCTAGCAATTCCCATCACATCTGAAAGTTTCTACTCCAGCCTTTCATCCAAACTGTACAGCAGTTTTCTTACACCAATCCCCTTAGAGGCTGAGGGAAGATGATATGATACACCCATCAAGTGCATCCTGTGCCGCTGCTTATCAAGAGAGACGTAATCCCTGTGGAAACTGGGGCAGATCCTTTGCTGGATTTTCCACTACATCCTCTTTGTCCCCATAATAGCTGGCACAAAATAGGGCGTTTCTGTTCCTTTGTAACAAATTCGAGGTTTTAGGTCTGTAGAACTCCTCATTGATGTACGCCACAAGGCAACTACTAGGCTGGAGACACGCTTTCCACAGAGGCACATATCATGCCTGAGGTCAACTACATAAAGGAATATATGACTGCCCTATGTGACAGGCTCAGATAAATGCCACCACTGGAATCCCAGGCCCAGTCTCTCATTTGTAAACAAGAAACTTCTTCAAATCAATATCATTTCCAAACTTGTATGCTCTCTGTACTCAAACTCTGCTTTGGATAGTGATACTGCTTGTCTACACTGACTTGGCTATGAGATTCAGATTAGAACTGTGGCCAACAATAGGAACGTTGATCTACTCTACAACATCTCAGCCACCACTGCGGAACTGATCATCTCCAAATCCAAAACAATCATTTGTTCTTTGACAGTCTTCAAATATTTTTATGTTCTAATTTGTGAATGATTCTGTTCTGCATGTAAATAGTATGCTGCACTCTTGCAACACTGAAAAATTTGGTCTTCATAGCTCCATATAAATGTTATTTGCTTCTCACTCTCTGTATTTCAATAGAAATTCAAAAGCATACTTGCAAGCTTGTTTTACCCCTCCCCGACATTTCTTGACACATTAGATACAGATGTAAGTGGTTTCCATATTCACAGTATTCCAGGTTTTCAGCTACTTGCATTTCACAAATAAAAACGGCCACTGTAAGTAATTCATATGAAATTTTGCTTATTTGCAAGTAATGTTTTCATTTCTTACCACATTAATTACACAGATTTGTATATTTCTTGCACCTCCTTCATTTTCCTCCCTTTCATGCAGCTTTAAATTTAAAAAAAAAGCATGTTTTAAAGTATAAGATAGCAATTTAATCTGATGTGATATGGCTTATAGCTCTCTAAATGTCTTTTAAATAATAACCAGGATTCGTGTTATGTTTAACAATTTAATAGTAATTATGGACAGAAAAGACAAACATTTCTTTACTTCCCTTTATTCTACGATACATCATCTGAATGTAAAAATGATTTTTTTCTGCACGATTTGAATAACATACCTTCTCAAATGTCTTAATAAATTGTTCTGGATGGGCACCCTTCTTGAGAGGATTTATGAAGGGTCCTTCTACATGAACACCTAAAACTGTAGCTCCTTTTGGGCCACCAGCTTGTTTCTTCAGCCTTGGTAGTACCTGCAGCAAGTATTGTCCCATAAGTTCATGCAAAAAGACAATTTTAGCTCAATGCGGTATATATCAAGATATGTAAGTACATTGGAAAAATATATCTAAAAACAAAGATGATGTGACTTACCAAACGAAAGCACTGGCACGTCGATAGACACACAAACAAACACAAATATACACACAAAATACTAGCTTTCGCAACCAACGGTTGCTTCGCCAGGAAAGAGGGAAGGAGAGGGAAAGACGAAAGGATTTGGGTTTTAAGGGAGAGGGTAAGGAGTCATTCCAATCCCGGGAGCGGAAAGACTTACCTTAGGGGAAAAAAAGGACGGGTATACACTCGCACACACACACACACATATCCATCCACACATATACAGACACAAGCAGACATATACAGAGGCAAAGAGTTTTCAGTACATTGTAATATGCAATTCAAGGATTTTATCAGCTTGCTGAATTCAACATTTAGCAAGATTGCACAAAAATTACTTATATTTTTCAAGAATTTTCGGCTGTTTGCTTGTCTCAACATTAGTGTGCAGTCTTGTTAGAGGATATTTCAGTTGCTCTTAAATGCAATTACACTGTGACATGAGTCACCAACTGCAATAATGGGCAAATATGTAGCTTTAGTGAAAAGAATGCAGTGGAGTAATGGATTAGTAGCCCAAGAGTCAGCCTGACAATATTACTTCCAATGTACAAATAAGGAAAAAAGCTACTGTTTACTGTATGTGTGTGTAAGCAGAGAAAAGTAACGGAAATTCTGAACTAGTAACAAGCACAGAAGAAATTAGAAATATAATTAGTGATCAAATGACGCTAAAGGAAAAATTTCCCAATTATGAGAATAGCCCCCCCCCCCCCCCCCCCAACCAATTAGTAACACAATCCAATTCAAATCTCAATGTGGACCAAATTGTATATACTGTCATAGAATGGACAAAAAATAACAACCAGATGTGTGTGGTGAATGGCCACAACAGGTAACTTGAAAAGGGTGTCTCTTTGTGCAGGACATTTTTAGAATTGTGAGGTGGGCTCTAATGGATAAAAACATCTATTTATTATAGTTCTGTTCAATAGCATGGCTAATAGTCCATAAAATGGAATATCTTATCCATGCCCACTAACATCTCTGGCACCAGCTCTGTGAACTATACAATAACTGTTATGGTACTGTAATCACCTAAAGGGCATCACTTTCATCCATGCAGATGAAGCTCATGGCAGCTACCATCCTCTAAATTTCCTGGCAACACAATGCTACTTTTCTGCAGTAGTGGTTTTATTCATTTGTAGATCACTTTTACATTATATGAATATGTCGTGGTATTACACAATGAGAACAAAGACCATATTTCATACTAGCTTTCTGCCTGGCTAACTGCAGTGATCATTCTCATGAAAAACTGAACAACACAAGTAAGAGACAGATTGTGTTTCATACTTTTAAATTATTCCAAATCAACTAAATACAGGAGAAAAATACTAATAGGTCATTTCTCATCTCTATCCTATCTTATCCCCACAGTATTTATATACAAACAATGGATCATGTATAAACCATATTTTGTTGGGTTGGGTTGTTTTGAGGGAGGAGACCAGACAGCGAGGTCATCGGTCTTATCGAATTAGGGAAGGACAGGGAAGGAAGTTGGCCATGCCCTTTCAGAGGAACCGTCCTGGTATTTGCCTGGAACAATTTAGGGAAATCACGGAAAACCTAAATCAGGATGGCCGGACGTGGGATTCAACCGTCATCCTCCCGAATGCGAGTCCAGTGTGCCATATTTTGTTGATATTGCTTCAGGTGTTTATGAGCTATGCTTTTATGTCACCCATTCATCTTCACAGTCAGCCATACGGATGCTATGGCTGTCTTACTGTCACCTTTTTTTCCCCAAATGATATGTGTACCTAGTTTGTATGCTAATAAATCACTGTCTTTGGATTCCTCCCCCACCCTACACTCCCCTTACTTCTAGGGATGCAAATTTGTTGGCACCATCATCAGCGAGCTTAGCGACCCCTGAAAACTGTGGATTCAGCATTAATATCAGTCATTTTTACATATCACAGCTGCTCACCCCTACATCCACCCCCAGGGGTGGTAGGGTTATACTATACCCACAGTAATTACACAGATTTTTCCAGCATAATAAATGTTGATGCCCTTTACGCATATGTGGCCATATTTCATTGTCCTGATGACACAATACTTCAATGGTCCAACTGGCCACCATCTTCAGGTGAGATTGCAGGTGCACAATCACACCACAATTGGGGTAACAGCAGAAACAGTGGCTTGCTTTCATTCTGGGAACAGGGCACTGCATGTGTGCGAGAAGTGAAAGGGCTGTCCTTTGTGAAGCAAAGACTTGCAGCAGCACCAGCAGTACAAACTGAAAAAAGCTATGAATGGCAAATTAAGATGCAGCTGATTGAAAACCACACCACTGTTGTTTTATATCTGATAAAATAGGATTCCACATGTTGCTTAAAGGAAATCCTCTGTCTCTGTTAATACCATAATGCCATTGGATAATCGTATTGCGATGGATTCTTTAAGCACACAATCACAGAAACAGGAAGCTGAAGCAATAATTTTCGTCTCTTTAAATGGCATATTTTGAGACAATGTCAGCAACAGCAGACTTTTCAGGCTAGAGCAAACATGTGTGACACTGATGTTCCCCACACTGGACATGAACCGTACAAATAGTTTGCTCAATATATGCCTTTCCGCAATAATAGGGAATTTTAAATATTCCAGGCTTCCTCAGTCCGATATAATTTTTAACACATCCAAGAAGGGCTCTAGTTTTTGGCAAAGACAAAAAGACACTTTCAATATTGTATTTTCTGAGAACTCCAAAAATTCTCAAAGAAACACTCACTGCAAAGAGTAAAAAAGCAACTGATTGATAAGTGTCCATTGTTGGTTCACATGGTGGTCCAAATGGAAAACCATGGACAATCTGATGATCAGTATATCCATTTCGCCTGAAAGCAACCTTAAGATAATCCAGTTCCTGCATCAAATTATCAGAATCTGAAACAGCATAAGCCCTCTTGACCAGTGTATGTAAGACTCCCATGTGCTGATATAGTGGATGACAACTAGTACCATGTGAGTAGCAATCCATACGCATAGGTTCACTGATGACAAAATCTGAAATTTGCACACCATTACCAAAACTGGATGTCCACCGAGTGGCAACAGGTGGCATTTTCAGATGAATCATGTTTTATGTTTCATCAGAAAGATGGCTATTGGCATGTATAGTGTGAAACATCTGAAAGCAAACACGCCATAACAATCATCAGAACGTTATAGTCTGGGTACTTACATTATGGACTTACAGTAGGAACCAGCCCAGCATTTTTCTAAAGTAATTTAGTAAAACTGCAGAACATCTGAATCAATATGGCTGGATGGGGTTTACAGCCTTCACCCTTCCAGATACAAGGCCAGTCTGTTAACAACAGCAAAACCTCCTTCAGTTTATCCCTTGCTCATACTACTGTTTAGTTTACGTTGTTATTATGATCTTCAGTCCAAAGACTCATTTTAGACAGCTCTCCATGCTAGTCTATCCCGTACAAGCCTCTTCAGTTCTGTATTACTACTACAAACAAAATCTACTTGAGCCAGCTTACTGTTGTCAGGCCTTAGTTTCTCTCTACAGTTTGTACCTCCAATACTTCTCTTTTTACCAAACTAGACATTCCTTGATGCCTCAGATATGAAGTTGGATAGCCAGCCTACCTCAAGGGGCACTTGCTGCAGACCTTGCAATCCTAAGGAATGATCCTTGGTTTTGTTTATACATTCATAAAAAGAAGTTACTTCATAATAATAAGGTCCGATACTACAGATAAAGATGTGACAAAGGAGAATTTCCTTGTGGTTGCCTCAGATATTGACTCAGATAGCCAGCACTAGGATCCATGGCCCTCCCTATCACTGATAGCACTCACTACAAACTTTGTGATCCTAGAAGGGGATCTCAGGGACTTATCAACATGCAACCACTAAGGATAAATCAGCCGACCCCTACAAACTCAGGCAGAGAACCATGTGTACCTGAATGTACTATGTGTGAGTTCTACCTGGCCATTCCTTCATTATGGTGTTGGCTACAGACTTGAATTTGGTTTGGTGTTGCTATCAAGTGTACTACAATGACTGCAAAACTTTACTGAGAAGCAGTACGTAACAATTGGCAATGAGATACTTCCATCGTAATGTGTGAAACAGCAATCAGCAAAACTGGGTTTTGAAACCACTGACATATACCAACAACAGCAAATGGAAGCAGTGGAAGTACACCATCAATAGCAAATAGAAACAATGGAAGTACACTATCAAGGGCAAATGAAAGCATTCCAATTGCGAAACAGTGTACTCCAAGCTGCACTGAACACACAGGAAAACTCTGCACTGGTTACTTTAGCATTCCCTTTGTTCAACAAGGGTTTTGATAAGTGGGAGTTGTATGGAGTTGTATCATCAGAGACTGAAGCAAGACTTCAAAGATATAAATTGAATACAACAGATCCTTCTATCAGCATGTGTTATATGTGGAACAGTCATCCAAGAAAGTGGTACAATTGCTAAGAAAGTTGTATCCCCAAGAGGAACCTAATGAGTTGTCATTTTTATGTATTTCCAAAGTATTGCATGAACACTGAAATAAGAAAATGTACTGAAACAGCTAGGTTATAATTCAACCAGTGTCAGAATGCACCTGACCAATCACATCACAAGCAGACTGCAGAGTGCAGATTCACAAATGCCCAACTGTCGTGGCAAATTTAAGTGTAAAATCCCCAGTGCAAAAAATTATATGCAAAGTAGTGAATTCAAGGCAGTGAGATTAGATTAACCACTGACTGCAAGCACTAAGGCATCAGGTTTATTCATTAGGAGACACTTTAAGCATGGATCTTATTGATTAATTCACACAGTCCAGAGCAGTACAGCTCACAGATGAACGAAAGTGTTCCTGTTGTCGTTGGCCTCAGCCTGGGCAAATAAATAGGTATTGTCAGTGGATTCAGTTAAATCAAGTAAGTTTCCTCATAGGGCTTCTCCAACTATGGGATTTAGGGCATGAGCAATAAGCAAAAAAGGTGTTTACATCTCAGCAGCATCCACAAGAACAAAATCATGTTCCTCAGTGATACCGGTATGTCAAACATTTACAATTCACTGTGCTGTTTTAGAGATGCATTTTTCTTTCTTTTTTTCTGTAGGCAGTACAGGGTCACATAGAAAGTGCTTTCTGAGCAAAACTGGAAAAGATACCGAAGAGTAAGCATGTACATAAGACCAGGAGTCAATGCAACTGAGTTACAAGCTTTCCACAAACCTGTTAAGAGAGCTATCAATATGTCAAAGCACAGTAACATCCAGTTGATACAGACACCTCATCCTCTCTGCTTAATTGGCACACATAAATTTTTAAGACCATATCTAATAGTGGCAAATAATAGAATAATTATGTCCCATGATGATAAATGTTTGGGCTAGACAGTTGAAATCATGAGATCTCCATTCAAGATCAGTGAATCCACTACCTTCAAAGATTCTTTATCAAGATATAGAAAATCTTAAGCAACTCATTTGCTGAGCTATTCTCCCCTGAGCTAAATTGTGCAACATACACAACTGTGCATATTAAAAGATGCGGCATTAAGGCATTGAACTCTCATATTGTTATAGACTCTTTCCCAATACCAGAACCAGAAGATCTGTTCCCTTTTCTTAACATGCTAAACATTTGTAAAAGATAAAACATTGGAAAGACCAGGTTGGAGTATCAACAATTACTGTAAGGACAGGCTGTGATTCACCATAAAGATGACTTGCTGAGATGAAGACAGGTGCAATGAAAAGACTGTTGCACTGTAAGCTGTTAACCAGTCTTCCTCAGAAAAGGAGGAAACATAAACACACACATTCACACAAGCAAGCACACCTCACACATACATGAGCACAGTCTCTGGCTGCTCTGACCAGAATGCAACTAAAATGTATTGAATGGGAGTGACAATCCAGAGTGGAACAGATAGCACGATACATGTGGGGGAGGAGGAAACAGTGCTGCTTGGCAAAGCCTGCAGAGACCAGAGGTGACAGGACAAGGCTGCCAGTGACAGTGTCGGGAGACTGTGGGAGAGGGAGAGGGGGGTGAAGTGGAAAAGGGGAGTGGTAAGGAGAGAAGCATGGGAGAAAAAGAGACCAATGTGTGCATTGGCAGCAAGCAATGCACAATGAGGGTGAGAGAATATGACTTGGGAGGACGTGATAGGATAGAAGGGGTGAAAACAGTTGGTTGGAGGCTACGGGAACAGTAGGTTATAGTCTGTTGAGGCCAGGATGATTTTAGGAGCAGAGAAAGTGTCGTAAGGATAACGGCCATCAAAGCAGTTCCGTAAAGCTGGTGGTGGAGAGTAGGATCAGATGGCTCAGGGTGTGAAGCAGCCATTGAAACCAAACATGTTAGATTCATCTGCGTGATGTGCCACAGTTTGGTGATGGCCATTACTCCTGGAGAACAATCGGTTGGTAATCATTCCAATATAAAAAGTTGAGCAATGATTGCAGCAGAGCTCGTATATGGCATGGGTGCCCCTTTGTAGCTGGTTCTTGAGGAGGGGTGGGTGGATGGTAGGAGTATGTGGGGGAGGGCGAGATACGGCACAGTAAATCAGTTTGCAGATTGGGTTTGGGGGATGGTGCCTTCACAAACAGATTTCCTGTGCCATCTCCCCACACAACCACAAGCCTCCCACCATCCCAAAGAATCAGCTGCAAAGGAGTACCCCCTTTGTCACCCAACACTATCCCAGACTGGAATAGCTGAGCCACATCTTTTGGCAGGGCTTTCATTATCTATAGTTATGCCCTGAAATGAATGACATCTTACCCAAAATCCTTCCCACCCTTCCTATAGTGCCATTCTGTTGCCCCACCCAACCTGCACATCCTAGTTCATGCCTATGTCACTCCCAATCCCAACCCCTTGCCACAGAGACCATATCCCTGTAGAAGACCCACTCTCGATTGTTGCTCCTGTTCAACACATTTAAGTTGCATTCTGATCTCAGAGTGTCCAGAGACCATGTTCGTGTGTGTGTGTGTGTGTGTGTGTGTGTGTGTGTGTGTGTGTGTGTGTGTGTGTGTGTGTGTGTGCGTGTGTGTGTGTTCCTCCCCCTCCCCCCCCCGAAGAAGTCTTTGGCCAAAAGCTTGCTGTGTAACAATCTTTTAACTGTGCCAGTCTGCAGCTCAACTTGTCATACTTACAGTGAGCAGCAATCTATCCTTATTGATATTTCTCAAGGATAGAACTACTGAATCGCTATTTGCTGTTACATGAAGAGTCCCAAAAGTTTGTAGTAATTAATGTCCATTTGATCTTTACAAATATCTATGGTTACCATTCAATATAGATACTGCTCTGTCAAATTCTCAAGAATTTCTATAATGATTAATCAACAGAATTGCATCATGTTGCAGCTATCAGGCTAACACCATTGTTAGAGGTAAAAATATATAACAACATATGGGGAACTTGAAATATTTTACGGTCAAGCTGAAGCACAGCTAAAAGGAGGAGGAGGGGCATTTTCTTCAAGAATGTGACGAGTGTCTAAGATTTGTTATAAACGAAGACAGACTACATCCAGAAGAGCTGGGGCGAAAAGCGAGCACTAGCACTGCTGCCGATCCTTCACGATGCTTACACCATACCATGAGCAAGACACGATGGGGACAACACCAGTGGAAGAAGATGCACAAGAAAAGGAGAAAGCAAATGGGCAAAAGACCAGACAAAACATAGGGAAAAGGGTGGGGGGGGGGGGGGGGGCACAACCTGACCGGTTGGAGGTAAGGCCAAGGCATCCATAATCAATGCCAATGTTAACTGAGGGACTCCACTTTCAGAGGGAAATTCAGATACTTAAACCTGGGAGGACAAACCATTTTCACAACAAAAACAGAGGACAGACGTAACCATGCAAGGGTTGCCTGATAACACTCGGGACGAGGAAGGTGAAAGGTGTATTTAGTGCAAAGGGCCAAAAGGCAGGGGCACTCCAGCAAAATATGGATCACCAAGAGGGAGGGGGCCTGCAACTACAAAGGGGGAGGGGCTCACAGTGGAATAAAAAACCATGAGTCAACCTCATACGGCTGTTACAAAGACTGTACAGGATGATAGATTCCTGCAGGGAGATGCAGAGGGCAGAACACCACATGGTGAGAGTCTCCTTGACTGCATGAAGTATACTAGACAGGATGTAGTCCCACACGAGTAGGTCCACAATTGAACAAAAAGAGATTTGACGTAAAGCTGCAAATCTGCCCCCAGAGGGATCACAGAGAACAAGGGGCAGGTGGCCACACCAAAGTCATACGATCGGCAAGTTCATTACTGGGATACCCTGCAGCCAGGAACCCAAAAGAAATCAACTGAACAAGCAGATCAGCAAGAAGGCTGATGATGGCAGAGACCAAGGGATGGCAGGAAACACACCGAGCAAAAGCTTAAAGGCCACTTACTGAGTCCGTACATAACAAAACTTGGGTGACAGAGGACTCTATACTAAAGCAGAGGGCCTGATAAATGGCCATCAGTTCTGTGGTAAACACACTACATGTGACAGGTAAGAGATGGTGTTCCATTCCAACAGAAGACATGATCGATGGCTTTACAAATTAATAGCATCCTGAAATTCCTGTAAGAAAGAGTGGAACAAACAACAGAACACCTTTGCAGTGATGGAGGCTTTCGATCCCCAGAAGAGGTCTATCCATGTCCTGGGTTGAGGAACCAACGAACGGGGGGCGGGGGTCAGGAGAGAATGTGGGGAAGAGGACGCGATGGGGTGATGGAGATCGCGGTGGAGCCCAACCAGTACAACCACATGGAGGTGGGCAGTGGGCGAGCAACGTCCCAAACCCATGAAAAGATTGAAATAGGAGGGGTGAGCAGGGGAAGAGTGGATAATGAGGATATAGGAAACTGGGAGCTGGGACTGCTGAATCAAAAAAAGGGAAGGGACCGAGTGTCAACCAGAAGACTACTGACAGAGCTAGTGCGAAAGGAACCAGTGGCTGAACGGATACCATAATGGTGAACCGGGTGCAAGAGGAGCAGCTTGGAAGGGGCAGCTGATCCATAAACTTAACAGCAATAGTCCAGATGAGACTGAAGTAATGCACGATAAAGAAGGAGAAGAGTCAAATGATTCATGCTCCAAGAGGTGTGGGCAAGGAAGTTAAGAACATTGAGTTTACAAAAACAGCCAACCTTCGGAGGGCAGATATGGCACAACCATGTAAGTTTGTTGTCGGAAAGAAGATCCAAGATATGCAAATGGGGGACCATGGTCAGTTATTAGGTGTCAAGGTAGAGCTCCGTATCAAAAGGGACCATAGTACGGTGACAGAAATGCACCACCCTAAACTTAAGGGGAGAGAATTGATAACCGTGTGACAGTGTCCATGTGGAAGCATGCTGGATGGTACCCTAGAGCTGTTGCTCTGCAGAGGCCACCAACTGAGAGCTAGCCCAAATACAGAAATCATCCACATACACAACAGGGATGACAAACAATCCCGTGGAGGCCATACGTTCATTAATAGCAATGTGATAAAGAAGGACACTTAATATGGAGCCCTGCGGATTGCCATTCTCCTGGGTCTGCGGAGAGCTGAGAATGGTATCAACCTAAAGTCTGAATGATTCATGGAACAGGAACTGGTGAATAAGACTCAGGAGCAGGCCCCGAAGACCCCACTCATGGAGTGTAAGGAGGGTGTGGTGGCATCAAGTTGAGTTGTAGGCCTTACTAAAATAGGAGAAAACTGCAAAAATATGGTGGCACTGAGAAAGGGTGTAAGGACTTTCAAGTTTGGAAAAAGCATTGCAGTTCACCTTTCTCACAAAGAGCTGGCTTCATTTTTGAGTAGTTACAGGTCTGTGTGTTTTTTGGGGGTGCAAAAACAACTAGGATCATATGCGCCCATATCAGGAACTTAGAACACTAAGAAAAAAAAAGTAGTTCAAAACAACTACACATTAAGCCCAAGCAACAGAAGCAAAGACAGCTAAAAACAGGGACTTGGAGAAATATCCATAAAATACGCTATAGAGAAACAGAGGTCCTGAACTAAAGATTAAATGTCCTTCGCCGTATTGCTACGATGGATAAAAAGCAAAACATGGTCCATAGCCCGTGCGTCATTCACTAAAACAGCCAGTAATTCAGACGGCAAACATAAATGAGAATGTAAGTGGTTAAAGAAAGGGCATTCCATCAGGAGATGGTGAACCATCAGAGGTTGAGGGCAATGAGCACATAGTGGTGGGGGATCACCACTGAACAAATGGCGATGGCTAAAAAGACAGTGTCCAATACGCAACCTAGCTAAAATGATCTCCTCAGGGCAAGAGGGCCAAGAGGAGGTCATTCAAACTGATGGGAGAGGCTTAATTCCAGTTATGGTATCAAAGTGACACCACTTGCTAACGGATGGCAACACAGAGACCATCAGAGGGAGTGGAAGAACAGCAGTGTCAGCAGTCTTGTTTCCTATCAGGCTGATGCAACCAACAACCCACATAAACATCACAGTGGCTCTACCAAGAGTGAGCAAGTCACAGCTTTCCTGTACTCCTTGCAATAGTAGATAGACAGTGTACAGCACAATGAGGCTCTGAAAGGCACTGAGAGAGTCAGAGCAGATGACGCAATAGAGAAGCCCATGTTGCCAGATATACTGCGTGGCCTGATACAGGGCGAAGAGCTCTGCTGTAAATACCGAGCAGTGTTCCGGAAGCTGATACCAAAAAAAGTCAGTGCCACAGTAAGTCCAAGAGCCATCAGTGTACACAAAGGTACTATCGTGAAGTTCTGTGTGAAGGTCATGAAACTTATGGTGATAAAGCGAGGCTCGAGTAGTGTTTCTGGAAGCAAATGAAAGCCAAGGTGAACACATGCTACCACATGAAGACAAGATGGTGAAGGGTTCACACCCATTGGGAAAATGGCAGGTAGCAAGAAGTTAAGCTGCTAGAGCAAGAGCTGAAAGCAAATTCCAGGAGATAACAGAGAAGAGGGATGGGTCCCATACTGGCGACCAAAGGAGTCATCAAAGAAGGAGGCACAGGATGGGCAGCAAGGCCTGGCAGACAAACAGCATCCGTATCTGCCAAGGAGAAAGTCACAGCGTCACGGCAGTGGTACTTCGGCTGCGTCAGCATACAGACTGTCAACCACGCAAGCGTAAAAGGCACCAATGGCCAACAGAATGCCATGATGGTGGATAGTGTTGAGACAGCGTAAGAGGGATGGACGTGCAAATGCAGAAATGAAACACCCACAGTCTAGTTTTGAACGGACAGTGGACTGATACAAACAGAGATCTGCTCCCCAGGAGGTACTGCTAAGGACACATAGGGACAGCGTACAGTGGGCGCCCATGTTACACACATGGGAAGAGCAAGAAAGTTTCCTATCGAGCATGAGCCCCAGCAATTTTGTAGTTTCAACGAATGGAAGAGTAACAGCCCCAAAACGTAAAGACGGTCAAAGAAACCAATTGCGTGGTCAGAAATTCACACAAACTGTTTTGTCAATGGAAAAGTGGAAGCCGTAGTCAATGCTCCATGAGTAAAGACAATCGAGACATCGCTGAAGACGCCACTTAAGGAGACAAGTCCGTGGAGAACTGCAGTAGATGGGAAAATCTCAACGAAAAGGGAGCCGAGATGCCTGGCGGGAGACAGGGCGTAATGGGGTTAACGGCAATAGCAAAGAGGACGACACTCAGGACCCTGTGGCACACTGTTTTCCTGGATAAAGGTGTCTGACGAGGCAGAAACCAGACATACATTGAAAACTCGGTCTTTTAAGAATTGCTGAAGGAAATGGGGCATGTGACCACGGAAACTCCACGTGTAGAGACACGGAGGATACCAGTCCTCCAGCGGAGTCATAAGCTTTCTCAAAATCAAAAAATATGGTCACAGTCTGAAAACCATTCATGACCTGGGTTGTCAAAATGATGAGATGGTCACCTGCAGAACGGCGCATTCAAAATCCACACTGTGCATTGGTTAGTAAATTGCGAGACTCAAGCCACCATACCAGCCGGGTATGAATCATACATTCCATCACCTTGCAAACACAGCTGGTACGAGAAATGGAGTGAAAACTAGATGGAAAGTGTTTGTCCTTGCTGGGCTTAGGTAGGGGTATGACAGTGGCTACACACCAGCATCTGGGAAACCTGTCCACTGCCCAGGTGCGACTGTACATACGAAGGAGAAAGTGCTTGCCCACAATAGAAAGGATCTGCAATATCTGAATGTGAACACTGTCCAGCCCAGGGACAGGATGAAGTGAGAGCATGATCTAACTCCATCATAGTAAATATGGCATTGTAACATTCATAATTCTGAGAAGAGAAAGGTATTGCCTGAGCTGCCTCCGCTCATTTCTGCAATATCTGAATGTGAACACTGTCCAGCCCTGGGATGGGATGAAGTGAGAGCAAGATCTAACTCCGTTATAGTAAAGATGGCATTGTAGCATTCATGATTCTGAAAAGAGAAAGATATTGCCTGAGCCGCCTCCACTCATTTCCAATGGCGGAAGGAAGCATGATAGTGGGTAGACCTCGAAATCTCCACAAAATAGTGGCCCAAGGTGTTGGAGATAGCAGTATGGTCCACTAAGAGGTCATCTGCTACTGTCAGGCCAGATATTGAGGAATGGACCTTGGTCCCTGACAGCCATTGAAGGTTGGCCCACAAGACAGAAAACAGTGTGGAACTGTTAAAAGAACTAGTAAATGAAATCCAGCTAGCTTTTTTGCTATACCGAAAAAAGAACGTGACAACACTGTGCACACTACTGTTTGTAATGTATGCAGTTGGCCATCGCAGTATGATGATTAGGTTAATGTTTGTAAGATCTTCTACCTGATCATCGCAATTGGGGAAACATTGTTCATCAAAGGTTGCTATGGAGGAGTAAAGCCTCCAGTTGGCCTTAGAAAGCTGCCATTTGGGTATGCATGTAGGTGAGGTGGGCGTCAGTAACTATCGGATAACACACAGGAAATGGTCGATCAAGTACGTGTCAGAGAGAACAGACCGTTTGGGATGATGGGCAAGCTGGGCAGTGCAGAAGGAGAGGTCCAAACAGGAATAGGTGTGAGTGGAGTCTGAAAGGAATGTGGGTGCTCCTGTGTTAAGGCAGATGAGGTTAAGGTGATTGAGAAGATCGCCAAAAGGGCACCTCTCTGACAGGTTCCACCCAATCCCCAAAGGGACAGTGTTCATTAATGTCATGATCAACAGAAATGGGTGAGAGGGTTGCCCAATAAGCTAGAGGAAGTTTGCACTGGTGACACTGAGGGGTGGGAACAGTACAAAGGGAAAAGGTCAAGTGAGGAAGGAAAATGTAGACTGCAACAGTTTGAAGCCAGGTAGTCAGGGAGATGGGTTGACTATGAATGTCATTCCATATGAGTAATATGAGTAGCATGACTCCCCCATGAGATGGAATGCCATCCTTGGGGGGGAGGGGGGGGGGGGGATCAATGTGGACCACGAGGAAATGCGAGAGCTCAAAGAGGTCATGAGGACACAATTTTGTCTCCTGGAAGCAGAGAACACGCAGTTGCTGCAATTCTAAGAGCAGCTGTAAGCCCTCTTTGTTGGGTCGAAGACTGCGAACGTGCCACTGGAGGAGAGTCATAGTGAGGAAAGGGGAGAAGGGAAAAAAAATGAAGGGGTGTCACCTCAGTGGACGCCGAGTGCCAGCCTTCGAAGACTCACTGATATGGGGCACAGATTCTGGAGGATCCTGCTCCATGATATCTACAGATGCGTCAGCATTCTCCCTCTGTCGATCTGCAGAGTCCAGGGCAAAAAAATGGTTGGTGGTGCACACCAGAGACACGGAGGTCAGCCAGGTGAGGGTGCCACGCGGTGACACCGTCGAAGGGGATCTCTAAGCCGGCGAAGGAGAAGACCGTTTGCCTCTTTTTGACTTCTTGGAGTCGTTCCATTTGACAGAGGAAGACTCAGATGTTTGTTGGCTGGAAGAACATAGGAAGTCTTCATGGGAGTATTCCTTCTGTTCTTTCTGGTCTGCCAGTTGTGTAGCAGGTGACTTTACCCTGTGAGGGGAGGAGATAGGATGCTACCATGACACTTCAAGATTTCACAACTGTGGTGCTGAATTTGAGGTCACATGCCTGTGTGGCCATGTCCTTCATGGAGCAAGATGCAGCAACAAAAGTACTGTAAGTGCCAGATGGTAGAATGCAGGCTTTACGACTAGTCAACAACTTGTAAGCACCCAGGTAACACATCTTTTTCCTTCACCTGGATCTCCTGGACAGCCCTCTCATCAAGATACATGGGACAATCTAGGGAGGAGGCAGCATGGTCACCATTGCAGTTGAAGCAGCAGGGAGGAGGCAGACAATCGCCCTAGTGAGTATCCCTGTCACAGGTTACACATTTGGCCAGGTGTCAACAGGACATTACAGTGTGGTTGTAATGATGATGCAGGTAGCAGTGCATCAGGTTCGGAATGTACAGTCAAACTGTGATAACTTCATAGCCTGCTTTGATCTTTGACAGAAGCACCACTCCATCAAAAGTGAGCAAAAGAATGCATGTAGGTACTGAGGCTTTTCATCAACCAATGGACTGCAATGACACCCTAATCAGAGAGATACGTTTGGATTTCTGCCTCAGTCACACCATCGGGCAACCTAGTGTAAATAACACCATGGGAAAAAGTCAGCGTTCAATGGGCCTCGATAAGAACAAGATAGCTGTGGAGAAGTGAGGCTGCAAGTAGTAATTGTGCTTGAGAATCAGAAATAGTCTCCAAAGGCAAAGTGCCATTTCATAAATTGAGAGCAGGATTTCAAAGGACCAGCAATTGCATCAACACCTTTCTGAATAATAAACGCATTTACCATGGCAAAGGACTGACCGTCTTCAGTATGTGAAACCATGAGAAACCATGGCGCAGCTGGAAGTGTCTTTGAATTGTTAGGTTTGGTAGTCGTTGACTGTGAAGAAGATGAATGGCTCATTGTGAGAAAATCCCCCATGATTGCCAGCATCTCCGATGCATGCTCCTTCCAACTGAGGACACCCTCAAATGGAGGCGCACATGTCTTAGGTGATTGCTCACTCCTCAGGTCACATCGCCGGAAAACCTGACAGAAGGACCTATTGGCAATTTGGGAAGGTAGCAGGTCAGGCAGTCACCGCTCCCTGGGCCTGGCCTGTACCAGGGGGAATGTGCGAACCCTACCTGTCAACCTGGGGCTGGGAATTAAGCGTTACGCGGTCACCTGTGAAATGTCAGACGCATTGTCTGGCCTTAAGGAGCACACAGGGAGGAAGAAGAAAAAGAGGAACATCAAACACTGAAGCAGAGGAAGGATAGGCGAAGGGGAACAAAGAAAGAAAAAAGGAATGAAAAACAGTGGAGAAACTGTTCTGATATCAGCTACTGAATATGCACAACACATTTCCAAAGCATCCCAGGCATATTCCCCAAGAGAGGGGAAAAAGAATAGCTAGAGGATAGACTTGCAGCACTTCTGGGAAAAGATGCTGCAAAGGCTGGGGCCCCAGGGTAGCCAAGCATGAACTCACCAAATAGTGGCGAGCCCCTTGGAGAAGCCATAGCCAATGAAACACTGGCAGAAATTTTATGTGGACACCAACCACAGAGTTTGCTCCACCTTCCCACAACAGCATAATGGTTCACTATTCTGTCTACATTTCACAATTGGAAAAACAGTTTAGGCATGAGATTTTTGGTGCACGTCCGAGATGGGTTCCCGCGACTGTCAACAAGAAACTGTACTGTTTTGATAATTTCATTTGTTGTGGTTAGAGATATCATTATACTTCCTGTGTACATAATTATTTACAGATGCTATATTTGTTTTTCAAAATTTTTGTTGTAATTTATTTGAAATAGTTGAAAAATGCTCCACTCCATTCTCAAACTCTGTGCCACTGGTACAGCAATCATGATAATGTTGTATAGAGAATTCAGTCATTGCAACCACAACTGAATTTTCTCTATGAAAAACGCTCATTCAGAAAGTTTGCTAGCTGATATGGATCTGTTACTACTTTATTCTGATCCATTTATGTATTTTATTAAGCTTTTATTTGGCTCTCCCCAATTACTGTTTTATGACTCCCGAGCTATACTGATTTTATTCTCTTCATTATATATTACTGAGTCATTAGATGACTTTTTTTTGAGTAATCAGCACCCTCCAGTAAAACCATTTGTACCTTGGACAAAAATTTAAAAACTCTGTCTTCCTACGACTTTTCAAGGAAGTGAAATAATGGAAAACATAGGACAGAATAATGACAATATTATGTAAAGGATATATTGCCACTCACCATATAGAGGAGATGTTGAGTCGCCAAGAGACATAACAAAAAGACTGCTATACATTTGAGCTTTCAGCCAAAAGGCCTTGTTGTAAAGTAGAAACACACACACTCTCACAAGCAAAGCTCATATACATGACCATTGTCTTTGGCTGGCCTCAGCAGACTTGAATAAAGTTCCATGTAGACTTGCAATTTTGAGACTTTATTTCAAACCTGATTTTACTGACTTGTTTGGCACAATTGATCTGACAGTTAATGATTTTTTACAGCTGCATTACACTTTTCCTTGCCCATATTTGTGGCCATATGTTTGATCACCGATGCTGAAGATTTTGTTACCCTTGTTGCACTGTAGACAAGAGGAGGCATGCCAAAACTGTGATTGATGTTTATGGGGGTGCTGTTTGTTTCTTCAGTGACACGTGTGTTTAAATCTCCACACAAAAGTATTTTAATTTTTGTGTTTGAGACTTTATCTAGAATTTTGGTTACTTTTTTAAGTATCCACACTACCTCTAGCTGATCGATACGCACACTAAATGTTGATGTCAAGCCCTGTCAATTTAAAAACTATTATTTAAAGGTTGTAAGAAAATTAAATGCCTACAGTCATTCTTATGATTCTATTTATTCTGCAGCTATCAATTTCAGCACTTCAATGTGCCATCTTCAGGCCGTAGTTGATGTTGAAGGGGTTATCACAATCAATATATATGATGCATCCATGGCCAACAAAACTGGTTTATGCAGACTGTCTGTAACTGTGATGTCTTCTCTCCAACAATCAACTGCCAACAGTTGACAGTTGATGTATTCATTTTGGGTGTCCAGCCAGAACACATCATCATCTGGATTCAATATTTCGGTGGTCCACCTGGCCATCATCTTCAGGTGATAGGCCATCGTCCTGTCTCACCAGCACTGCGAAACAGTGTGATGCCCTACTCACCTGAATATGGCGACCAGGTGGACCACCGAAATATTGTGTCCTGATGACGATGTGTTTCAGCTGGAGACCCGACATGAATACAACCAATTATTATGCCGGGAAAGTTTATGGAGCCACCGTTGACACTTGATGGTTGGAGAGAAGACATCACAGTTATAGATAGTCTGCGTACACCAGTTATGTTAGCCATCGATGCATCATATATACGTACGGTGATAACCCCTTCAGTATAAACTAAGGCCTGAAGATGGCACATTGAAGTGCCGAAACTGATAGCTACTTAATAAATAAAATCATAAGGACGACTGTAGGGGTCTTTTTCTTAAAAACATGTATGGCCGTGGTCCCCCAGACCTCCAGTCAAAAGGAAGGAAATACAAAATATTTGACAGTGTTTCTCATCAATAATGGTACGAAGTCCACGTCTCTGTCTAAACTGTACCCTTTTTCTAGATAAACGCATGATCTACCACCGTACAATTTGAGTCTGTCCTTTAACACAAAAATAATATTAAATGCTGGATTTATCTCACCCTCGACCAGTGAGCAGTTGAAAAAAAAAAAAAAAAAAAGGGGGAGTTCAGTTTCAAATTGCTCTATTTTACTTTTTATTGACCACATGTTTCGAAGAATTTCTAAGTATGTGAAACACACAATGTTACTTCTTCAAATGATTTTTTTTTTTTTGTGTTTCTTTATGACATCTAGCAAATGTGAATTTTGAAATGTAAGCAATCTTATAAATACTTGCTGCAGAAATTTTTAAACTGATACAGACATTCTTTAGGCTACGGAAACTGTTGTCTTCTCTTACTGATGACAGCAGATTTGGTCGTGCATGTCTCAAATTCATCCCCAACACTTCCACAACTAGCTATTTTAATCTTCACTTGCCAGTCCTCTATTGTAGTAGGTCACAAATAGTGAGACCCCACCTAGAGATAGTCATGGCTCATATTATCACAATATGTGTGAAGTCTGGTGCCTTCAGTATCATTGCTCCACATTAGTTCACTCCACAGCACCATTATGTCACAACTGATCATAACTGCTGAACAGCTCAACAAAGTTATGTTGGTACCACAGCTCAGGGAAGCTATTTTGTTCAAATTGTCGCCAATCTTATATGCCCCATTTCTGTCAAAACTGTTGCAATCCACTATCACTACTTATAAAACATTTATGTAAAGAGCCGAAGTTTTCTATTACATGGTTGATCTCTACACTTGGTTTGAATATGCTAATCGCTTAGTACACTGCCCATAACATTTTCAGCTGGCCGGTGTGGCCGTGCGGTTAAAGGCGCTTCAGTCTGGAACCGCGTGACCGCTACGGTCGCAGGTTCGAATCCTGCCTCGGGCATGGATGTGTGTGATGTCCTTAGGTTAGTTAGGTTTAATTAGTTCTAAGTTCTAGGCGACTGATGACCTCAGAAGTTAAGTCGCATAGTGCTCAGAGCCGTTTGAACCGTAACATTTTCAGTACCAGAGTTCACACACAGACCATGGATAATACATAGTACCAGTACTTTCTTCATCCCAACATTTTCCACACTCCTAGGCTTTCTGATCATCGTGCAAGTGTGCAGCACATTTTTGGCTCCTAGGCCTATAGTGCATTCAGAATTACTAACGGACTGACAGTTCGAAAGTATCACAGATGAGCGCGGAACAGAGTTGCCAAAGTCCTGCACGGAACTCGCGCGTAATCTCATATTTCATTCAACTCACTCGCACACGCTAACTATTAGATCTTTAAATGAGGAGCCGATTGTAATTCGTTGTGAAATAGTTTCACTGTGTGATGGTTTCATTTTTATTTTTTTAAAATGTTTATGTAGACAATAAAACGACAGTTTTCAAGAAACAACTTTCCGACGACGTTATCGAATTTTCGCCATGCGAGACCGTTTTTTGTTATTGAAGTTAGGTGTACACATTATGCGAATGAAATGCCGAGAAAACATCAAATTTTCATCTGTTTCAAACCTTAGCTGTGTCTAAGATCTCTAACGCGAGATACAGGACTGTAAATAATATGACGCGCAATCGTCTGCTCGCGTACAGCAGCGATAGGCAACAGATCTCTATATTTGTAAAGACCTGATATATTTCTGATATGTATCCTTATTTCCAACACAACAAAAAGTAAAATAATGCGTGTTTGGTATCTTAAATTGGGCAACATCTATTCTGAGAAACAAAAACAATACAAAACGGCCAATGTATTGTAGACATAATTTTGTATACTGTAATACACTCCTGGAAATTGAAATAAGAACACCGTGAATTCATTGTCCCAGGAAGGGGAAACTTTATTGACACATTCCTGGGGTCAGATACATCACATGATCACAATGACAGAACCACAGGCACATAGACACAGGCAACAGAGCATGCACAATGTCGGTACTAGTACAGTGTATATCCACCTTTCGCAGCAATGCAGGCTGCTATTCTCCCATGGAGACGATCGTAGAGATGCTGGATGTAGTCCTGTGGAACGGCTTGCCATGCCATTTCCACCTGGCGCCTCAGTTGGACCAGCGTTCGTGCTGGACGTGCAGACCGCGTGAGACGACGCTTCATCCAGTCCCAAACATGCTCAATGGGGGACAGATCCGGAGATCTTGCTGGCCAGGGTAGTTGACTTACACCTTCTAGAGCACGTTGGGTGGCACGGGATACATGCGGACGTGCATTGTCCTGTTGGAACAGCAAGTTCCCTTGCCGGTCTAGGAATGGTAGAACGATGGGTTCGATGACGGTTTGGATGTACCGTGCACTATTCAGTGTCCCCTCGACGATCACCAGTGGTGTACGGCCAGTGTAGGAGATCGCTCCCCACACCATGATGCCGGGTGTTGGCCCTGTGTGCCTCGGTCGTATGCAGTCCTGATTGTGGCGCTCACCTGCACGGCGCCAAACACGCATACGACCATCATTGGCACCAAGGCAGAAGCGACTCTCATCGCTGAAGACGACACGACTCCATTCGTCCCTCCATTCACGCCTGTCGCAACACCACTGGAGGCGGGCTGCACGATGTTGGGGCGTGAGCGGAAGACGGCCTAACGGTGTGCGGGACCGTAGCCCAGCTTCATGGAGACGGTTGCGAATGGTCCTCGCCGATACCCCAGGAGCAAGTGTCCCTAATTTGCTGGGAAGTGGCGGTGCGGTCCCCTACGGCACTGCGTAGGATCCTACGGTCTTGGTGTGCATCCGTGCGTCGCTGCGGTCCGGTCCCAGGTCGACGGGCACGTGCACCTTCCGCCGACCACTGGCGACAACATCGATGTACTGTGGAGACCTCACGCCCCACGTGTTGAGCAATTCGGCGGTACGTCCACCCGGCCTCCCGCATGCCCACTATACGCCCTCGCTCAAAGTCCGTCAACTGCACATACGGTTCACGTCCACGCTGTCGCGGCATGCTACCAGTGTTAAAGACTGCGATGGAGCTCCGTATGCCACGGCAAACTGGCTGAAACTGACGGCGGCGGTGCACAAATGCTGTGCAGCTAGCGCCATTCGACGGCCAACACCGCGGTTCCTGGTGTGTCCGCTGTGCCGTGCGTGTGATCATTGCTTGTACAGCCCTCTCTCAGTGTCCGGAGCAAGTATGGTGGGTCTGACACACCGGTGTCAATGTGTTCTTTTTTCCATTTCCAGGAGTGTATGTATGCACAGACTGAATTCTATAAATGTACTTTCTTTGGAATTAATATTTGATAATGCCGCCATATTAAAATTTCAACACTTAGTGCGACTTAATTATGATACGCCAGTACTTACAAGTGCAAACTGCGCACTCTCCAAACGTGTAGCTGAATCCGTTTGTGCTGCATCTCTATGTGGATAATGGTAAAACTCCACTGATGTCACTCTCGTCGCTATTACAGACACGAAGTTTCGCTGTCACTATTGTCATTTAAAGAGATAATCATCTCTTCCACTGAAGTCTCCAAAGCAACTTAATCCTGCCATGCTCTTTCCATAATGTTGTGTGTGTGTTTGACGGCTTTTTCTTCCAGTCTTCAGAGGTAACGTGAGTAATTGCTTCTTTAGTGCGTGGTTCTACTGCGGAGAGCGTAAATTTTTGATTGTTCCTGGCAATGTAACCTTTAATTTGGACATATTGAAGTGGCAATGGTATGGTGGCAGCCTGACGATTGTATGCCCATATTTTTTTGCCAGTTCGTCGATTTCATATTTTGGAAATTGCGGTTTATGGAAATTTATTTTTGCCATAAGCTCGACCTTGTTAAAGTCATCACATACATTTATGTTACGGCACTCAAGCCAATTAATCATTTCGTCCTTTCGCTTCGCAAAGGTAGGTGCTTTATCAACAACAACTGTATGACATGGAGCATTGTCTAAAACAATTTTTGACGGCTTATCTAGATTGGGTATTAGAGCTTCTACGAACCACTTTGTGAATGTAATGTGGTTCATATCTTCATGATAATCTCTTGTCTTCTTCGATTTAAAGAGAAGGAGACAGTTGGTACGAAACCTTGTGAGGTGCCTGCTTGCAGTAGAATCAACCTGCCCCCCTTACCAGACGGCATCTGCATTGTTCCCTTAATCGTGTTGTCTGTCCACCCCTGATTAACTACGTGACCAGAATTAACCAACGTTTCATCGAGCCAAACCACTTCATTAACATTTATGCTAAACATTTGTCTTAAAAATCGGTATTGCCGTGCAGCAATATCCTCCCTTTCCATCAACAGCTTACGGCCGCAAAACTGTCCGTAGTGAAATCCAGCGTTGCGCAAAACTGTGAATAACGATGTTCGACTGCCCTGAAAAAGTCCTGATTCTTTAAGTGTCACCAATAACTTTGTGGGATGTTCCTTTCTGCGATAATAATCGTATACATGTCGACGAATTGCATCCTCTGCAAATGAATCTAAATTCGTAACATGCTTATCCATAGAACGTTTCTTCCCGGGAGTACCAAGTTTGGACGGTTCTCCAACTTCCTTTTCTGTCTCAAACAGTTCCTTCCCAATTTTTACGACAGTGTTTTTGTTGATATTCAGGGCTGCTGCCGTTCTATCTGCTACCTTGCTAATGGAGAGTAGTGGGCCACCATTAAGTTTTTGACTCTCAAAGTAAGCTCTCGACTGTCCTCGTAAAGCAATCTCCTGTCCACGAGAAAGACGTCGAACTTTTCACCTTCTAACTTTCAATGTACTTTCTTCTGACACGTTAAATAAGACACAACAAGTAACTGTCACAGAAAAAATACGGGTAACTCATAAACTGCAATGAAACAAATACGGCACGCAGCGGTCGCACAGACTCATCGCAACTAAATCGCGGCACAAGCGGAATTGTTGTGGACTGAGATTTGGCAACTCAGGGTGCATGTGCCCGCTGGGCTGCGGCTACAGGCATCACGGGATTGGCTGGGTCAGAGTCGTGCCTCCGGCGCGGCCTTCTCCCTACCACTTCTGTCGCAGCTGTCAACACTACAGTAATTTTTAATAGACTATACATGAGTCTCTTCTTCACTTCACTCTGGCAATAGTTGATGCTGTTTTGTGCATTTATGATGAATCTATCAGGCTACGTACACTTTCTCCCTCCCTTACTACAAGCTTCCAACTGACCCCCCCCCCCCCCTCTCTCTATATATATATATATATCTCTCTCTCTCTCTCTCTCTCTCTCTCTCTCTCTCTCTCTCTCTCTCAACCATGATTGTGGGTAGTTATTTCCTTGCTTCCTTCAACCGTCACTGACGTTCTCACTCCACGACATGCCCACCAGTCAAAATATTTTCTTGAAAACTGGGAAATATTCACTACCCTTTCACAGCTATTGAATATAAAAGTGATGTACTCAGTTCAAACATCACAGCTACCTGAAAGGTATACATTTAATGAAAATGACATTTCAGATTAATTTGTTCGGTGTTAAGTTATGGTATAATTTTATGGGAAGGGGTACCTTTACAACATATACGTTCAAATTACTTAAAATTACAGAAAAAAGATAATAAGCAACATTAAATGAAGAGAATCAAATATGCCAATATTTAAAGAACTAAAGGTACCAGCTGAACTCTTATGCTGTACAATGTCCAAATATGTTCCTGATACTGAAGATTAGATGGGTAGATCACGTAACTAATGAGGAGGTATTGAATAGGATTGGGGAGAGGAGAAGTTTGTGGCACAACTTGACTAGAAGAAGGGATCGATTGGTAGGACATGTTCTGAGGCATCAAGGGATCACCAATTTAGCATTGAAGGGCAGCATGGAGAGCAAAAATCGTAGAGGGAGACCAAGAGATGAATATACCAAGCAGATTCAGAAAGATGTAGGTTGCAGTAGGTACTGGGAGATGAAGAAGCTTGCACAGGATAGAATAGCATGGAGAGATGCATCAAACCAGTCTCAGGACTGAAGACCACAACAACAACAACAACAACAACTAATATTTTCCCGATACATGTTACAATCACAATACAAAGAAATGTAACTGTTTCCATGAGCCAACACATAACACACTGGGGTGACAGTTGAAGCCACTACATGTTGATCCAAAAAGTGCACGAAAAACTCTCCTCTAATCTAAGAATCAATGAATTTTAATTAAAAATTTTTTTTATAGCATAGCTGTTTCATACGCACAGATATATATTGCTCTCTCTCGCGACCGCGGGACTGCTCTCGCTCTCGGATTAATAAATTCTTCTACGGAGTAAGAAGAATAATCATAACAAAAAGTATGATTTTAGTTTGTGTATGAAGTTCTGTTTTTCATCTATTACATTCTTTACAATTATTATTTTTTATCTGATCCTGCAGATTACACGCTGTACAAGGAATGCGCTCGTAATATAAGACAAATATGCTTAATAATACAATGATTATATATACACTTTTTTTCCTTCTACATGAGAATTTTAGACAGCATACAGATAGGGCTATGATTTTAGTATTTACTGCTATCTTAGAACTTACCTTTAGTAAGTGAAATTTCAGAACTACCAATAGACAAATACAAAAGTGCATGCACTGTCTTAATTTACGGAAAAAATAATTTCTCCCTCAGGTGGAAGAGACGGATAGGTTGGGGAAGGTTAAAAAGGAAGCACAGGTCAGTCAGGTCCCAGGATGACAGGGACCCACCTACTGTAACACATCAGAAGTGAATACTTAAAAATAAAGGAAAATAAAAGCAAATAATTTAGAAGTAAAGAGGACCAATCACCAAACAGCAAAAGTATCAGTCATCAAAGGATTTCTTCTGAAATCTAGCATTTTTCATTCTCTTTTGTGTGGGCCTATCGGCGACAATAATGCCTCTGCTCTTTGTCGAGTGGTCTCCTTTACTGTAAATTACATGCATTCTGCAAGAACTTTTCTTACTATATGAAAAATAAAACTACATATTTTTACCTTCATGACACCAGTAAGAGTGCCACATTTTTATCTTTAAGACTTATTTTTACACTTGCATTTATACTTCATTATTTGAGCTTCCTCGTGTTACTACCAATCTAACAGGTGATTACAATGAAAGTGCGGCTGCTCAAAGAGATCCAGTGTGAGGTGTGATTATCATATGTCAGTGAAACTTGGTATATAGGCTAATGCATTAATGCCGAACTGATTTACACTGGAAAAAATTAGTTCCAATTTTGGCCACCGGGTGCAAACCTGGCACTGTGAATATAAGAAAGATGTATATAAATGTTACTATATGTAATGGATTAGGAACATGATATGGGCAGAAAAGGTTGACAAGTGAGAAAGGCATTATGTTGATTTTATTATTAACCACTTCTTACAAAATTTGTTCAATATGAGTACCGGAAATGTTGACAAGATGCCTCATCTGTAAAATGACTTGATCAACAGTTGCTTCCAGCAGTTTCAGTGGAATCTGAGCAACTTGTTCCTTTTTACTGGCCTTCAAATCAGGTAGAGACCAAACATATCCCTGATAAATGCAATCTTTTAGATATCCTCAGAGTCAAAGCTCACACAGATTCAGATCAGGTGATCTTGCAAGCCATGCATCTAGAAAACTTCTGGAGATAACATGTTCATGGGAGGTTGCAGTAAGCAGATCTTTCACTGGGTGGAGTGACATGAGGTGTTGGACCATCTTGCATAAAGACAGTGGTTTCCACAGAGTTGCACTTTTCCAAAGCAGGAGTCACATGCTGTACAAGGACTTGTCGATAATGGTGCACCTGATAGGCTCTCTTTGTCTATTCTCTTCAAAGAAAAGACCAAGAATAAAGGTGCTTGTGAATCCACATCACACTCTCACATACAGTGAGTGCACTGGCTCTTCGTGAATATATATGCGTTAACAGTACCCAACATTCAGCAGTTCTGGGTACTCACTGCTCCTGTAATGTAAAATGCGACTCATAACTCCACAGAATATTGCCCAGCCACATGTCATCATCAGCTCCATTCTGTGCCAAAAATTGAAGAGCAAATTCAGAAAATTGCTGCAGGTGATGAGATTTCAGTTGCTGAACCGTCTGGATTTTGTACAGGTACCAATGTAAAATAGACCACAAAACTTTCTGCGCTGTTGACCATGGAACAGACAAGTCTCATGGCACTGCACAAGCTCTAGCACTTCCCAGGGCTTATGCTACATGGTCAGTTACAGCAACAGCAACCTCATATATAACTTCCACTTGGAGAAGACAACTTCCTCTTCTAGGTGCCACACGAAGCTCACTGTTATTTTCAAATTTCAGTATCATCATCTTTAAACCAATTAATGATATCAAGCCTTCAGATCTTCTAGCCAGTTATACTCCTTCCACGCAGCACTGTAATAGCTGCTGTGTACATAAAAAGTTTCCACTAACAGTGCACGTTCTCTCTTCTCAATAGCCATACTGTTCACTCTCGTTATGGCTTGTCAAATGAAAGCATGGATTTCATACCATCATACAAACAGTGTACCCTGCCAGATTTGCATCTGGTGGCCAAAATTGTAATTAACTGTTCTTCCAACATCTACCAAGTTTCACTGCCATATAGATAACTGATAATTACGGGCCACACTGGATCTCAGTTAATAGCTGTACTTTAATTAACAACCACCCAGTACTTGTAACCTACGTGCAAAGTTGATTTTTTCTATTCTTACACTCAGAAATATCTCATAACACTAATAATTCATTCATTTAACTAAAAGTTTGATTTATAAGTATTGCTTTAGTTTCACTCTGAATACCTGTACAATACTAATTTCATTATCATTGTTATTATTATTCTGTGTGTTTATTTCTGACTAAGCAAGACCCTTACATACTTCTGTAAGAGATGCAGACCATCGGTGAATTTTCTTTCTATATCGTGTTATACTCATAAATGTTGCAATTTGTCTGAAAAAATTGCCCTGTTGCTGGCTACAAACTCCATCAGTGCATACAACTGACCTGCAAGTTCAGACTTGAAGAAACTTCTGCAGGATGTTCTTTTAGAAACACTGTACGTTAATCTCAGTGCAAGTTTTAAAACATTGGCCATTCCTGCAGAATTTCCCCAGAAAGTTATACCACAGGGCAATATAGAATGGAAAAATGCAAAATATGACATATGCATTATTTCTCTATCAACAAAGTGAGAAGTGGATCCAAAGCAAATCATGCAGAGCCAAGCTTTTTAAGCAGCTGATCAATTTGCTCATTTAATTTCAAATGATTGTGGGTTCATTAATTTTCTTATTGTTTGTATTCATTTTCAGGAATTTGAAGTTTTCCATTTAGTCTAAAAAACAATATTGGTTCCCAAAAAATTTTGTGTTATGCTATTTGCTGTGAATTATTTGTGTACTTGGTTACTTACTGTCTCGCTTGTAAACAGCGTTGTTGAGGTGGGCCCTTTAATCAGAATACTGGTATCGTAATCAATCATCATAATTTTTTCCCTTAATTAATTTCATGTAACTACACATTGTCATTAATTATAAGTGACAGATCATTAACGTAAAGCGTGGAAATAATGATGCACAAACCTGGCAGTAGTTCATAGACTGTCTTGTGCAGGTTGACCTTTTGTTTTGCCTATTTGGACAACATTTCAGTGTACTTGTCACACGCAAGAATCAACATTGCCAGCACATGGGAGAAGTATTTGAGCATTCTGAAACTACAGCATTTTGAAGACGAGGAGTACCATCCACTACAGCACGAGTTCCCAACCTTAATGAGACCTCCAGGCATGCCACAGCATTTTATGCATGATACGGTCCACCATGTCAAAACCACAGATAGACTGCCTGTGTCTCGCTGGCTGAAAATATTGGCTCCAGGATGCCTCACCATTGACAAAGCTGAATTCAATGTGATGTTGCAAGAAGGCATCATCCGACCTTCCAGCAGCCCATGGGTGTCTGCACTGCATTTAGTACCCAAAAATAGAGGAGCCTGGCATCTGTGTAGCAATTACAGAGCGTTCAACTCCTGAACCTGAGCGCCCGATCGCTACAAAGTGCCACTATGAAGAGATTATAACCACGTGCCGCTCGGAGCCACTACATTCAGTATCATAAACTAAGCAAAGGCATATACCCAAGATTCCTGTGGCAACAAGGGACACTCCAAAGACAGCAATTATTACGCCATCTGGGTGGTATGAGAGCAAGTTTATGACATTCAGCCTACGTAATAATCCACAAACCCGGCGGCGGTACATAGTCTGTCTTGTGCAGGTTGACCTTTTGTGTTGCCTATTTGGACGACATATTAGTGTATTTATCATCCAAGGGTCAACATCGTCAGCACCTGAGAGAAGTTTTTGAGCATTCTGAAATATACAGCATGGTACTGAACACGGTGTGTGTTGACAACATGAAGCTGAATTCCTAGATCATTGAGTATCTTCAGCAACCTCAGCACCGTTTACTGAAAAGGTTGAAGCAGTATTGCAGGTGCCTAAGCAGTCTACAGTAAAAGAGCTACATAGATACTTAGGAATGCTCAACTTTTACCACCAGCATTTACCACGCACTGCAGGACAAAAGGTGCCATTGTATGCACCACTGGATATCCCAAGGTTAAGAGCAGTTGTCCTGTGCAGTGGACTGAGGAGACGAATGTGGCTTTTGAAGTGACCAGAAAGGAGCCTAGCACTAGCATCACTGCTCATACGCCCCAAGCTTGAAGCTCCAGTGGCATTAGTGGTGGACGCCGGTCAGTTAGCCACTGGTGCAGCCTACAACAATGGATGGATAATGCACAGCAGCCACTGGCTTATTTTTCACAGATGCTATTGCTTTGCCAGCGAAGATGAAGCACAGACAGCTGGGAACTATACCAAGCAGTCAAGTACTTTTGACTACAGGTTGAGGCGAGAGTGTTCGTGATATATGCTAATCAAAAGACTTTAACACGCACTTTCAAGAAAAAGAAGCAACACTTGCTCCCTGTGGCAGTACAGCCAACTCAAATTCATTAGCCAGTTTAGTACAGCCATTTGCCACATATCGGGCATCATTAATGTGGTTGCAGACTGTCTCCCTGGACTGACCAGTGTCTCATGGTCTGCGAACAATATGGCACTTGCCAAGGCATAACAACAAGACCCCGAGCTGCACATCATATCGCATGATGACACTTTAGCATTTAAGTTAGGTCTCGTCAATATGCTTGGTGAGAACATGAAATTGTATTGTGAGGCGTCACATGGCAGATCACGCCCTTTTGTCCCCATTGCATTTCACAGGCCAGTGTTCAAGGCCTTACATAATGTTTGTCATCCTGGAGCCTGGTCAATGTTCAAGTTAGTATCTCAGTGGTTCATGTGGTCAGAGATAAAAAGAGACAGTCTTGTGTGGTCAAAAACTTGCCAGCATTGCCAACTTTGCAAAATCACTCACCACATTCATCCTCCGATCCAAGAGTTCCTGAGCACTTCTCCATGCTTCACCCACGTTCACTTTGTTATGGTGGGACCATTTCCTCCATCGGACGGCCAAAATTATATATTCACAGTCACTGACAGATATATGCAATGGCTTGAGACAGTACTTACAGACATCTGTGCAGAGACCATATCACTACCAACAGAGGCCAACAGTTCGAGTTGGACTTGTTTGCACAGTTGATGATGTTTTGTGGCTAGGCCCATCACATGATGACCGGTTATCATCCAGCCAGCAACAGTATGGTAGAATGTTGGCATCAGATGCTGAAAGCTGTGCTAATGTGCCATTGGATGGCTTTGACATCTGCATTGCCCACAAGTCCTACTAGGCCTACGAGCCCAGTTTATGCCTGCCAGGAGAGTTAGTTGATGCCAGCCTACAGTCAGAAATGGATAACCAACAACAGCTCCTTTGAGTTACGGGAATATGTAAACCACTTACAACCGACAAACACTTCTGGGCATGGATGTCCAACATTTTTTGTACACAACAACCTTGGCAGCTGTTCACATGTCATGTTATGTACAGGCTGTGTCAAGCCACCACTGCAACCACACTATACTGGACCCCTCTGTGTCCAGTGCGGAGACAGGTACACAATGGACATCACAGTGAACAGAAAACAGGCTACAGTCTCTCTTAGCAGAGTGAAGCCCACTTACATTAAGGAGGCATCACCCATCTTGTGGGCAAGAGCTTTATGCCAGACAGAGGCGCCATGCAGACTTCCAGTCCTGTCGCCGCCACAACAAGCTGACACAGAACCTACACACACCACCCACTCTGGACACCATGTCCCTTCCCAGCCTGGTTCAGAGATGTTCCACGCTCGGCTTTCACCAAGGCGACTCCTGTAGTGACTGCTATACGTGTCGACTGCTGTGGTCGTGTGTTAGCTCAGTTCACACCATCCAGAGATGCAACTGTGCTAGGAGCTGAGTGACTGTGCATTGACTAATAAATGGCTTCAATTGTGCCCGGTGCTCAGGGTGCTGTGCTATTGATCATTACTTACTCAGGAGTTGTAACTCATTTACTTTATGTTTATTCTGTTCTCTGCTTGCTTGATACTGACAAGTCGCCAACAGCAACTGATTCTCTATGTTCTGTCATTTCAAGTTAATAAAACTGTTCAAGTCTATTCTCAGTGTAACTTTTCATGTCAACTGTGTAGCCTGGTAATTTTTATGTGTAATATGTGATTTAGACTTCATAATTACACACTTTAAAAATTTGCAGTCTTTTTAGTAATGTAATGTCACAGAGATTTGTAGTAGCCCTCTGTTCTGTATATGAATCCTTCTTTTCAGCACATGATATTCTAATACTGGTGGTTAACCACTCTTTCCTTCCACTGGGGTAGGTTTGATTTTAATCTATCTTTGGTAGAAAAAGGTTTCAGGAATTCTGTTAGTAAATCAGTTTGGCTTGCTATCTTAAGTACTGGAGGAAGGGCCTCATCCAGAAGTAACTGAATGTAGGCTGAAGCAGAATATTAGCTTAAAAACAAAGACAGGTCAGGATCAAATCAGAATAGGAAAAGAAGAATTCTGCTTCTAGGTAGTAGTCACGGGAGGGGTGTAGGCCAACAGCTGCAGGTGAAATTAGGTGAAGGGTACCATGTCACAAGTTTTATGAAAACAAGTGCTAGCCTTAGCCAGGTAAGAGAAAGCTTAGATCAGCTATGCATGGACTTTGAGAAGGAAGATCAGGTAATTATAGTGGGGGGGGGGGGGGGGGGGGGAGCAAGAAACAGCCTGGCTATGAATCCGAGATAAAGTATTAGGAGTGACCTGGATAAAATAGGAGAAGAAACTAGGCACACAAATGTGGGGTTTGTGGAGGTCTCTCAGTGCCATGATCAGCCCTGGGCAAAGACTGCTGTAAGGCATGAAGGCATGTTAACACTGAGATGAACAGGATGCTCCAGACACCAGCAAAATCTCAAGAACTGTTTTTTTGTTATGGTTTTAGGGCGCAAAACTGCTATGGTCATTAGCGCCCGGTCTGTGACTTACGGGAGGGGGGGGGAACGAAACTGGAAACCAGCAGCAATGGGAGCGAAACTCAAAAAAGTGGGAAACTAAAAGCAGAAGGAAAGCTTAAAAAACCACTATAGATGGGGGGTTGTTTGTCTCCAAAAAAAAAAAGCTTCAAATGACTGACGTCATCTCACTGGCACTAATAAACTCGAGGACGCGATCGGCTGAGCGCGTGTCATCTGCTAAAATGGAAGATATATCAGGCGACAGCTGTAGACGGGTGCGTAATGGAGTAAAATAAGGGCACTCAAGTAAAAGGTGTCTCGCCGTCCACAGTTGAGAGCAATGGGGACAGAGTGGGGGAGGATCACCACTTAAAAAATGTTGATGGCTAAAAAGACAGTGCCCTATCCGGATTCTAGTTAAAATTACCTTCTCCCGACGACGAGTTCGGGAGGAAGAGGTCCAAGCTTTCACGTCCCGAAATTTATTATTGGGAAGTGTCGACCAATGCGCGTGCCATAAAAGAGCAACACGATGACATAAAACACTCCGTAGATCGGCAAAGGGAATCATGCGAATAGCAGGCTGAAAAAGAGAGGCTGCAGCGTTGCAGCCCTGAATCCAGTGGACCAGAGGGGGGACAACAGGGTAGAGAGCTTGGAGACTGAGGAGAGAGCTGAGCGAATCTGAGCAGATAACATACTGTATCCGCTGATGGTGACAGATGTATTGGAAAGCCTGGAGAACAGCGTAAAGCTCCACAGTAAAAACCGAACATTGGTCGGGAAGCCGAAATCGATTAGGAGTGTTGCCAACAATATAGGCACTCCCAACACCAAATGATGTTTTTGAGCCATCAGTGTAAATAAATGTGGCATCCTTCATTTGTGCACATAGAGCAGCAAATGCCCAACAATAATCAAGAGAAGGGGTACCATCCTTGGGAAACTGACAAAGGTCACGGAGCAAGCAGGTCCAGGGGCGGAGCCAAGACGGTGCTGTACCCCAAGTTGTAAAGAAAGTCTTAGGAAAGTGGAAGGAAAGAGAATGTAGCAGTTGACGGAAGCGGACTCCCGGTGGTAGTAGGGAGGAAGGGTGGCCTGCATACCCTAAATCCAAGGAGGCGTCGAAAAAAATGTCATGGGCCGGATTAGCAGGCATGGAAGACAGATGGTTAGCATAACGATTCAGAAGGACAGCTCGCCGATTGTGGACAGCAGAGGTTCGGCAGTCTCAGCATAAAGGCTTTCCACAGGGCCGGTGTAAAAAGCTCCAGGCACTAAACGTAAATGACGGTGGTGGAAAGAGTCGAGACGCTGAAGAATAGATGGCTGAGCAGAGGAGTAAACTATGCTTCCGTAGTCCAATTTCGGGCGCACTAAGGCGCGATAGAGGCGGAGAAGGACCACTCGGTCCACTCCGCAGGAGGTACCATTCAGGACACAGAGGGTGTTGAGGGATCGCTGACAGCGAGCCGGAAGATAGGAAATGTGGGAGGGCCAGCACAGTTTTCTGTCAAACGTAAGACCCAAGAATTTAGCGATGTTCGTGAATGGAAGATTGACATGGCCTAGATGTAAGGAAGGTGGAAGAAACTCCGTATGATGCCAAAAATTAACACAAACGGTCTTACTGGGAGAAAAGCGGAAGCCGGTTTCGATGCTCCAAGAGTGGAGGCGATCGAGACATCCTTGAAGACGTCGTTCGTGAAGGCTGGTCCATTGAGAGCTGTAGTAGAGTGCAAAATCTTCCACACAGAGGGAGCCCGAGACATCAGGAAGGAGACAATCCATAATTGGATTTATGGCAATGGCAAACAGTACAACACTTAGCACAAAGCCCTGGGGTACCCCGTTTTCTTGGGGGAAAATACGGGAGCCTTTGGCCGGATTGGAACATGACTGGCTGGTATGATTGAACTGCTGACACCGATAACAGCGTGTAGGGCTTGGAATGTAAGGGCGAACGGAAATTATCTCGTAGCCCGCTTTTATGTTCGATGGAAGTTGAACTCTGTCAAAAGTCAAGAAGACATTACAGGTTGGAGCGATGTTCTTGTCAACCCTTTTCATGACTCGATGAACAGCCTTTATGCCGTAGTCAGACAGGTAGTTTTGAATGTCCTCGTCAGACAATCCGTCGAAGGAGCGTGTATAAACAACCCCACATGACGAATGTAAAGTGTGGTGCGCTTCCACCTTGACAGGGAAGGTGTGTAGCAGTGAAGTACGCAGCAATTTTTGTGCCTGGAGGGCACTGACTGTTTCGAACAACAAGGTGCCATTTCGTAATCGGGAACAAGACTTTACAGGACCTGCAATTGCGTCGACACCTTTCTGAATAATGAAAGGGCTGACTGTGGAGAAGTCTTGACCTTCGCCTGACCAAGAAACAACAGGGAACTGTGGCAACGATGGAAGAATTGTCCGTGGCTGAGGCTCATTTAATTTTCGCTTGTGAGCAGACATAGTAGATGATGAGGAAACCGTTTTGGAAGTATCCCCCATGATTACCGGTGTCTCCGATGGCGCGCTCCTTCCTTGTGGGGGCCCTCTCTGAGGGCACTCTCGTCTTAGGTGATTGTTCACACCTCACGTCACACCTCCCCAGAAATGGACGGAGGGACCAATCGGCACTTTCGGAAGGTATCAGCTCAGGTAATCACCCCTCCCTGGGCCTGGCCATTACCAGGGGGTACGTACATGTCCTACCTGTCTAACTGGGGCAGGGAATTATGCGTTACTCCGTCACCGGCTACATGTGGGAATGCGTGTGTCGGCCTTCAGACACGCACAGGGAGGAAAAAAGAGAAAGGGAGGAATGAAGAAAAGGAAAGGAAAGGAAAGAAGGGAGGTCTCAAATGCCGGCAGAGAAAATGGTAAAGAGAAGAGGTAAAGAAAAGAGAAGGACAAAGGAAGGACAAAGACTTGCCAGCAGAGAAAGCGAAGAAGAGAGACTGTTTTACAGTTTTGAGTGTCCGTCTCCGGACATAGGCAGTAAACATACTCCCAGAGGGAGGAGAAAGGGAGGGGAAGAGGAGGAGGTGAGGGGGGGGGGGGAAGATAGGGGATGGGGAAGGATGTGGAAAAGGAAGGTATGCAGCCCAGAAAGGAAGGAGGGGCACACTAGCTCGAGGTCCCGTGCTTGCTACGCATGTATCCACAAAAGTGTTGTGGATCCCCTGGAGGGAAAATTAGAGACTGCAGACTGTGTCAAATTCCTTGGTGTATTTGTCAATAAAAACCTGTTATGGAGTCACCATGTGGGCAACATACTGGGTCGACTGAATAGCCTTGTATATATTATGAATATCTTGTATAGTATTACTGATTTAGCTTTAAGAAAAGCTGCATATAATGCATATTTTGTTTCAGTCATTAGGTACAGTATAATTTTCTAGGGGTCTGAAAAAACAAATTTACTTAGAGCTTTTAGACTACAAAAAAAGAATCATCCGAGCAAAGGTGGGAGCAAAACAAAAGCATCATTGTAAATCTTTATTTGTAAAACTAGATCTAATAAGTATTCCAAGCATATATATCTATGAAACTCCCACTTTCACAAAAAAAAACCCTCACAACTTTTTGAGGGCAACTGCTTCTTGCATCAATACAATACTAGATATAGAACGAGCTAAATGTTACCTACCCACCAATTAAAATCATATGAATAAACCCCATACTACATGGGCATGAAATTTGTAAATAAAAGGAAAGGTATAGATGACCCAAATGTAAAAGAGACCTGGAAAAATATCTGAAAGATAAATGTTACTATAGTGTAGAAGATTTCTTGAATGGCAAAAATGCATTACAATTGTAATTAAAATACCTCTTTGAAGATGTTACACCATATGTATTATTAGTTCATTGTCTATTTTTAGTATTATTATACATAGTGTAAAACTGACAAGTCTCCTATGTCACAATCTTTGATTGTATAGGGCATGTTATGTGATGATAAAAATGGAAATGGAAACAAAAATGAAAAAGAAAATTGTATGAGGCAGCAAGAATTAGTGAAGATGCAGAAGTAATTTTACACTATAAAAATTATTGTAACATACCACAAAAATCTGTCAGGAAATCAAAGAATATGTATATTAGAGATGAAATCAACAACTTGGGCTATAAAATCAAATCAGTGTGGAATGTTGTTAGAAGAGAGACAGGAAAAGTAACCACTGGGGTAGGTATAATTACCATTAAAGAGAATGAGACCATCTTAAGCAACAGTATACATGTAGCTAATGTATTTAAGAACCATTTCTTAAGTGTAGGTGAAAAAATTGTCGAGAATAATCAAAAGAAAAAGCCAAGAACCAACAACCTCTCGTGAAATAAGGAAAAATCATCAAATCTTTGAAAAATAAATGTTCTATATCTAAAAAGAAAGATGATGAAACTTACCAAACAAAAGCGCTGGCAGGTCGATAGACACACAAACAAACACAAACATACACACAAAATTCTAGCTTTCGCAACCAATGGTTGCCTCGTCAGGAAAGAGGGAAGGAGAAGGAAAGACAAAAGGATATGGGTTTTAAGGGAGAGGGTAAGGAGTCATTCCAATCCCGGGAGCGGAAAGACTTACCTTAGGGGGAAAAAAGGACAGGTATACACTCGCACACACACACATATCCATCCACACATACACAGACACAAGCAGACATTTGTAAAGGCAAAGAGTTTGGGCAGAGATGTCAGTCGGGGCGGATGTACAGAGGCAAAGATGAAGTTGAAAGACAGGTGAGGTATGAGCGGCGGCAAATTGAAATTAGAAATTAGCGGAGATTGAGGCCTGGCGGATAGCGAGAAGAAAGGATATGCTGAAGGGCAAGTTCCCATCTCCGGAGTTCTGACAGGTTGGTGTTAGTGGGAAGTATCCAGATAACCCGGACAGTGTAACACTGTGCCAAGATGTGCTGGCCGTGCACCAAGGCATGTTTAGCCACAGGGTGATCCTCATTACCAACAAACACTGTCTGCCTGTGTCCATTCATGCGAATGGACAGTTTGTTGCTGGTCATTCCCACATAGAACGCTTCACAGTGTAGGCAGGTCAGTTGGTAAATCACGTGGGTGCTTTCACACGTGGCTCTGCCTTTGATCGTGTACACCTTCCGGGTTACAGGACTGGAATAGGTGGTGGTGGGAGGGTGCATGGGACAGGTTTTACACCGGGGGCGGTTACAGGGGTAGGAGCCAGAGGGTAGGGAAGGTGGTTTGGGGATTTCATAGGGATGAACTAAGAGGTTGCGAAGGTTAGGTGGACGGCGGAAAGACACTCTTGGTGGAGTGGGGAGGATTTCATGAAGGATGGATCTCATTTCAGGGCAGGATTTGAGGAAGTCGTATCCCTGCTGGAGAGCCACATTCAGAATCTGATCCAGTCCCGGAAAGTATCCTGTCACAAGTGGGGCACTTTTGGGGTTCTTCTGTGGAAGGTTCCGGGTTTGAGGAGATGAGGATGTGGCTCTGGTTATTTGCTTCTGTACCAGGTCGGGAGGGTAGTTACGGGATGCAAAAGCTGTTTTCAGGTTGTTGGTGTAATGGTTCAAGGATTCCGGACTGGAGCAGATTTGTTTGCCACGAAGACCTAGGCTGTAGGGAAGGGACCGTTTGATGTGGAATGGGTGGCAGCTGTCATAATGGAGGTACTGTTGCTTGTTGGTGGGTTTAATGTGGACGGACGTGTGAAGCTGGCCATTGGACAGGTGGAGGTCAACGTCAAGGAAAGTGGCATGGGATTTGGAGTAGGACCAGGTGAATCTGATGGAACCAAAGGAGTTAAGGTTGGAGAGGAAATTCTGGAGTTCTTCTTCACTGTGAGTCCAGATCACGAAAATGTCATCAATAAATCTGTACCAAACTTCGGGTTGGCAGGCCTGGGTAACCAGGAAGGCTTCCTCTAAGCGACCCATGAATAGGTTGGCATACGAGGGGGCCATCCTGGTACCCATGGCTGTTCCCTTTAATTGTTGGTATGTCTGGCCTTCAAAAGTGAAGAAGTTGTGGGTCAGGATGAAGCTGGCTAAGGTAGTCCAAAAGGGGTATTGACAACTGACATACGTTATGACTCTGTAGCTACAGGAAGTTGAAAATAGGCATCTAACAAGTCGATTTTTGAGAACTATTGACCACGACTTGTTCTGCGAGTGCCACTCGAAACGGATGGGACTGAAAAAAAAGGAGGCCGAGCAGAAGGTTCCGTGGTAATAAGCGCTTGAAAATTGTTGGCACTCCCCAAATCCAGGAGCAAACAAAGGCGAAAAGTCAGTACGTAATGCATCTAATTGTGTATATGGCAGTTGTTCAGACACTAAATTCATCTGAAATGGTAAAACCAAAATCGAAAAAGATTCTCCATGTGTGCGTGACCCACAACAAGAAATGTAAGTGACCAGACTACTGACTTGTAGGTTACCGGGCAGAGAACTGGCTGAGAATATGAATACTCTTTTTATTGTAATTTATTAACTTTCGTGAAAGAGGAAGAAGCGAGGGGAGCCCAAGCTCATACAAGTTTGTGAGAAGGTTACCACAGCTCCTGTATCCAATTGCATGTGCACAACTTTACGAAAAACCGCAAGATAATGGAAAGCTTGTTTGGTGCAACAGAACTAGCTCATACGTTTTCCATGTCCGCATCAGGCTCGTTGTGCTGAATTCTTGCATTACAGACAGAAGCAATATGACCTTTTTGTTGCAATTATGACTGGCAGCCCAGCCTCTTGGGCAGGCTGGGGTGTTATGGTTAATGAAACGGCAGGATGGGAGCATGGAACACGAACGCTGCTGTTTACTGACCTGTTTACTTTGTTGGTGCAACTGCTGCTGGGAGCAAGGCCAGCCACCTTTTCACCATGATCATATGCAGACCCCTGAGAACTATCTGAAGCTTGGTGCAGAGGAGAGGGTTGGATTGTTGATACTTCACACCACAACTTAATTTGGTTACCCATAGCTCGCAAAACCTCAAATGACTGTGCAATAGCTAAAACTTTGGAGAGGGATGGCTTTTCACACTGGAGGTCGTGCTCTCGCACCTTATGATCTGGAGATAAACAAACGATAGCACCTCTCACCATCTGATCAGCATATGGCTCTTTATGTACATCAGACACAAAATGACAATGACAACACATGGAGTTCAGCCACTCTTGCTCAATAGGATTGATGTGGTTGCTTCCTCCGGTGGTAAAACTCAACCCGAAATCCAGTAACATGGGTATGCTTACAGTAATATTTTGAAAGAATTCCACTCATTTGGTGAAATGTTGAACACGATGAATCCTGGAAAGGGGTGAGCCGACATAGGACTTGATACATTCTTGGTAATATCCAAGAAAGGAACACTGCATGACACAAAATAGCATCAGTAATCCCAAAAGCTTGAAAGTGTTGTCACAGACATTTCTCGTATGCATCCCATTCCTCAATGGACTCACTGTACATATAAAAGGGAGGCAGATAAACCATGGGGGCCACAGAGGACAAAACAGCAGGTGACACAGATGGAGGAGCGTGCCAACTAGACAAAACAGAAGCCAAAGATTGCAGTATCTGAATTTGGCTGTCCAGTGCCTGTGAGTGGTGATGCAATGCCATGATGAATGATTCTTGCTGTATGAGCAACTGCCATAAAATGTCCTCCATAACACCATCAGCCATTATGAGAATAAACAGAGGACAAAGCAGAGTAGACATTTGCGTGAGAACAGCACCGCACTCATTGCCAGTCGTGTTCTAATTAGGTAAAAGTACAGTGTGACCAATAGACTGAACACAACTTTATTCCACAAAAGCGTTAACAACTTTAACACAATCAAAATATCCACGGGTATGCTGCCGGTCTATAGTGTCCAACGGGCACAATATTTCGGCGATCAAACATGTCGCCATCATCAGGTGAACTGACGGAACAGTCCATCAGTTCACCTGATGATGGCGACATGTTTGATCGCCGAAATATTGTGCCCGTTGGACACTATAGACCGGCAGCATACCCGTGGATATTTTGATTATCAAATATGCCGGGAGAAACTCAAGAATCACAACTTTAACACAGTTTTTAAATAACATTCAGCATGAACCAATACATACAAAAGAGCTGTAGCAGTACACGTAGAGAACTGCGGCCAAGCATAGCTCAGCTAGCCTAGTATTTGAAACTAATATGCCATGCTTAGTTTTATTCTTTGGTCAATGTAATACCTTTGTAAATGTCAAGCTGTCAAACCAAAAATAAAGCTTATGTGAACCACACCAGAGTACAAAGTCTGCTTGATGTCCAGGTCATTAGAGATGGAGCACAGGCTCAGATAAAGCAAGGAACTGGGAGGAACTCAGCCACGTCCTTTTCAGAGGTATAATACCAGCATTCACCTTAACCCTCGGATGTGTGGTGTTGAAAACACACGAATGCATATGCAGTGCCTGCAAGGAACAGTTCTTACTGTAAATTGTTCTCTTTTCATATACTCATTTTGTGGAGTTGAATTTATTTGTTTCAAATTTATTTAGATACTGAAATGTTACTAAATTATGCTAAAAGAATATGGTGGGCCTGAGTAATATTTTATTAATTTTTTTTTTTTACAGAACTCCAAGAGTTTATTTTTATCGGTTACAATCACTTACATGCAACACAAGCAAATATTGTATTAATACATTTATAAGTTGCAATTCTACATGTTGTAAGAGTTATTAAGTTCAATTCCTTGAATTAAAACATCCTTATTGTTCACCATAATAGGAATTATAAGTTATATTTTAAAAATGATTATTATATATTTTTCATAGTCTTACAATTTTCTTAATTTACAACATTTGACGAAGAATGCCACTATGTTTTTCACAGGTGTTGTTTTTATATTTCATACACATCATGGAACTTTTCCTGTGTTTGTTGCATGGACAATATTTGCACCTTTTTATCTTTTCTGATGAGCTAATTGTTCAGCAATGAGACATCATTTTGCACACCATGTCTGCACTTGGGATCAAATGTTTTCTTTGAGACATTAGGGATCTTTATTTGAAGTTCCATTAGTGGTCTTATTTTTCCTCTTAAATCTCTTAGAAACAAATGATTTCTATTGGTTCTTCCATTACAGTATATCAGATGTTGGACAGAAAATAAAATTTTACTGCTCAATGCTGTGATGTCTATCATACTAATCCATAATGCAAATGGCTATTTCCTTGTTTGTCTCTTGCCAGTGTAATACCAAACCTTTTGGTCCATTTGATCTATTCCACCTTTGTAGAGATGTAGAACTTTCTTACACCTTGTGTCTTTTCTGCGTAAGTTTGTTTGATGTCTTTGTTGTGATGGTTTGTGCTGATGACAACTATTGAGTTTTTTTTCTTTCTGGGAACATAACTCACCACTTTGATTTCACCTCTCAAGGCAAATAATGAGGATGCATTTCTCTCAAGCGGGACAGTTTCATCTTATAGGGGATTTCTGGTTTATTTTGTTCAATTGTCTCCAGCATTGTAATTTGCTTCTGAAGCAACTCTTCTGCCAGCTGAATACTAGTGAAGAAGTTGCAAACAGTAATATTTCTGGATGACCCTTCCAGCCTTTAGCAAGGCCTTTCACTGCATTCAATACAAGATTACATGGCTTCCTTAATTTGGATCAAATTCCGCCTGAACCACTGCAGGTGTAGCATCACATAGCCAAAATATCTTTATGACATACTTTAAGGATTTAGTGGGCATATACTGGATAGAGCCATACCTTCCACAGAATGGGAGTAACTGTTCATCAGCTGTGGTTGACTGGTTGGTTTGGGAGACGGGACCAAACAGCAAGGTAATCGATCCCGTCGGATTAGGGAAGTATGGGGAAGGAAATCAGCCGTGCCCTATCAAAGGAACCATCCTGGCATTTGCCTGCAGCTACTTATGGAAATCACGGAAAACCTACATCAGGATGGCTGGACACAATTTTGAGCTGTCATCTTCCCGAATGAGAGTCCAGTGTGCTAACCACAGCACCACCTACATCTACATCTACATCTACATCTACAGTTCCGTCAACTGTGAGCAAATGATCAGGAGTTATTGTTTCTACACTGGCCAAAAAACAGTTCCCACAGATAGTGAACAGCTGCAAGTTTGTCATCTATAGGTTCAGCATCATGAGTCTGCCTGTCACTGAATCTCATTATTCTCTTTATATCTTCGAATCTGTTTACTGACACTGTGGACTTATATGTAGGCTTTGCCTTTTCATCCGAGAATAGATCTCTTACAGGGACATCCCAACTCTTCTCAACAACATCAAGCAGTAAAAGACCAAGAAAACCCTCCATTTCAACAAGTGAAACGTTTTCCCATGTCATACTACATGAAGCAGTCACTCTTCTGCCTTCTGTATCTGTGCAGTTGATGACTTCACCTACAACTTTCTTGTAGATGAAATAGTCCCACACACCCCTAAGTTTACAGGTTTTCAATCCATGAGCTGGACCAGATGCTTTCTTTATGATACTATGAATAAATGTACAAGAAGTTGCAGAAGCATCTAAATTCCAGATGGTTCCATTATGACTAACGTATATGCTGGCATCTTTGAGTAGTTGGTGTGTAACTTCATTTTCAGACTCTGATGAACTAATACTATCTAAAGTACTGCAATCTTCGAGAACATTTGAATCAGCAGGTTCAAAATTTGATTCTTTACTACTTTTATCATCAAAAATACTTCCTTCGCATGAATCAGTTTATTCAAACCAATGACTGACAACACATTCAAAGTTAGCTGCAGTTGCGCATACTGACTTTTTTTTTTCCTTGCTGAAGCCATAAGACAATACATGTTCCTCAAACAGCAGCTGATCCAAAACAAAACAAGTCAGGTGACAATACCAACACTGGGGCAACAAACAAACTACACAAAGAGTGACAGTGACAATCGCAGTGCAGAACAACAATACTGCACAACAACAAAGCATGTGATTGGCCAAAAGCTCAAAGATATACCAATATCTCTAATAGATAATGGCAATTTCTAATATTTTTGCTGTTCTAATACTGCTACTACTGCTGCTGCTCATACCGCCACTGCCTTTACTACAGTTATTATTAAATTAATAACTGCTGCTAACAAATGCAGAAGTCAGTAAAGAATACAGAACATGTATAACTGTAAGGGGGCTTCCGAAGCTCTGCATATACATTAATGGTGATTCCGCAAATATTTTGAATTATGAAAAAAAAACATGGAGAACATTTTAGCTCAGGCATGAAAAGGATGCCAAAGGGTAAGCAAAAGAATATTGGAAAGGAGTTTGAAATCAAATCAAGAATGACAGAAAAATTTAAAAAGTATAACATCCAAGCCCCTCAGAGACCCTGCATACGTGCTGTAGGTTTCAGTGATGTATGGAAAAATATCAGTATATTCTTTGAAGTATAACATCAAATATTACATAGATTGGATCTGGGATGTTTTCATTTGCATGTTTCAGTTGCAGACATTGGTCACATGTTTTCTTTACAACATGTCATTTAGTTCTTGTGGATGATGGCTTACTAGATCCATGCAGGTCTAGTGGAGATGGTGATCCAATGTGGGGAACAACGTTTAGGGTATATTTTTGTACATGTGTGTGTGTGTGTGTGTGTGTGTGTGTGGGGGGGGGGGGGGGGGGGGCATGGACCATGCACGTGCCGCATCTGGCAGACTGAACAGCAGTGACAGTGAAGGCGTAGGGTGCCATTTTGATTGAGAGCTGGTGAAGGTAACAAATAAATATATGAGATAGCATCATTCTATCAATTGAAAACCAATCCCAGGGAAACATGTAAAATCTAATGAGGACTTCATAGTATATTACTGTCTGGTTCTTTACTTGGTTATACAGGTCGTACTGAGTTTGGTGTAAGTGGTAGTCTTACACCGTTACACTACTTGTGCCACTACTCAGTAGTGTATGTGGGTTCCATAAATATTTGATACATGGTATATGGATAGGATATTTTTTTTTTGATTTGGGGTTGATGACCACTTTTCACTGGTATCTAAATCTTTGGAACAACCCTGGACACACACAGCTTTTTCATCTTTGATATTTCTGATAATGTATCATATAATCTACGGATACTATACATTATGTGGATGTATATTATTGGTTTCTGACAGTTACATGATTTAGATAGTGGTACTAGTTTGATGTTTGTTTTGTGGCATTACATTATATATGGATGCATTAACACATGAATGTTGTCTACCCTGAACAGTATATTGTGGGTGCTTTTTGTATATTCTACATATTTTACAGTATAGATGGTTTTCTACATTTAAACACTCATTTTATGCATATGACATAACTGTGTTCCCCAACTGTTTGCACCTCAGCATTTTATAACCTTGACATGATGTATAGACTTATTTATATCATCATTTTGATAGGTTTACCCATATTGACACTTAGATTTTGGTTATGCTGTCCTTTTGCAGACTACTCGCACACAGATGCATATTTCTTTCGTTAACTTATTTTTGATGTTGTTGTTGTTTCCTTCATACATCTATCATTTTCTACATTTATTTTTGCAGATTAGTAGGTTGCTTCAGGATTTTGCAGTTCACTGTCTCATTTAACTGGCCAGTTTTAATGATGGGATATTTTATTAATGATTTGATTAATAGATAGTAAATCTGTACAATGTATTGAGTGGAAATTCGTTATGGCATACGGTATATAATTCAGTTTTAGGTATGTGACAATGGATGTTGGTTTTTATCAAATGATTACTGTAAATTCACGTATATAGTACTGCCCATGGTTCTTGTTGTTGTTGTGGTCTTCAGCCCTGAGACTGGTTTGATGCAGCTCTCCATGCTACTCTATCCTGTGCAAGCTTTTTCATCTCCCAGTACCTATATCGTTCTGAATCTGCTTAGTGTATTCATCTCTTGGTCTCCCTCTACAATTTTTACCCTCCACGCTGCCCTCCAATACTAAATTGGTGATCCCCCCGATGTCTCGGAACATGTCCTACCAACCGATCCCTTCTTCTAGTCAAGTTGTGCCACAAACATCTCTTCTCCCCAATCCTATTCAATACCTCCTCATTAGTTATGTGATCTACCCATCTAATCGTCAGCATTCTTCTGTAGCACCACATTTCGAAAGCTTCTACTCTCTTCTTGTCTAAACTATTTATCGTCCACGTTTCACTTCCATACATGGCTGGCTACACTGCATACAAATACTTTCAGAAACGAGTTCCTGACATTAAAATCTATACTCGATGTTAACAAATTTTTCTTATTCAGAAACGCTTTCCTTACCATTGCCTGTCTACATTTTATATCCTCTCTACTTCGACCATCATCAGTTATTTTGCTCCCCAAATAGCAAAACTCCTTTACTACTGTAAGTGTCTCATTTCCTAATCTAATTCTCTCAGCATCACCCGACTTAATTAGACTACATTCCATTATCCTCGTTTTGCTTTTGTTGATGTTCATCTTATACCCTCCTTTCAAGACACTGTCCATTCCGTTCAACTGCTCTTCCAAGTCCTTTGCTGTCTCTGACAGAATTACAATGTCATCGGCGAACCTCAAAGTTTTTATTTCTTCTCCATGGATTTTAATACCTACTCCAAACTTTTCTTTTGTTTCCTTTATTGCTTGCTCAATATACAGATTGAATAACATCGGGGATAGGCTACAACCTTGTCTCACTCCCTTCCCAACCACTGCTTCCCTATCATACCCCTCGACTCTTATAACTGCCATCTGCTTTCAGTACAAATTGTGAATAGCCTTTCGCTCCCTGTATTTTACTCCTGCCACCTTCAGAATTTGAAAGAGAGTATTCCAATCAACATTGTCAAAAGCTTTCTCTAAGTCTACAAATACTAGAAATGTAGGTTTGCCTTTCCTTAATCTTTCTTCTAAGATAAATCGTAGGGTCAGTATTGCCTCACGTGTTCCAACATTTCTACGGAATCCAAACTGATCTTCCCCGAGGTCAGCTTCTATCAGTTTTTCCATTCATCTGTAAAGAATTCGCGTTAGTATTTTGCAGCTGTGACTTATTAAACTGATAGTTCGGTAATTTTCACATCTGTCAACACCTGCTTTCTTTGGGATTGGAATTATTATATTCTTCTTGAAGTCTGAGGGAATTTCGCCTGTCTCATACATCTTGCTCACCAGATAGTAGAGTTTTGTCAGCACTGGCTCACCCAAGGCTGTCAGTAGTTCTAATGGAATGTTGTCTACTCCGGGGGCCTTGTTTCGTCTCAGGTCTTTCAGTGCTCTGTCACACTCTTCACGCAACATCATATCTCCCATTTCATCTTCATCTACATCCTCTTCCATTTCCATAATATTGTCCTCAAGTACATCACCCTTGTATAAACCCTCTATATACTCCTTCCACCTTTCTGCTTTCCCTTCTTTGCTTAGAACTGGGTTTCCATCTGAGCTCCTTTCTCCAAAGGTCTCTTTAATTTTCCTGTAGACAGTATCTATCTTACTTCTAATGAGATAAGCCTCTACATCCTTACATTTGTTCTGTAGCCATCCCTGCTTAGCCATTTTGCACTTCCTGTCGATCTCATTTTTGAGACGTTTGTATTCCTTTTTGCCTGCTTCATTTACTGCATTTTTATTTTTTCTCCTTTCATCAATTAAATTCAATATTTCTTCTGTTACCCAAGGGTTTCTGCTAGCCCTCGTCTTTTTACCTATTTGATCCTCTGCTGCCTTCACTATTTGATCCCTCAGAGCTACCCATTCTTCTTCTACTGTATTTCTTTCCCCCATTCCTGTCAATTGTTCCCTTATGCTCTCCCTGAAACTCTGTACAACCTCTGGTTTAGACAGTTTATCCAGATCCCATCTCCTTAAATTCCCACCTTTTTGCAGTTTCTTCAGTTTTAATCTACAGTTCATAACTAATAGATTGTGGTCAGAGTCCACATCTGCCCCTGGAAATGTCTTACAATTTAAAACCTGGTTCCTAAATCTCTGTCTTACCATTATATAATCTATCTGATACCTTTTAGTATCTCCAGGGTTCTTCCATGTACACAACCTCCTTTCATGATTCTTAAACCAAGTGTTAGCTATGATTAAGTTATGCTCTGCGCAAAATTGTACCAGGTGGCTTCCTCTTTCATTTCTTAGCCCCAATCCATATTCACCTACTATGTTTCCTTCTCTCCCTTTTCTTACTGTCGAATTCCAGTCACCCATGACTATTAAATTTTCGTCTCCCTTGACTACCTGAATAATTTCTTTTATCTCATCATACATTCCATCAATTTCTTCATCATCTGCAGAGCTAGTTGGCATATAAACTTGTACTACTGTAGTAGGCGTGGGCTTTGTGTCCAACTTGGCCACAATAATGCGTTCACTATGCTGTTTGTAGTAGCTTACCGATACTCCTATTTTTTATTCATTATTAAACCTACACCTGCATTACCCCTATTTGATTTTGTATTTATAACCCTCATATTCACCTGACCAAAAGTCTTGTTCCTCCTGCCACCGAACTTCACTCATTCCCACAATATCTAACTTTAACCTATCCATTTCCCTTTTTAAATTTTCTAACCTACCTGCCCGATTAAGGGATCTGACATTCCACGCTCCGATCTGTAGAACGCCAGTTTTCTTTCTCCTGATAACAACGTCCTCTTGAGTAGTCCCCACCCAGAGATCCGAATGGGGGACTATTTTACCTCCGGAATATTTTACCTAAGAGGACGCCATCATCATTTAATCATACAGTAAAGCTGCATGCCCTCGGGAAAAATTACGGCTGTAGTTTCCCCTTGCTTTCAGCCGCTCGCAGTACCAGAACAGCAAGGCTATTTTGGTTAGTCTTACAAGGCCAGTCAATCATCCAGACTGTTGCCCCTGCAACTACTGAAAAGGCTGCTGCCCCTCTTCAGGAACCACATGTTTGTCTGACCTCTCAACAGATACCCCTCCATTGTGGTTGCACCTACGGTACGGCCATCTGTACCGCTGAGGCACGCAAGCCTCCCCACCAACGTCAAGGTCCATGGTTCATTGGGGGGGGGGGGGGGGGGCATGGTTCTTATTCTGCTTTAAATATGTATTCTTATCTGCATGGTTGGTAAGCTGATGATGCTGTCATTACTGTTTATCACACAGGCCTGAAGACGGTGTATCGAGTCACTGTAGCTGGTTGCAATGTAACTAAATAACATCAAAATGACAGCTGCAGGTGCTTCATTTTATTACATAAGTGAATGGCCAAAGTCCCACAGATCATCAGACGGATGGACACACAAAAACTGAAGCGAGACGGGCTGATTCCTGCTCCTGCCAAAGTAAGTACAGTGTCTCTCTCTTTATTGCAGTAGGCTGCTTTACAGGAGTAACTACACTCAAGACTTAGTATAATATACTAAAATACTTGTCCGTGCTCAAGTGTATAACTGCAGTAGTATAAGAATTAGATCACTGGGAAGTACTTCTATATAGTGCATGCAAGTTCTTGACATTTTGAGCAGTGCCCAATAATGAATATGTAATCATGCACAGCCATTTTTTTTTTTCATAAAAGATATGATTCTTGCCCCTCATCCTCAAAATGGGGGTATCCCCACAACCTGGGGTATCGGAGACCAGCCTTCTTCCCCAACTCTATCCCTCTTTCATCCACAAGGGAAAACTAAGAATAGTTTTCTCTGTATCAGCAGCACAGGGAATTGACATCCTGAAAGAAAGTACCGGCCATTCTGTGTCGAGAGAGAGAGAGAGAGAGAGAGAGAGAGAGAGAGAGAGAGACACTCACACGTGACAGGTTCAGCACTTAACAATCAATTTCACAACTATCAGATAGAAGAGCAATGATTTTCATTGAGAACAACACAGAAATGCATCATCACAAAAGTACGACATAACGACGTAAATTACCATATTCTTTAGTGCATTGCCTGTATAAATAAATAACATAAAAACAGCTGGTCTATTTACGAAGGCGTTGAAAATGATGTTTACATGTAACAGTATCTAAACTACTGACGAACACATTAAATTTTCAGTGACGAATTCGACCATTTTAGTCAACAATGTGTGTGATGTGTTGACTATGTCTATCATTGTACAAAATTATCGAAGTACAAATAAACATTGATTATTAATATGAACTACTTCAGATTTTGTCTTAAGCTACGTGGAATATTCTGTTGCGTATCCAACTGGAGCATGATAATGTTACAAACCAACAAACACGCAAATTCTGATGAATGTATTTTAGAATGCAAGAAAAAGTTGTATTGAAGAGACACAATGCGATAACCCGTGTACCACTACCACGTCATGTACCCCTGCATATTTATCAAGCTTACACATAACATCAGTGGAAATGAAATGCTTACCTTGTCATATACATGAGGTGGAGATGTAACAATCGTCGGACAAAATGAAGTAACACCATGGGCCAGAATACCTTTCGCCACTACTCTAAGTCCCTCCTCAACATCTTCAAAGTCGCAAGAGAAGTCAACTCCGAAACCACCTTCAAAAATGCATTCATAAGCTGTCGTATTAAGCACATTTCGAATCGATTAATGAAACTGTACAATTATCAAGGCATTTGAGGCAGAGAATTGTTCATGAACGCTTAAGTCGTTTGCATTGCCATACCATTAATCTGTAGTTCAATGAAACCAGGCGAAATAAGGGCTCCCTTGCAGTCAATTTGAACGTCTGCACTGATCTTTTCGTCAAAAAACATATTTTCTGGATTTACAATTTTTCCGTCTCTCACCCAGATATCCTCCCTAATTATTTCATGATTTCTCAAAATATTACAGTTTACGAACTGCAAAAGCTGTGACTGGGTCATTGCTCCTAACAAATTGAGATTCCAATAGACTACTGTGACAGCTTATCACTTTAATATTCTGTCACAGTGCTTTATTTTAACATAGTCGATGATGACGACGTCAGCAGTTCCTTAATCAGCGCATGACCTGAATATAATGTTGACAAGAAGTGTTTGTTTTACGATACGTCAACCCATAGCTGTTTTTTTACTGTAATTTGTGTTTACGAGTGCTTTTGGTGGTAATGAAGTCTCAAACATGATTAAGGTGAACTGTATTCCGGCAATAATAATATTATTCACGTTTCTCAAATAATTTTTAAAATTTCTCTTACTACGTGCAACAACACTTCGTTGCACAAACCGAAAAATGTTGCTTAGCAATCGAACTTTTTCCGACTTCAAGAAGAAAGATAATGTTACCGACCGACCTATCGATTTGACAGAGTTAATTAATTACAACAGTATATTGTCCATGCGTTTCACAATTTTATTTCTGCCCACAATGTATTGCAAATGACAGTAAGACGAATTTTACAGTTAAAAACCGTTTCTTACATCATCCACAGAGACCATATCACAGTTGCAGTCTTTCATAAAGGTTATATGAGAATTAACAATTAAGGCCAATTCACTCTTGCCTTCACGTCATATCATCACATTCCACGATACATTTCAAATGGTAGCGTTCACACAGGCCGTCAAACGACTGTCGCGTCACGTCGCGTCAAGCAGGGCCAACGAGATACATGGGTCCTGTGGGCATACGCCACAGCATTTGACATTACAGGCTTAACGAATTGCAGCTACCGTGTCCAGCGGAGAGCGAGTTATTATTTGTTGCTACTTTAAGACTTTGTAGTACGTGTTCAAATAGGCTCACGCTCTCGATAACAGATAACAAAGTTACGGACTTTATTGGGTACCTTTTCGTTGACATAACGATTTTCCTTATGGCCCCAGAAATAGCGAATTTTTCACAATGTTGGGCAAAGGCAAGTAGTGTGACCTCACAAGACCATTGCGAGGCCCGTATTTCCCGTTGGCCCCGACGTCACGCCTTCATCAGTTTTCATCGGATTAGATTAGATTCAGTTTTCGATCCGTAGAACCCAAAACGAGATGATTCTCGTGGGTGTGGAACATGCCAGAAAATAAAACATCAAAAACATGGCACATTTGAGTATAATATTGTCTTCCCTGAGCCATTTGTCAGGAGATAGTCAAAAATAGTGAATACATTACAGTAAACCGGAACTACTAATATTTACAGAATGAATAAACTGTTAGAAGGAACATTGTTACACACTTTTAATAAATGTATCATACACAAAATACCTAAGCTTTTATGTTGTGACCAGGTGCTGTCAAAACTGAAATCAGACACTTTTACTTCATTGGTCTAACAGTCCCTGTTAAGATATTCATCTATAGAGTAGGAGGTGTTGCCTATCCAAAAGTTTTCAAACTCTGTTTGAACTGTGTTTTGTCTGAAAACAAATTTTTGATAGTTACTGGTAATTTATTGAAATTGTGTGTTCCTGAATATTGGACTCATTTTTGGACCAACGTAAGTGATTTTCAGTCTTTATGTAGAGTGTTTTTTTTCCTAGTATTGATACTATATATTGAGATATTTGTTAGAAATAGAGATATATTATTTGCAATAAATTTCATTTAGAAATAAATATACTGAAAAGCAGTGGTTAAAATACCCAAGTCCCTGAACACGTTTCTACATGACGAAGTAGAAGATATTGAGACGTCAGCCCAATTATTTCGAAGAATTCGACGATTCCGAATTTATATCCAGATTTCACTTGTCAAAGGAAGCTGAACTTTGTCTTTTCAATCTTTTACGTGAGAAACTGGAGCATATGACAGACAGGTGAAGCTGTTCCTCAGTTTTCTAAAATAACACTGTTTATTTGCAGTTATATGCGGTTGATTTCAGTACTTCGTGAATTCTGATATTATTTATGTAGTTTGTGTTACAATTTCTGCATTAGTAGAAAGGACCGTTTCGTTTTATTTAGCAGACAATGCCATAACAGACTTAACCAAACCAAAAAACCGCTCCAGTTGGTGCTATTTTCATTAACAGCTTTTTCAGTTTTAGACAAAAACAACATGATTTCTCATGTTGCCAAACGTTTCGATAAAACAGTAGTGTCCTGATTTCAATCCACATTATATCCATAGCAGAAAATATTGTTCCACACTATTTTCTGTTGGCAATGACGTTTTTAAAAAACACTACAGCAGTGTCAGAACAAATCCAGCATTTTAGTGAAAATATTAGGATCGCAGACCCTTTTAAAACTTCAAAGCAACAACATTGTCTCCTACCCCTTCTCACTGAAGCTTGTGAACTGTGTGTGGTTACTCAAGCTAAGTTAAACACACTAATATTAACACGAAAATTAGTATGTTTTCCTTACAAAAAAAGAGACAAACTAAAATGATTCTTCCTCAGCTACAACACATAGTTGTTGTGTTTCGCAATTATTAGTATTGTTCACTTAAGCCTAACCATGTTTATTGTAAAATGATAGCTATATATGAATGTTATAAGAGCAGAACAGGAATATAGCTATTGAATTTACATAGATGTAGAAAATTGAAGTTGTACCTGGAATGCCACGTAATAACTTTCCTTCAATATCAAGTTATTTTCAGTGTCCTCCTTTGTCAAATTGTAGCTAATTGAAGGTAACTTAAAATTGAAATATATTGTGCTTATGTTAAATACCATTTCCCCAAAATTGATGGCTTATTATGACTGTTTAATGTAATAAAAATTTTGATGGTACACTAATGTCCTGAATTAACTCAGCCACATCTATAGCAGAAAATGTCATTCATTGTTTATCTCTCATAAGGACAATTACTTTCGATCTTTTAGTGAACACCTAAGATAGTAGAATTGTCCACCACATACCATTATACCCATAGACATGTAAATTATTTGTACTTACTCAAGCTAAGCTTAACTCAGCAAAATTAAAAGGAAACTCAGCTATAGCACGTAACTGTTGCGTTTCACAGTTGATAGTATTATCAACATAACCACATCCATATTTATCATAAAATATTTATTACCTCTGTGCTATACCAACATAGCTACTTTTCCTTCAGCCAACAGGAATCTTTAGTTATTGAATCTACATAATCATAACAGTGGAAAGAGTGGATGGCGAGTTATGTTTCTAAGTTTCTCTTGAATTGTCACACTAATTGTCTCATATCATTCTCTTCTTTCTTTCAGAAATTACTATGTTCCACCAATGAACAGTCAGATATTTTGCCTCTGGTGATTTCCTTCTGTCCATTGGAGACTTCATTGGCATTGGCAAGGGGACAGCCAGCAGGGTTATTAAAGCAATGTGTATGAGACCGGAAAACAGGCATAAGAGACAGTTTTGTTAATTATTTCAGTTCTCTGGTGTAATTAAATGAAAATAAAATAAACAAATGTATATCGATTAATATATTTTTATTCTAAAATTATTTGTTTCAACTTTTATGTCCTGGTCATAATTTTGAACTTTATGCAATTTTTGTTATTTTCTTGTCATGCTACTTTTGAAGCAGCACCATCTGCTAATTCTTTCACATTTGAGAACAGGCATTTTTATTCTGAAAACAAAACTGACAGTTTTAAGCTGAGATGACTGTAGAAAAGAAGGCAGAAGACAGTGAAGGTGTCATGCCTCCTGTTAGGTACTTCCTCTTGTCTTCCAGATTACGTACAGGTGCTAGAGATGATTGCACAAGCCAAAATTACGTATTAAACAGTTACTGTTCCTCTAATATTAGGATGAGATAACAGCCTTCTGTTTGGATATTTGCCATAGGTACATTTCTACCTCGGGATTATAAAGAAGAATATGCTTGTTTATTATAAACGTTATTTTATTCTTCACATATACCCTCAATATAATTAATAATCACCACATAATAGGAACAAGATTTATATATGCCCAAGAACTGCAAAAGTGGGTGCACAAATAGTGCTCTGTATTTCCAGAAATGTTCTTCTTATAGAGTACCCACCCATTGCTGCCGTAATGAATTTTATCATTCTGAGACATAAATACAACAGCAAGCGAGGCAGTGAATAACACCTCTCAAAAATGTTAGTCAAACCAATCTCCATGATGCATGTGTTGTCACATTTTGTTGGAGACTCTGGAAGGAACAACTATTTCAAAAAGCAGAACGCATTCCTCAGTTGCTTCTATATTATGTACCTACTTACAATTCACAATCTACCATAAAGTTAAATTTTAGGAATATTACCATGTCTAGAAATGTCGAACCTGAATCGAACCGACTGTGGCGTCCTTCTGTTGACAACTGAAGCACCCGGAGTAAAAGTCTGAAAAGTCTCAGTTCTCACTTTTTTCAGAGGACGAAATTTTAAGTTTCAAGACTCACAAAATTTTTGTTTCTCAAGTTATATTCTTTGTTTTTCATTAAGGTATAACATACATTCCAGACAACCGACACTGCTGAAATTACACACATCACACACATCTGATTAAGATTTACAACTATTCAATGCATTTTTATCCTGAATACAGTTTGTACAAATGACAAATCCATAGCATACTACATGTAGCTATAAGATTTTAAGACTTCACACTTACTCAAATTCTCATTATAACAAACTATCGAATGTAATCTTCTAATAATACACTATAAATATTCTATCCTTTTCAATGGATGGGACTAATGCTGCAGATGATCGAAATACTCTTGCACTTCACTTTGGCAAATTTTTTTCGAGTCCTGTAACTCTGTATTTGTCAGTAGATATTTTAAGGTCACATGTAAAGTAATCAAAACACCTAAATTGAAGTAGTTATATGCGTAATACTAAAAAAAAAAAACTTACTGTAAGTGAGCCACGGCTGTTTCTGTGAGGACGCGCTCGCGAGCGTACTGGTGCTACTTGTGGGCACGTGCCATTGATTCTGGCGTCCGCAGCTCGTGGTCCAGTGGCTAGCGTTGCTGCTTCTGGCACAAGGGGTCCAGGGTTCGATTCCCTGCCAGGTTGGGGATTTTCTCTGCCTGGAGATTTGGTGTTTGTGTTGTTCTCATCATTTAATCAGCATCAACATCATTCGTGTCAGTGGCTCCACTGGACTGTGTAAAGAATTGAGTTGTGTAAAAATTGGGACTTCGTACAGGTGTTAATGACCACACAGGTGAGCGTCCCACAAACCAAACATCATCATAATCGATTTTGGCTCTCGTCGTATCATCTTTGCTTGGTTATCTGTTCCCTCTCGGGCTATGTGGTAGCATAAACATAACAGTCGCGACACTTCGCCTGGATTTTGTTGCCTATTGCGCCAGAAGCGCTCCAAGTGAAACTGCGGAGTTCGGCGTTATCGTGAAAGCGAAAGCGAATGGTAGTTGTTTATTCTGACTTGTACAATGGTTCTTACAAACGGGAGCGTCTGTAGCGCAATAAATTGCAGCAAAAACAAGAAGAACATACTACATCTGTCTCTTTTTAGCTTTACTAAGGACCCTGAGAGGTATATACCATAATGTTACTAAACTGTATCGTCTGGATTTTCTTCCGAACTAGGGGTGCATTAATGATTAATGTTTCGTTTTAGGAGCAGAAAATGGCTAGTGAATAACAGCCTAGAAGATCTCATGAATAAAGACCCTGTTTATCTTTATAATAATGTTAAGTTTGTTCGCTACACTTGGAACCAAACCAGTTCATGAATGCAGACAATAATGAACTTGTGTGGAATGCAGTACCCACACTGTTTGACTTCCCGAACAAGCTGTATCAGCTGACGATGAAGTGGAAACTGCCACAAAGATTCGATAATCCATCTAAAGCTGTAAAACAGTCCTATGGCACAGAAGCATCTAGTTCAACTCTTCATATGTTAGTGCCAGATTCATCTGAATCGTCAACACAGACTTGCTGCGAGCACGAAGTGCTTAAATTAAGTGCAGTTATTCATATCTGGCAAAATCGTGTGAACTGTCAGAATGTGTAGATCGATAGACTTCGTGCAAAACTATTACAGCACAAGGAAAATTCCTATCATTTTAAAGACAGACAGCAACAGAACAGGATCAAGTGAAGGGCAAACAAATTCCGAATACTGTAGGATCGCGATATTAAAAAAAAAAAAAAAGATGCCCTTGACTTGTTGTCAAGTCAGATTAGAATGCCACTAAAGGAGAAGCATGCTACAAGATGGAAAGACGAAAATAAGCTGTTTGCTCTAAATGTATTATATTACAGCACTCAGGCATACAGGTTTTGTCAGAATGTTTTATCCTCCCATCAATGTGTAGATTACAGAGGGGTGTGGAAGGCATACAAATAAAATGTGGGATAAGTGACAATATATTCCACCTTTTAAAGTGGAAGGTTTCCCTGATACTGATAAACTAGTGAATATGTCATTGGACGAAATATCTCTAATGGCAGATTTAACATATAGCAGCAAATCCGACAGTGCTATTGGCTTTGAGGACGTGGGGTTTGCGCGCACAGTACATTTCTTCCACTATTTGGCAGTTGCTTGTCCCACTTAGAATTATAAAATGTGGCAACAGGCAACAATGACTTAACCACAGTAGGCCTACAGAACGACAAATAGGACGTCGATCCCTTTGGCACACAGAGGTACATGTTTATGCTTTTTACGTGTGAATCTGTGTGTTTATATTCTTTTGATATCAACATAGTAAGCTGCAGCTCTATCTGATGTCATAAGTGTTTCTTCACGAATGTGTTGTAGCTTGCCACAGGATTCATGATTTTTATCACTATTTGTTCTTATTTTAGAAGCATTTTTAGAAACACCTATCTCTTCTGTTATTACACAAACTCGTGGAGGCAAAAAAATAATTAAAATATTTCGTAAATCACGTAGGAAACGGATGCAAAACAACCATTATGCTTACTAGGCATCTGACGTTCTTCTTTGTCTCCGCTTGGCGCGCTAGTGTCACTTCAGCTGTCAAACAATAACAACTTTTACAGCAGTGAGTGTCGCGACTGTGATGTTAGACTGTGGTGGTAGTGAGTGGTGTGTGGGAGATGGAGTTGGATGGGTGTGCCTGAGTCCTCGGCGTCCTGGCGATTGCACCGAGTTGAAATGCTTGATTGTTGGGCTAAGGGGCTCACGTTTTTCTGCAGCATTGATCTTCACTACTGGCGAATTTAGCAGGCAAGGAACAGCTCTCATCACGTGCAACCTGGTTAGGAAGTGCATCAGTCATTTGCGGTGTGCTACATATGCCGAGATGTATTGAACAACTTGTTAGCAACTACAAACAGGAGGGCAGTATTATATGGTGTCCACCTGGAGTCCTGAAGCCATTGGCCTCTTTGGCATTTATTTTAAATTATGCTTGTGGACTGTTCACTAAATACAGTACTTAAAGTTGTTAATTCTGCCTCGGTGTGAGCTATCCAGGAATCCAATTCCTTTCAGTGACCCCTTTTGGGACTGTGTGTGTCAATGTGGTAGTTTCTGTAAGCGCCAAGCTAGTATTTTGCAATGTTAATCTGGTGCTTCTAATCCTTGTTCGTTATCATTGAGTATTTGATACTACTGACCATAATTTCTATTTGTTTTAGACCTTATTACTCTTCCTGGGGCGAGTTAGTGGATTTGGCCAGTAACTAAAATTATGAGTCTAAGCCTAAAGGTGCATGTGTGGTGGTCCTGTGTGCATGCTTATATTTGCATTCTCTCTTACTTCATGTTGAGGAGCCCTCCAGGTTATACGTCAACATTTTAACTGGCCATCTGCCATTTGGTGTGTATTCAAATTACAGTGTTTATTAGTCCCTAAGAGGCCTCAGTAATGATATACCTTGACTTACTTAATCCTTTTTGATTATTGTGCAATTATTATATTAAATAACTTTATACATTGTTTCTTGTTATTGCTAGGAAGGTTAACTCACAATGTTTATGAGCAGGCCATTCCTATACTGAAGTTTTAATAGTTGCTTTCCTTGAAAATGATGTTTAATTGCTGTGTATGTTAATTTATATCAAGCTTGTTTGTTATTTGGTATATGTTGATAGCCTTGTATTGGCAGTGGTTGATGCAGTGCTTTTCTGCTGGTCAGGGGCAGCGATGTGTTATCCTTCTTCTTCAGTGACTTTCCTGTCATTGCATGAGGCCTAGGTGTTGGCTGGTCACACACACTTCTGTGGAACTCCTGCTCCAGCCAGAAGTTGAGTAGTTTATTGTCATTCTCTTGGTATTAGGAAGTGGTGACCATGTCGCCAGATTGGAACTTGGCTTTAGCGATTTTGAGGAAGTAATTTACTCAGTGTTTCTATTACTGTGAGGTCCTTGTTGGTGTATGATGAAAGCCACTGGGCAAACTGAGCACTGAGTCTCTTGATTTCTTTTAAAAAATAAGGGTTTGATTGTCATTATCATTTTAATATTGTTTTATGGGCCCAGTAGTTTATTTCAGTGGTTAACTTGATTTATGAGTAACAGCCTTGTGGCTAGTCATTGATGTATTACTGTTTGCTTTGGTTTTTACATGTAGGTAGCGTTTAGCCAGTTTGGTCATATCTTGTCTATGTGGGAGTGGAATAACATTTTCCTATGACACCAAAGTGTCGTCATTTGCTTTACACTCCCTAGTATTGTTAGTAAAAGGAAAATTTAAAGTGATTGTGTACCTCCTAGCGGTGAGATGGCTAATGGGCATTGGATACCAACATTAAATGTACTTCTGTTTAATTTCTTGCCTTGGAGTAGGCCTGGAGCTTACTGTAGCTGTGGAGATGTATGCATTTTAATCTCTTTTGTTTGACGTTTGTTGAACTTCTATGGCCCAAAAGAATGTGTTTGTTGCAGCTATTTTAGCTATAGCTAGTAAACAACAGAAAACAACAAAAAAGAGAAAGTAAGTCCGAGAATGGATGAAAAAGGTAGTGACTTGTCATATGATAATTACTGACTAAAATTATAACCACAGAAACAAATTATAGAGAAATAATAGAGAAACAAAACTGGTTAATGGGAGAGGCAACAACTGTCGACAATAAAATAAGTGTAACTGAGATTTCTGGCGACTGGCAGGTCATTCGAATGCTCGAGTTTTGTGCCATAATATCAGCAAACACATTTAGCAAAAATGGTATTGATACCTATGAAGTAATTATATCTGTTCTGCAATGTTACTCTCAGATAATTAATGTAATTTTTTTACATTTTACGATATGGTGAGGCTGATACATATTTTGCAGTCATTGTATGCATATGGCAAAGTCAACTGCGTTCCCAAATTAATAAAGAAAGCAATACCTTAGCATATTCTCCACTGACTACCGTAGAGTGGTAAATACGACTGCTACTGCATGGTGCTATTGCCACTGTTTTGTGTTAAAAGATTACTTGAAAGCTGAGTCTGAGAGATGTTATGATAAAATATGCACTGGAAACATAGACAGTGGCCACTAACACTTTGTGGCTGGTTTGTGAAGCTCTGCCAACACCTGAATGTCACATATTGTCAAACTGTCAACGTTCAATCTCACACACTCAGTACATATTGGCAATATTGAGAATATTCCTGGGGCCATCAATGTTGCTTGTCAGTATTTCTAATACTGACAATATCTTAACACATAGCCTCAAACAGTCAATATATTGACAGACTGACAATATTATTGAACATGTCAGAGCACTTAAGTAAAATGCAGAGCAGTGTTGGCAGCGGCCACCTTGATGTATGACAGGAGTGCTAGGTGCTCTGCTGACAACTGATTTTAAGTGATTAATTACTGAACTACTAACCTAACCACAACTTCGTGATGTATCCAAGAAAACAGCAGTCAACAACTTACGGCATAACTATTCATCACACTCACTTTGTTCATGGTGATTCAGGCTAACCTCTACAAGCAATGTCAACAAATAAATTGGCGCTAAAAACAAACTGAAATTTTCGCTATCATTGGTTATGCGTAACTATCCTTACACTGGCTTCAGGGGCAGACACATTACATGTTACAGATTATAGGCAATGCAGGCATGGATCATAGATATAAAATATACTGTTCAAAAGCAAGGAAACTTATTTTTGTACATACTTCTGCCGACTATTATCTGCAGGCAGCTGCATCGTCCAAACGGGGGTAGTCAGCACTCATTTTGGAGTGGATGAGGGGCTAGAAGCAATAATGAGTTCCATAACACTATCTTCGAGAATACCTTCGTTATTCCATGCTGCTTCAATTACTCGTTTCGTATGTATCACAGTAACCCTTTACTTAAGTATAGTAACTTTTTCCAGCCCCAGAACAATCAGACTCTCAGCTTTTTTCACAGGAACCTTTGTATTTTTAGTAGCAACATATCCTTGCACTTGCACCCTAATAAGTCCAGTTGCATTAAAGTGCCAGTAATACCAGTTTCGAATTATTTCAGAATGAAAACAGTCTTGGTTGCGAATTTATTTAATATCAATGACAGGTTTCATGATTTTGGGGCATCATCAGATTGTATATCAAAAGAAGAAACCAATCAATTAGTACAAATAGGGGAAAGGGCATGGTCCTAGCTTGCACTACTATGCAGATAAAACAAACTGAATGTAACATAAACCTACAAAAAAGTAGCCGGATATGAAACTCACCTGTCATAAATCCATGTGAGGTGGTCTGCAGTCTGAAGACTAGCTCGATGCAGCTCTCCATGCTACACTATCCTGTGTGAGCCTTTTCGTCTCTGAATAACTACTGCAACTTGCATCGTTCTGAAACTGCTTACTGTATTCATGTCTTGGTCTTCCTCTACGGTTTATACAGCCCATAGATTCCTCCAATTCTAAACTGCTGATCCTTCCAGTCTTCGTCATCCTCTTCTCCCTCATTTTCCTCCTTCTGTATAGCATGGCTTAATGTATAAATGCCATTTCTGTGATCCTCATCATCATTCTTCATTACTGCCATCACCCTCGTAAGTAGTAGGGCAACAGCACAATCACCCCACTCTGCATTGTTGCGAAATTTATTCAAGATGGCTGATCCAAGATGGCGGCCATAGATGTGCCAATGTCGAAGTGATGGCATGGTGGGAAGTTCAAATTTTGGTTCAAAAATAGGTCAGTTGGGCTACCTCCAGTAACCTATCCCTCCCTCCTCCCCCCATCCCTACACCCCTACCCCACTCCTCCTCTTCCCATATGGAAATTGGTGGGAAAAGGACTCAGTCTGTGTTGAGCTGCTGGGTAGGATGGACATAAGTCTTTACTTTGTATGCCTTGCTCCCCTCCACACTCTGGAAATTGGCAGGAAAAGGACTCAGTTTGTGCTGGGCAGCTGGATGTAAGTCTTTATTTTGCACACATTGTTTATTTAAGCAATTTAGGTTGTCATAGGCAGGAGCGCTATCCAGTGTATCTGTCATGAGGACCAGACTCCAACTGACCTGGTTCACAGTACCAGCACCAGAGGACACTGTCATCCCTTCCATTGTCCCCTCCCATGACGCAATTCAAGGTGGCGTTCTGAGCAAAAATGACAGGAAAAGGTATGTAGCTGCTGGAATGGTAAGACAAACATAATTTTGCACTGTGTTCAATGGACGACATGTCTGTGTTGGAGAAGGAGGAGTATATTAATGTCTGAGGACTGTGTCAATAGCATTGATATTTGGTGAAAACCAGTGATACTTATTTCCTTAATCATGACACACTTACACACCACATCTTAAATACCATAAAAGGGGAAGTGGGATGGAATCATGGTTGGTAGTCACAATTTATAATTAAGGCAGTTATTGACATTACCCTCTTTAAAACAAAACTGACGATTACAAATTGTGGACGAGCCACTAGATAAAACTTTGCAAATACAATTAGAAACCCAAGATACTCAGTAGTATAACAAACAATTCCGAACTAAGAAAAGTGGGTTACTGACAAACTTGAAAACTTCAAATGCCCTTATAGAACCTGCCTCAGAATAGATATAATGAAGCAATTACAGGCAAAGAGTGACTTAATAACACTTTAAAACTAGTGCCAAACTAAGATGCCATTACATAACATAACAGAATCACTTAATTAAAAAATTACAACAGAGACACTGACCTTAAAAAATGTTTATGTGCTCAGACATGTTATAAAAAATTACTAGAAAAAGCTGCACAAGAAACTCAGCAGATGCTATGCAGTTTAAGGTTTAGCCAGTTGCCTGACCCAAATACTTAAGAAAACAAGTTCGAGTACAAACAGGTTACATACAATATATATATCTACCAGCTTAACTCACCTTGATGGAAGGAAGATAAAGATTAAACTTTGGAAGGGGATATGTACCTACTCCGGTACTGGCCAGGTTCTTAAACACTGCCAGGCCTATACCTTGGATGACATTTCACTCCCTGCCAAGGTGCTGGCACAATTAAAATTTCTATCCGAATCACAAAGAAATTGCAATAACTCTGAAACATTAGAACACTGGGCAGAACCTTTGACTCACTTACACATGGACAACTGTATTAACAGAGTGCAGCCTTTAAAAACAGCAACATAAAATCATTTGATTGCAACAGACACAAAGCACTAGTAAAACTTCTGAGAAATTTTTGAAATAACGACCACCATTTAACTAGGCCAAGAAATCCTCATCATAATAATGAAGTTTAAAATCTCTGGGTGCATCGGTGAACAAACAATTACGATGACTTACTCCATAGCAGGTACATAATACGAGGGAGTGGGTTCCACAGCTTCACTGCTTCACCATTTCCCTTCAAGTTTTGTTCCCAGCGGAGTCACAGAACTTGTATCTCCAAGCTGCCAATGTCGGCAAAACGCCCAACCAATTTCACACCACAACATGTAAAGTCATCACGCTTGTTTGGCAGCTGTTGACTCTAGTCTCCACTGCAAATGTCACGAGATCTCTAGGGTTACCCGTTGAAGGCTAACAACCCACCCCACTTCGCCTGCGAAGCCGCAAGATAAGACACAAGGAAAGCAAAGATAGCTTACCTCAACCACAATCGATCTCAATGGTACATGAACAAAATAAGACTGGCGCTAGCTCGCTACGGCTCAACCTCGCCCTCCTAAGCCAGAGGACACCGCCCAGGGGTGGGATAGACCCTCCCTACTCATCCCAGCTTAATCTGGCTGAGATGTATCCTAAACAGCTTGCCCAATGCAATCTCCCTTACCTCCAAGTTAAGCGGGCTCAAGGGTCCCTATATCTTGGTTTTCATTTTCCCCTTAGTGTCTTGGCTAGACGGAGCTGCTAAGTTATGGATAAAAACCAGGTTCCCAATCTTTCCCAAACATGGTCTATGACCCTTGCTTAATCGAAGCTGCTGTCGCCGGTGGACTGCCTGGATATTCTGTCTGGCCCTTTGCCAATTCTCACAGAGGCTTTGAGGGATGACGGACGTTGGTAAGAGGTCGTTTATAATCCACAAATTTGACATGGAGAATTAATGGTATAGGCAAACATTAACGCCATGGGTGACATCCTGGATGCCTCATGTTTGGCCGTATTAAACGCTTGATTGAGCCAGAGCAAGGTGATATCCCATCTAGCAGGTGACCGGGCATGGTAGATGGTTAGGGCTGTTTTTAAATTCCAATCAACTCTTTCGGAAAATGACGTCTTAGGATAATAAGGCATGGAAGTAATATGTCTAATACCCTGATTGAAGCAGAAGTCCTTAAACACACAAGACAGAAAGGCGGGTGCTTACCAATGATTTCGGCGGTCCAAACCAGGATATAACCTTCGACAATTGCTGGATGGTGATTTCTGCAGTCACCCCCGAGCAGGAAGCAGCCATGTAAACTGGGAGAAAGCACCCACGACAACCAAGATTTAATGGTTGCCTTTCTTTGTCCGGGTCGAATATAGTCGATAAAAACTTTATCAAGGCGATACTTCTCCCTCTGTCAGTGTAGCAGCCCATGAGACACCCCAGAATCCGGCTTCGCCCGTTTGCAGAGATCACACTCTCTACCAGTCGCCTAATGTCGTGATAAAGAGAGGGCCACACAAAATGTTCATGGATCCTGGCCATTGTCTTATACAGGCCCAGACGGCCGCCAAGAACAGAATCGTGATAATACTGGAAAACCATCGGTACTAACTCAATGTGCAAACACACCCTCCATTGTCGATCGCCACTACCCTGCTTAAACAGCACCCCTTGTTGGAAGCAATAACGCGGCACCGAAACCCTAGCCATGACCCTTTCTCGAATCAGACACAACATGGGTCCTGCGCCTGCTTCTCCTTAAGACCACCAAATAGGTCAGGAAGGTCAGACAAAATCTCCTGAACACTAATGTCCTGTTCGTCTCGCTCCTGACCCTGGGAGTGCCGGCCAGGGTGGCCGAGCGGTTCTAGGCGCTACAGCCTGGAACCACGCCTCGGGCATGGATGTGTGTGATGTCCTTAGGTTAGTTAGGTTTAAGTAGTTCTAAATTCTAGGGGACTGATGACCTCAGAAGTCCCATAGTGCTCAGAGCCATTTGAACCATTTTCTTCCTGGGAGTCAGGTGTAAACATACAACTCAGAGCATCGGCAGTTGCATTATCTGGGCCTTTAATACGTCTGACTTGAAAACTAAAGGCAGATATACGGACTGCCCAACGTGCAGGACCCAACTTAATGCTTGGTTGTCTATCTCTAATACAAATTCGTTATGCCCCAAATAGAAACAAAAATTTTCCAAGGCAAAAACAACGGCAAGAGCCTCTAATTCATATACAGAATAGTTGGTTTCAGGAGCAGTCAGTCGCCGTCAGGCATAAGCTAGAGGTCGCCTTGTAACCTCCCCCTCACTTATCGACCTTAATGACAGTGAAAAATTAAACCGCGTGTACCTAATGGAAATTTGGGAAAAGCAATCGTCACCGAAGTTAATCTCTCGGTAAAGACGGAGGAAAGGGTTACATCTAAATGAAAGAAAAAAAGCAAATGAAATTGGTGGAAATTAATTTTGAAAAGGGGAAAGTTAATAAAGAAAGTAAATGTGCGGCCATTACGTTAACAATTAACTAGCGGTAATTAGATATTTGAGATTTGGGGGAAATTACGGTCGCCAGTCCTAAGGACAATTACTATAGTAACTGAAAAAGAAAGGTAATTACACATATAATTAGCACTAGAAGCGTGGCAACTGAAGGTTGACACGTGTAGTGTGAAAACTGAAAGTTTGTCAGAAGTAATAACTTTCGCTGCACTCTGACTTAATTTAGCAAAAGAATTAATAAAACCGGAAAACTGAAAGTTAATTTAGTGACTGAAATTAATAAGAAGCTTTCTTCCTTAAGCACATCGAAATTCAGTAAAATACGGTTAGTCTTGGACTACCTCAACAATCATTTCAAAAGCTACTTGAATCTACGCAATTTAGAAATAAGAGATTTAGCTTTGAACTTGAATTAAATGATTCTGAACAATTAACAATAGTAAGATTTAGTACATACCAAGCTGAGCTGCAGTCACAGGTAAGCTAAAATACGGTAACAAAACTCGCACTCTTAATTTGTGCTTGCGTAATCTAAATATTGTAGCCAGCTATGAATACTTAAACTGAACTTTGAAATTAAAGCAGTGAAATGGAATTATGCTGGCGTTTGAATTTCAACGACACTCGGGTTCATTTCGGAAAAGGAAGGGACCCTGCTTGGTAATGCAATTGGGACAATGAGCAACAAAAGTTCATACTAAATTGCTGTAATTTTGCGAGGCAAATGGAACAGTTTGAAAAGCTGAGGTCTGCCATACAGTTCTGAAACTTTACGTGCTTTTAGTCTTCCTTGTTGGTTGATTGAAGGTTTGAAGTCGTCGATCGAGGAGGTGGCGACAGTCACTCATTGTCGGCCGTCGCTGTTGCAGAAGCTGGATGTTGGCGCGCCTTCTTCTCGACACGGTCACCAGACGAAACGGGCTCTTGATGTGCGCCAGCTAATGCTTCCCATCCGCGACACCATGTTCGAAACTATCATCGCAAGTCGAGCGCAATTACATGCTGCCAAACCCTGAAAGCGCGGTAACTCGCGGGAGCTCCACACCACACACCTGCTCCACTCGCTACTCCCGCCAGACTCTCTCATGCTCTGCCCGCGCTCCACGCGGCAGAGTTAACACTACCAAAGATCCTACACACTTTCGTTCTCCACACGACCTATCGATGTAATCGTTCGATAGCAGTTTTCCCTAGGCAAGACCCAGCGTAAAAATACAAATAATCTTTACACAACAAACCAATTATACATCGACATAAATGCATAAATACACTCCTGGAAATTGAAATAAGAACACCGTGAATTCATTGTCCCAGGAAGGGGAAACTTTATTGACACATTCCTGGGGTCAGATACATCACATGATCACACTGACAGAACCACAGGCACATAGACACAGGCAACAGAGCATGCACAATGTCGGCACTAGTACAGTGTATATCCGCCTTTCGCAGCAATGCAGGCTGCTATTCTCCCATGGAGACGATCGTAGAGATGCTGGATGTAGTCCTGTGGAACAACTTGCCATGCCATTTCCACCTGGCGCCTCAGTTGGACCAGCGTTCGTGCTGGACGTGCAGACCGCGTGAGACGACGCTTCATCCAGTCCCAAACATGCTCAATGGGGGACAGATCCGGAGATCTTGCTGGCCAGGGTAGTTGACTTACACCTTCTAGAGCACGTTGGGTGGCACGGGATACATGCGGACGTGCATTGTCCTGTTGGAACAGCAAGTTCCCTTGCCGGTCTAGGAATGGTAGAACGATGGGTTCGATGACGGTTTGGATGTACCGTGCACTATTCAGTGTCCCCTCGACGATCGCCAGTGGTGTACGGCCAGTGTAGGAGATCGCTCCCCACACCATGATGCCGGGTGTTGGCCCTGTGTGCCTCGGTCGTATGCAGTCCTGATTGTGGCGCTCACCTGCACGGCGCCAAACACGCATACGACCATCATTGGCACCAAGGCAGAAGCGACTCTCATCGCTGAAGACGACACGTCTCCATTCGTCCCTCCATTCACGCCTGTCGCGACACCACTGGAGGCGGGCTGCACGATGTTGGGGCGTGAGCGGAAGACGGCCTAACGGTGTGCGGGACCGTAGCCCAGCTTCATGGAGACGGTTGCGAATGGTCCTCGCCGATACCCCAGGAGCAACAGTGTCCCTAATTTGCTGGGAAGTGGCGGTGCGGTCCCCTACGGCACTGTGTAGGATCCTACGGTCTTGGCGTGCATCCGTGCGTCGCTGCGGTCCGGTCCCAGGTCGACGGGCACGTGCACCTTCCGCCGACCACTGGCGACAACATCGATGTACTGTGGAGACCTCACACCCCACGTGTTGAGCAATTCGGCGGTACGTCCACCCGGCCTCCCGCATGCCCACTAAACACCCTCGCTCAAAGTCCGTCAACTGCACATACGGTTCACGTCCACGCTGTCACGGCATGCTACCAGTGTTAAAGACTGCGATGGAGCTCCGTATGCCACGGCAAACTGGCTGACACTGACGGCGGCGGTGCACAAATGCAGCGCAGCTAGCGCCATTCGACGGCCAACACCGCGGTTCCTGGTGTGTCCGCTGTGCCGTGCGTGTGATCATTGCTTGAACAGCCCTCTCGCAGTGTCCGGAGCAAGTATGGTGGGTCTGACACACCGGTGTCAATGTGTTCTTTTTTCCATTTCCAGGAGTGTATATACAAATAGTAATACAATTACAATATACAAAGACACAGAAATGTTATATCTTCAGGTAACAAAATAAGGAAAAAAATTTGCAGTGCAATAGATGGAAATAGGAGGATATGCATTTCCGGCGTTACAGCCTCTCCCCTTCACGTTCTAGAAGTAAAACTGCCGCTACCCCGGTATGACAGGCGTCGGTCTGTACCACAAAGGTACTATTAAAGTCCGGCACAGCCAACAATGGGGGATTAGTAATTGCAGTCTTAAGCTGTGTGAAGGCTCGCTGCTGATTTTCTCCCCATACGAAACCGCTATTCTTCTTCCGAAGATTATTAAGAGGGGCTGCAAGATGGGCGAAATTGGCAATGAATTTACGGAAGAAATTCGCCATGCCAAGCGAGCGACATCATTTTTATTCTGGGGAGGGGGAAAACCCTGTAAGGACTGGATTCTATCCTGGTCGATGCTTACGCCTTTTTTCAGATACCACATGGCCTAAGAAAGGTCATCTTAGATGGTTTGACGGCGAGGCCAGCCGAACGCAATCTTAGGAAAGCCTGCTACAGAAGAACAAGGTGTTCCTCAAATGTGCGACTGTAGAGAACTACGTCATCTAAATAGTTGTAGACACAGACGAACTCCAAGTCCCCTAAGATCACATCCAACAAATGGGACAACACAGCCGCACCAATGGCCAACAAAAAAAGGACCATGTTGAACTCAAATAAATTCCAATCTGTGCAAAACGCTGTCACAGGCTTCGATGATTCGGCAAGGGGGATCCTCATAATATGCCTAATTGAGATCTAAGATGGTGAACACATTAGCACCAGCAAACCAGGTAAAGCAATTGTGCAAATCGGGCAGTGGAACCGACTCCAACACCACTTTTTTGTTAAGCTTTCGGTAATCAACTACCATACGAAAATCGCTACCCTGGTCTTTTGGCACTAGAAATGTGGGCGAAGCATAGGGCGAAGTTGATGGTTTAATCACCCCTTCTTGTAGTATTTTATCTATTTTAGCTCTCAAAATCTTCATCTTCAGTGGAGACAGCCTGTAAGGGGCCTGACGGACAGGCACACTATCAGTTAATTGGATGTCATACTTAAAAATCTCTGTCTCCCCCAACTTATCTGATAAGACTTGAGGATAGCGCTCCAAGACCTGGTTGCACTTGATGCACCGTAAGACAACCCATGTCAACCTGCACATTGCACACATAGCTCACATTCCCTGCATAAGATCGCTGACATGAACACAAAGAGAGATGATGGTGAGGCGCTAACTTAAAATAAAAAACACTCCAAGCGTAATCGAATACCAAACCGGCATGCTGGATGAAATCACACCCGAGCAACAAAGGGACCCTCAAATTTTTAGCTATCAAAAATCTATGAGGCCATGAGAATTTATCGACGTGCAACCACCCCTGAACCTCCCCTACTAGTGGTAACTCTCGCCCATCAGCGACCCAACATCTCTGAAGTGGAGAATGTGGAGACGAAAACCTGCACAAATGTACAAATGTCTGTACTCTATGTGCCAGTCATAATCAAATAAAGATACAGAACTACCCGACTCCAGCAATGCACACTCTGGCTCCTGTCCTACCCCAGCACAGACAAAAGGGAGCGCCGGAACATGCATCGCCTGAATGGCTTTACAGTTCACTGGCCAGTTAGTAAACTCATCCCCTTTTCCTATCCTCTGGCGTCAGCTACTTTAACGAGGGCTCCTAAGTACCGGACAATCCCATACTAAATGGTCGCCCACATGGCAACAGTAGCAATGCCGAACTCCTAAATTGGAACTGGCTATTAATAGAGTTACTACATGTTGGTGCCTCAGATACTACTTTCCCTTGTGCAGTGGAAAGCTGTTCAACCGCCCCAGAAATAGTGTGAATAGAATCAACCATATGTTGAAACTGTTCCAGGGAGCAAGGGCGCTGTACAAGGTTCAACCTGGCTCGATCGTTTACCCACATGCCTTCCAAAAAACGTTCGATACAATCAAGATCAGAAAAATTCGAAAATACTTCTATTTCGGTCGTCATATAGGCGCTGCTGTATTTTACCTGCCGCGTGGGATTAGCCGAGCGGTCTGAGGCGCTGCAGTCATAGACTGTGCGGCTGGTCCCAGTGGAGGTTCGAGTCCTCCCTCGGGCATGGGTGTGTTTGTTTTTAGGATAATTTAGGTTAAGTAGTGTGTAAGCTTAGGAACTGATGACCTTAGCAGTTAAGGTCCATTAGATTTAACACACATTTGAAATCTTTTTTTCTTTTATCAGCTTTTATTAGTTTGAAAAGCTGAGGTCTGCCATACAGTTCTGAAACTTTACGTGCTTTTAGTCTTCCTTGTTGGTTGATTGAAGGTTTGAAGTCGTCGATCGAGAAGGTGGCGACAGTCACTCATTGTCGGCCGTCGCTGTTGCAGAAGCTGGATGTTGGCGCGCCTTCTTCTCGACACAGTCACCAGACGAAACGGGCTCTTGATGTGCGCCAGCTAATGCTTCCCGTCCGCGACACCATGTCCGAAACTATCATTGCAAGTCGAGCGCAATTACATGCTGCCAAAACCTGAAAGCGCGGCAACTTGCGGGAGCTTCACACCACACACCTGCTCCACTCGCTACTCCCGCCAGACTCTCTCATGCTCTGCCCGCGCTCCACGCGGCAGAGTTAACACTACCAAAGATCCTACACACTTTCGTTCTCCACACGACCTATCGATGTAATCGTTCGATAGCAGTTTTCCCTAGGCAAGACCCAGCGTAAAAATACAAATAATCTTTAGACAACAAACCAATTATATATCGACATAAACGCATAAATATATACAAATAGTAAAACAATTACAATATACAAAGACACAGAAATATTATATCTTCAGGTAACAAAATAAGGAAAAAAATTTGCAGTGCAATAGATGGAAATAGGAGGATATGCATTTCCGGCTTTACACGTGCCCCACATTGTCTGAGGATGTTCGTGTAACCTAAACAGACTCAGAAAATGTCCCAAAAAAGAAACAGCGGAAATGCATATGCTCGATACATCAAGTAAATTTAGCATTCGTTTAATTAACCATAAATCAATTTTTAGACCATAATAATTGAGTGGAGACACTCCTAATCTTACTCCACTCTGTCATCTTGCACAAAATAAAACAGGTTGACAACATATTAAAATTCATAGAAAACATAGAAAATGGTTTAGCTATTCCAAAATCATAAAAATTCGTAACACTATCAAGAAATGGAATGCTATTTACAAAATTAATCGGAGTACATGGTAAAAAAAAAACAGGTATATTAAAATACGCAAATTATTAATTAATTACATAGAATACACATTTTATATAACCTTTTCATAATGATTATTCTCGTCATGAGAGTCCAATTAAAATAATCTTCAGCAGATCGAAAAAACCATAAATATTGACAGCAGAATTCTTTCAGCTGTCCGGGAAGAAAAACAACTCCACCTTCCGTACTCGCAAGTACGAAGAATGCCGACAGCGGCACGGAGAGCCTACAGCGGCACAAGAGCCGACAGCTGCTCCGCCTCGCCAGTATTGTTGCGCCCGCCTGTGCGGCACGCTTGATCTCATTCGCCCTTGTAACGGCATCCCCGTTTCACTAAATCTTTCAGAAAACCTCACTCCCGATTAATCTCAAGGACTCCATCAATACTATCACAGTGGATAACTCAACACTGTCCATCATCACACGCATGTACTAGCCTGAAACTTAAAACAGCGTCTAAGTACATCGGCAGTGACTAATAAAACACACATTCACTAAATCTTACAGCAAGTTACAAAATCATATTTACATTCCTTAATCTACTGTGACTCAGCTGAAAACTTAAACTAGCAGCTTGGTTTTTTCAGTTGATTAGATCATGATTAAATTGATTAAAATTAAATTGATTAATCAAAATTAATTTCTTATTAATTACAACTTCTTTAATGACCTTGGTCAGTCAAAAGCATGGCAATCTAGCAAATCGTTAAATCTTACACTCTATTTTACATACTGTATAAATTACCCATTGTGTGGTATTAATCGATACTAGGTCGGTACAATTTCAAGTCTACAATGTTCCGTATACTTAATAGTTTTCCAGAGCTTGGATACTCTAAGCAATAAGCATTTGTGTGAGGTATACCATTGACTTTATATGGTCCATTATAAACAAACTTAAATTTAGAGATTTCATGGTCTATCTCCCTCGATTTCTCATGAGCTTTTACAAGTACTAAGTCTCCGATTGCAAACTTAGCAAAACGCGCTTTAGCATCATGACGACGTATGCGAGCATCGGCTTTTAGCTTCATTACTCCTCGCAAACGATCTTTTTTCACACCAATACTAATGTTAATCCGTGGAGGGAATTTGATTATCACTTCCAATTCACTTTCTACACTTTTGTCAATGCCGAAATTCCTCATGTTACGGCAGTTCAAACTCATTCCTACGTCAATGTCATCCGGCCAGTTAACAATGTGTATAGGCTGGTATTGCCTATGCACACTGTCTCCTGCCTCGTCAAAACCAACTACCATTGTTTTATCTAGTGACATACATGTCAAAGTTTTGCTTTCACAGTTAATCACTGCACGGTACTTTAGTAGCCAATCTAACCCGATAATTACTTCCGTAGTTAAGTCTGGCACGACGACAAACTCTTGTTCAAATCGTGCCCCACATATCTCGAAGTTGACAAAAATCTGTTTTGTGACCGGTTTACTGGCCTTCCCAGTAGCACCGATAATTTTCACTCCTGTTACTGGCATAACTACGATGCCAGGTCTGTCTTTCAGTAACTCAAATATTTTCCCAGATACAGCACTCAATTCTGCACTGGTGTCAATCAACACGTTTAGTTGTAGGTCGTGCATATTAACAGACACTACTATCTGTCTACACTTGTCCTCGACTGTTTCCTTATTTTCCCACAGTAAATCCTCGTCTATATCCAGGTCATTCCAGAAAAAACCATCCGGCTTTGATCCTAAATCCGGTTTATCTGGCGGCTTTTTCAGCCTCTGTTCACATACAGTTTTAATTTCAACACGTCTGTCCTGAGGCTTAGTCTGTAGCTTCGCCTCCAATACCGAAACCTTTTCCTGTAACTCGTCAACTAGTGAGTGTTGCTTTGCTATCAGTTCACTAATTGTCACCTTCGTTGATTCCTCTTTAGTCAGATTGATCTCATCTGCTAATCTGCCTGGAGAAATATGCCCAGTAGTATCTGCAATTACTTCCTCTAGATCTGCGCAACCCACACTGCTATCGTCTGACCGTATAATGTCAGCTCTAACCTCATACACGCTGTAATCTATGTGCTTTTCTACCAATTGTGTCCGGCTATCACTAAAATTTTCGTAATCTTTCTCCTTAATACTCTCGCAATGTTTAAACTGGAGGTTTGCGTCGGATGGGTCGGCTACTTCTACCACTATAACTTTCGGTAAAGTCTGCCGGTCAGGGCCAGAACTTTCCGTTACTACTTCAACATCCAACTCCTGCGGGACGAAACATGACGAATCTTGCTCGTGCTCCCCATTAACATCAACTATTTCTGGTAAAGTCTGCTGGTTAGGGCCAGAACTTTCCATCACTTCACAAATACTATCTTCCTGTGGGACGAGACGCGGCAAATCCTGCCCGCGCTCCCTATAAACACTTCTCCCGTACAGGCCCCTATAATCTCTTAGTTCGTCGTATAAGCGACCGAACTGCCTTAACCAGACCTCATCCCTCTCTTCATCCCCTCGCTCAATGACGGACGTTTTATCCGACATCTGATATTCTCTCAACACTTGCGAATCATTCTTAAACTCAATCTCCAGTTCCGCTGTGGGTGTTACAGCTGCCACTTCATAATCGATTTCCGGAACACTACTTAAATTGTTCTCACTGACAGTGAATGTATTTTCTACTGCCGTGTATACAGCTGATCTACTACTTGTGGGCGCACTCGTTTCTCCTAACACTGGCACACTCTCCCGCCGTTGATTATTCCATACGGAATTTTCATAACGACGACACCTGAGTTTTCTCCTGTTATTTGGCCGCCAAAATTTCTCCACGCCCGGTCGGCCCCTCACCGGCGCGGCTAATGGTTTCCCTGTCTCGTCCCAGCAGATACGCTCCCTGGATGCTGCTGAGGCGGCTGATCACACCCTCTGGCGTTATTACTATTCTGCGCAGCCCGTATCACGCTAGTGTGATACTGGTTTCCGTCATTCCTGTTATTATTTGCAGTGTACCGATTATTATTACAGTCCGAACCATTATTGTTATTGCTGCCATGGTTGCGGTATGCATTATTCCCATGGTTATTGTTGTTGTGGTTGCTGTGGTACCCGTTGTTGTTACCACGGCCTCTACCACTGTCGCGATTATTGCGCCAATAGTCCTCGTCCTCAACTCTTCCCAGGAAATCATTGATTGTCCTGTGATTGCTTCCTACATAGCGTTTTGTATCATCTGGAAGCTTCTTGTAGAGTTCCCAGACTATTTCGGATTCCGTGCGGCGATCACGCAAATATTCCAACTTGCGGATCCAGCCCTCACAAAACTCCTTCATCGAGCCGCGCGAATTCGCATCGAAAGGCCTCGATACGACAAATTCGCGCCAGACACTTTGCTGTTTTTGCTCTGACCAGTATTCAGCCAGAAACAAATTTTTAAATTCGTCAAAAGTCAGGTTCGTAATGTTAAGGTTTAAGCCCCAATGCTTGGCATCACCAGCCAACACATCAATAATCGCATTAAATTTTTCTCTTATTAGTCCATGATCTGGGTAAAACCCTTTCACAATTCTTAATGAAATCCGTCGCGTGTACACCGCCTTTTTTCAAGGGGTCGAACCGCTCCTCTTTCGTCAACAATTCCGAACTATGTGCATAGATTGGCACATAGCTCTGTTTTTCGTCAAGTTTCTTTTCTAATTTCGACACTCTCGTAATTACTTGGCAAGTGGTTGTCGCAAGCGTTTCTACTTCCCTCTTTTTCTCTTCGCAGGTATTAGCCTGCTTCGTCACTTTGGTATCTACTTCGGATACCAAAGCCTTTAAAGTTTCCACCTTCTTTTGATCCTCTTTTCTCACTAATTGAATTTGTTCCGTCACCTTATTCTCGATGATCGGAGCAACTGCGTCTCCTACACTTTTCTCGATTCTGCTAATTTCGGAATCAAAACGAGTATTTATGCTCGCAATTTCCGCCTGAACATCTATCATTTCTTGTTTAAGATTACCGATTTCGGTATTAATTACAACAATATCTTCTTTGATTTTATCAACTTTTGTGTTAACAACTCCAACATTGTTGATAACAACGTTAATAGCTTTGTTCTGATTGTCTAGCGTCCGTTCAATTTTTTCAGACTGAGCTTCTTGCTTGGCAGCCCGAGCTTCTTGCTTGGCAGCCTGAGCTTCTTGTTTGGCAGCCTGAGCTTCTTGCTTGGCAGCCTGATCTTCTTGCTTGGCCGATTGACTCTTGAATTCGTTAATCAAAACATTCAATAAATCAGTTAAATTCCCGGAAACTACCGGTTTTACTTCCGTAGCGGCTTCCTCTTTAATTGTCCCCCCGTATTCGTCATCAAGGAATTCAGATTAGATTTTCACTTCCGATTCCGAAACATTTTCTAAAGTTTGGAATTCCATTTCTGCTCTTTGTTGCGTTTCGGCGGTCGCGTCTTTCATGCTCGCCGCCTGCCCCTGAACAATGGGTACCGCGGTGCGCGTTTCCCACTGTTCGACCGATTGTTCCGTATCCAAGTCTACCAAATTTTGGCAATTGTTGCCTTCACTCATTTTAATAATTTTCAATATAAATGCCAAATCTCGAATATAATTAGGATTACTCCCACTACTTATTCTCGCTGACGTAACGGCCTGTACGTAAGCAGTACTTTGTTACGAGATTTGCACCATACAAAATTCGTGTCCAGAACAACCTCAAAACTGAAGTTTGTCCTGTCACCAGGTCGCCACGTGTAACCTCCCCCTCACTTTTCGACCTTAATGACAGTGAAAAATTAAACCGCGTGTACCTAATGGAAATTTGGGAAAAGCAATCGTCACCGAAGTTAATCTCTCGGTAAAGACGGAGGAAAGGGTTACATCTAAATGAAAGGAAAAAAGCAAATGAAATTGGTGGAAATTAATTTTGAAAAGGGGAAAGTTAATAAAGAAAGTAAATGTGCGGCCGTTACATTAACAATTAACTAGCGGTAATTAGATATTTGAGATTTGGGGGATATTACGGTCGCCAGTCCAAAGGACAATTACTATAGTAACTGAAAAAGAAAGGTAATTACACATATAATTAGCACTAGAAGCATGGCAACTGAAGGTTGAGACGTGTAGTGTGAAAACTGAAAGTTTGTCAGAAGTAATAACTTTCGCTGCACTCTGACTTAATTTAGCAAAAGAATTAATAAAACCGGAAAACTGAAAGTTAATTTAGTGACTGAAATTAATAAGAAGCTTTCTTTCTTAAGCACATCGAAATTCAGTAAAATACGGTTAGTCTTGGACTACCTCAACAATCATTTCAAAAGCTACTTGAATCTACGCATTTTAGAAATAAGAGATTTAGCTTTGAACTTGAATTAAATGATTCAGAACAATTAACAATAGTAAGATTTAGTACATACCAAGCTGAGCTGCAGTCACAGGTAAGCTAAAATACGGTAACAAAACTCGCACTCTTAATTTGTGCTTGCGTAATCTAAATATTGTAGCCAGCTATGAATACTTAAACTGAACTTTGAAATTAAAGCAGTGAAATGGAATTATGCTGGCGTTTGAATTTCAACGACACTCGGGTTCATTTCGGAAAAGGAAGGGACCCTGCTTGGTAATGCAATTGGGACAATGAGCAACAAAAGTTCATGCTAAATTGCTGTAATTTTGCGAGGCAAATGGAACAGTTTGAAAAGCTGAGGTCTGCCATACAGTTCTGAAACTTTACGTGCTTTTAGTCTTCCTTGTTGGTTGATTGAAGGTTTGAAGTCGTCGATCGAGGAGGTAGCGACAGTCACTCATTGTCGGCCGTCGCTGTTGCAGAAGCTGGATGTTGGCGCGCCTTCTTCTCGACACAGTCACCAGACGAAACGGGCTCTTGATGTGCGCCAGCTAATGCTTCCCGTCCGCGACACCATGTCCGAAACTATCATCGCAAGTCGAGCGCAATTACATGCTGCCAAACCCTGAAAGCGCGGCAACTCGCGGGAGCTTCACACCACACACCTGCTCCACTCGCTACTCCCGCCAGACTCTCTCATGCTCTGCCCGCGCTCCACGCGGCAGAGTTAACACTACCAAAGATGCTACACACTTTCGTTCTCCACACGACCTATCGATGTAATCGTTCGATAGCAGTTTTCCCTAGGCAAGACCCAGCGTAAAATACAAATAATCTTTACACAACAAACCAATTATACATCGACATAAATGCATAAATGTATACAAATAGTAAAACAATTACAATATACAAAGACACAGAAATGTTATATCTTCAGGTAACAAAATAAGGAAAAAAATTTGCAGTGCAATAGATGGAAATAGGAGGATATGCATTTCCGGCGTTACAGCCTCTCCCCTTCATGTTCTAGAAGTAAAACTGCCGCTACCCCGGTATGACAGGCGTCGGTCTGTACCACAAAGGTACTATTAAAGTCCGGCACAGCCAACAATGGAGGATTAGTAATTGCAGTCTTAAGCTGTGTGAAGGCTCGCTGCTGATTTTCTCCCCATACGAAACCGCTATTCTTCTTCCGAAGATTATTAAGAGGGGCTGCAAGATGGGCGAAATTGGCAATGAATTTACGGAAGAAAATCGCCATGCCAAGCGAGCGACATCATTCTTATTCTGGGGAGGGGGAAAACCCTGTAAGGACTGGATTCTATCCTGGTCGATGCTTACACCTTTTTTCAGATACCACATGGCCTAAGAAAGGTCATCTTAGATGGTTTGACGGCGAGGCCAGCCGAACGCAATCTTAGGAAAGCCTGCTACAGAAGAACAAGGTGTTCCTCAAAGGTGCGACTGTAGAGAACTACGTCATCTAAATAGTTGTAGACACAGACGAACTTCAAGTCCCCTAAGATCACATCCAACAAATGGGACAACACAGCCGCACCAATGGCCAACAAAAAAAGGACCATGTTGAACTCAAATAAATTCCAATCTGTGCAAAACGCTGTCACAGGCTTCGATGATTCGGCAAGGGGGATCCTCGTAATATGCCTAATTGAGATCTAAGATGGTGAACACATTAGTACCAGCAAACCAGGTAAAGCAATTGTGCAAATCGGGCAGAGGAACCGACTCCAACACCACTTTTTTGTTAAGCTTTCGGTAATCAACTACCATACGAAAATCGCTACCCTGGTCTTTTGGCACTAGAAATGTGGGCGAAGCATAGGGCGAAGTTGATGGTTTAATCACCCCTTCTTGTAGTATTTTATCTATTTTAGCTCTCAAAATCTTCATCTTCAGTGGAGACAGCCTGTAAGGGGCCTGACGGACAGGCACACTATCAGTTAATTGGATGTCATACTTAAAAATCTCTGTCTCCCCCAACTTATCCGATAAGACTTGAGGATAGCGCTCCAAGACCTGGTTGCACTTGATGCACCGTAAGACAACCCATGTCAACCTGCACATTGCACACATAGCTCACATTCCCTGCATAAGATCGCTGACATGAACACAAAGAGAGATGATGGTGAGGCGCTAACTTAAAATAAAAAACACTCCAAGCATAATCGAATACCAAACCGGCATGCTGGATGAAATCACACCCGAGCAACAAAGGGACCCTCAAATTTTTAGCTATCAAAAATCTATGAGGCCATGAGAATTTATCGACGTGCAACCACCCCTGAACCTCCCCTACTAGTGGTAACTCTCGCCCATCAGCGACCCAACATCTCTGAAGTGGAGAATGTGGAGACGAAAACCTGCACAAATGTACAAATGTCTGTACTCTATGTGCCAGTCATAATCAAATAAAGATACAGAACTACCCGACTCCAGCAATGCACACTCTGGCTCCTGTCCTACCCCAGCACAGACAAAAGGGAGCGCCGGAACATGCATCGCCTGAATGGCTTTACAGTTCACTGGCCAGTTAGTAAACTCATCCCCTTTTCCTATCCTCTGGCGTCAGCTATTTTAACGAGGGCCCCTAAGTACCGGACAATCCCGTACTAAATGGTCGCCCACATGGCAACAGTAGCAATGCCGAACTCCTGAATTGGAACTGGCTATTAATAGAGTTACTACATGTTGGTGCCTCAGATATTACTTTCCCTTGTGCAGTGGAAAGCTGTTCAACCGCCCCAGAAATAGTGTGAATAGAATCAACCATATGTTGAAACTGTTCCAGGGAGCAAGGGCGCTGTACAAGGTTCAACCTGGCTCGATCGTTTACCCACATGCCTTCCAAAAAACGTTCGATACAATCAAGATCAGAAAAATTCGAAAATACTTCTATTTCGGTCGTCATATAGGCGCTGCTGTATTTTACCTGCCGCGTGGGATTAGCCGAGCGGTCTGAGGCGCTGCAGTCATAGACTGTGCGACTGGTCCCAGTGGAGGTTCGAGTCCTCCCTCGGGCATGGGTGTGTTTGTTTTTAGGATAATTTAGGTTAAGTAGTGTGTAAGCTTAGGGACTGATGACCTTAGCAGTTAAGTCCCATTAGATTTAACACACATTTGAAATCTTTTTGTCTTTTATCCAAGCCAAAATTTTTCCAGAACCCCAAAACAGTTGGTTAGGGATAAATCAAACCTCATTATAGACTTCAAATAAGACAATCTGAATTTAAAACACATTTACCATGCACATGTGGGAACTCACATGCCGTTCAATGATTTTGTAAAGATATGTGCTGATTGCTGGAATTATTCACAGTATGGGTTTCTCGTTATTGATAAAACAAGAAAACTGAATGATGGTTGGTACAGGCGAAACTTTCAAGAGTTCGTGTGTATATAGAAGGTAAGAGAAGTGAGTACATCAGTACACGCTGCTCCATGGACAAATTCGCGCACATATCTTGCACTCAACCCGAGAGAATAGGTGTTCCAAAACAGAACATTCGCTTGTACACAGATGCGCAAATACAGGCTATTGTGCATAAAGTTGGAGGTATGGGCAGGTAGCCAGAGACGTATTACCAGATTCTTCTGAGAATAATCAATGCATTAAATGAGATAGTTAATGAAATCGGTAAGAAGGTAATCGACTTAACTGAAAAGGTCGATGTTGTTGAGGGGAAAATAGATGTAGATTACCTTGTTGTTGAGAAGGTGGAGTAGGCACATAGTAAGAGGAAGAAGAGTGGATATATAAAGCCTCACGCTGCGGAGATGTCTGATTAGCATACACCGAGGTGTCAAAGAGTCAGAAAGTGATCCAAGCGCGGAAAGCGGTTCGAGAGAAATTAGGTTACTAAGGTTAGGGCATATGGATCGACAGGAAACACTAAGAGAGACCTTTAAGCCGGTAATTGAATCTCTCAGGCAGATCTCAGCAAAAACAAAACCACACGATAATGATGGTGTTGCCATTGACGAATTCATTATCCATCACACCCTTGCTCAGTTAGATAGAACATTCGGCGTTAGCAGGGGGAGACCGTACATATTAGGCGTGCATCTTATAACTGTAGCTGATGACACAATACAGATTGGTGATAGGCAGTTTGAGAGAACACCTGGCTTAATGAATCTTATTTTCCTAAGACCTACCAGAAAACCTACAAATTATTCAGTTAATAATAGGGAAATGTGCAATAATTATTCATGAATACAAGACACTGAAAATAAATCTGGCGACTACCTGCCAACACATCGTATTTAATAAACGATGCATTAGTTACTCCAAGATACGTTAAAACAGTGTTTATTAACAAGAGCGCTAATGAATGTATGTTTCGTTATAAATGGAAGTGTGAAGTGACTATTATACAGAGTGAAATTAGGAAGTTATTCATCAAGAAAGAAGTCATTTACAAGAATCTTTTTGGTCTGCATTTTGAACTTTCAAGAGTTGTTTCTCTGCTAATTTTTGATTATTTGTGTAGAAATATTAGGTTTGCTGTTGAGAAGATTGCAACTAAAACTCAAATTAGGCACAATAACAAACTTCAGCAGTTAATTTGGCAACCTAATACAACCAGTCCGGTAAGTAAATCGAACTGTAAGTTTTATCCAAGAGTGGTAAACTTAACTGAAATAGGTTTAACACAGATGAACAACAGTTGTTCAACAAGAGTTTTAAGTATAATGTGCATAACAGGTTCAATAAAGATGCAGTAAAAGATACATAAGTTGAAGAAAAACATGTTGATGTTGCAGTTGAAAAAGTTATTTCTGAGGAGCTAAATAAAGTAAATACAATGTGGTCTATGGAAAACAGATCGATTAAGAGTATAAATAGTAAATTGCATAAAAATAAAGTGATCATTACTAAAGCTGATTAAGGGAACACTGTAATTGTAGTTAGCAAAGATGAATACATTAAGAAAACTAAAGAATTTTTTGCTAATAATAATATTGTGAGAATTGAGAAAGATCTTACTGGTGAAGCACAGAAAAAACTTAATGATAGGTTTAATAAATATAAAGATATTGTTACACCGTTTGAGAATCTGACTTTGCGAAACATGAACCCACAGACACCTACTTTAAGGGCCCAACTTAAGGTCCATAAAGAGGGGTGCCCTGTGAGACCAATCGTGAACAATATAGGGCGTCCCTTCAGTAAAATTGCACGAAAATGTTTAAACACATTAAAAAACACTTTCGACTCCGTAAACAATTTTCCGTGAAGAATAGTAAACAATTAATTGAGCAAGTTAGAAACATCCTCACTACAGCTAGTATTAAGCTGTTATCTCTGGATATTGTGAATTTATACATTAATATCCTGATATTGTGAAAAATAATTTAATGATGAGTAATTTGGCAGACAATGAAAGTGAGGAGTTTATAGACTTTTTGTCTCTTATGCTCAAATACAACTTTTTCCGGTTCAATGACGAAATTTATGTGCAAAAATACAGTCTCAGTATGGGAAACGCGAATTCTGGTTTTTTAGCTGACATCTTCATCAATCGCCTTGAAACCAGATGGTTTCACGATAATGCTGAGTTGAAAAGAAAATTGTCTTTTATGTTAGTTACGTTGATGATACATTATTGCTTGTGAATGGCGATGAAAATGACATTAACGAAATTGTGTTCTCATTTAACGCTTTACATGCTAAAATAAAATTCACATATGAACTTGAAACTAATGGGGTTATTAGTATTTTGGATCTATAGGTAAGGAATAGTGACAGAAGGCTTCATTTTGGCATATTTCTAAAAAAAGACATACACTGACTGTATCATAAACTATCATGCAGCCCACCCTAATCAGCATAAAATTGCGTTTTTTCAGATTTGCATTTAATCATGTTTTCTGTACCCCACTTTCTGAAGAGGATCGTAAAACTGAGTTAGATATTATTTTTTCCATAGCTAAATCAAATGATTATCCGCTACCCTTTGTTCAAAAAATTTATGAAAACTTTGCCAATAAATATAAAGACATGGGAGCAAATGAAGCAATTGTAGGGAAAAATGATACAATGAAATATATTTCTTTACCATACTATAGGACAGTTAGTCTTAAAGTTTCAGCTGTTTTTAGGAAACTCAAGGTTAAGATTGCTTTTTCAACTAAGAATAATTTGGGACAAATTTTAGATCATGGCATAGATAAAGTAAAAGTTTTATAGCAGTCAGGGCTTTACAAAATACTTTGTCCAGTCTGTAAAGCATGTTACATAGGTCAGACTAGATTTGCTGAACATGTCACCATTGACAGAAAGGAAATGGCTCGTAGGTCGAATTTTGCAGCCCACATTATAAATAGTGGACATGAACTTCCTCGAATTGAGATGCAGGTGAGGTTATAACATAGAGTGGAAAAGGGAAATTATCTTGATTTGCTAGAGGATATAGAGATCTTTTGTCATCATAGATCAGCTAGCGTGTGTCTTCTCAATGAGCAGGTGATGGTGAGGGAAGTTCATTTTTGGGAGCTCTTCACCGAGCATTTGCTTGATGGGAATAGAAATGATAGGACAAGGAAACACAAGAGGGGGCATGGAGGAGGGAGGTGTGAAAAGGGGGGTGGGAGATAAATAGATTGGTGATATGAATGACGTTATTGTGACTAAGTTTGTGTTAACACCCTTTAATTGGGCTTTTGCCGTCTTGTCGGCTGCACCAACAGGCATATGGTGTGCATTTATGTGTCATGATATACAAGGACACCGTAAGAGCCCCTATGAGTTCTCAATTCATCCTATCGATCCTGTGTTAACTTTCCCATGTATGAAGTGTGCTAGCACTTTATTTTTGCATTTGGTCTTGTTTCTTAATACGTTTGTTTATTTCGTGTCCATAATTTTCTTATCTCAACTTAGTTTACATTACATGTTCATTCAGCAATGTGGCGCCATCTGCCAGAAAAAAACCGATCTTCCTGAATATAATTAACTGTACGCTAGATGGATGCCAACACCGTTTTACGTTTTGCATTATGATTAACTTCGCTCTTCGATAATATGATAAATAGTTTAAAATTTTTTTCTATAGTATGCTTCTCATCTATGTTTATTCCTTTTTTACTAATTTGTACTATCGCTTTTTGGCGTATATAACTACACTACGTGACTGACAAAATCTTTGTCAATGTATCCATTTTATGTAAATATTTTAGTATTATATCATTATATTTTACCTCACATTGTATGTTATTTCTTCTTCTCATTTTTATTTTAGCTGTATCTATTTGAATAGAGGGCGGGTTTGCTTTACAGCGCCCCTTACGGTTTCTCGTTGTCATAGTCAATTCTCGATGTATCACTTTATGTATGACCTCTGCTTAAGACAGTATTACTACTCAGGGCACATATTCGTTGAAAGGTAAATTTGTATGTGCATTTTAAATGGTTTAATGCGTCTATATACATTTAATTGGTTTTACGTTGCTTTATGTACATTCATTCATTTTGTCACTGTTATAATTTTTTTTTATTCTTGTATTTGTAGCATTGATGATGGCTGTTGATCAGTTGAGATCGATTTGCAAAAGTGAATAAACAAAACATGATTTTGCGACTGGTTGCTGCTTATTTGGTAATTTTATGGTTTACGGTTGCTGCACAACTTGGGAGCCACATGGAGCCCGTCATTCATAAGTTGGAATGATGCTAACGATTTGCTTTATAATGGGATGCACAGTCCACAACCACCTTGGTAGCATAGTATGTGTGCTAGGAGACACATTTAAGGAGGGGGATGGTATTCTAGACAAACTGTCAGTGGAATCAAACACTCCAGGATATAACTACTGGGGACTGGAACGAAGATTCAGAAACGCTTGGCACAAGGTGATAAGGGGGTTAATCTGCTCGACGAAGCGTGTATGGAACATGACATGGCATACATTGCAAATAAAGGTCTCTCAAGTCGTCACATTGCAGACAGGGTTATAGCTGATAAGACTAAGGCGATACGCGGAAGAAAGGATACTGGTATAGGTCACCGCATTGCAGGAATTGCAGATGATAAAACCATTCGTGGAAAAATTAAGTTGAGTTTAGGACTGATGAATTTCAAGCGAGTTATGTTTGAATGTTGTACGTTGTGCACTAAAGAAGAATAAAGAGAAGGGCAGGAAGCAAAACCGTTTGAACTATATCCTCACAGGGACGTATGCAGCTAAAAACGCTCTGAAGCAGAAACGCATAAGAAGAAGAAGAAAAGGATCGGTTAAAGCAGCTCGACCTCTATCAATACCCAAGACGTTTGGTAGTTTTGTTCCATTCCTCGTCCCAGCCCTCTCCTCTCTCTCGGTAGCAAGGTCCCTTGCTGGTGGTGCTGCAGCTATTGCGTGAATGGTCAAGAACGCGCAAAAGTCCCAAGCGCAGTTAGAAGAAGCAACAGAACATGACCACATGATGGTAGTCGCAGACATCGGAAAAGGGCTATACTTGAAAAAGTACAGCAAAGGGCTTAGTCTATTCATAAATAAAAAAAGGCCCATTAGCAGACCTACCAAATCGGTCACTCACAAATACCGATCTTCTTATATTTGTTAGAAAAAAATTCAACAGTCCAAGATTCATTGGTGTGTTTATACGGGATACATTGCCGAAATGAATGTGGAAAACTAGTGAATGAGGTACTGTGAATTAAGATGTTGCTGGAGGTCGTGGCTCCCAGTAGTTGTCACATGTTATAAAAAATGCAGAAGCCCTCTACTATTTCGGTTCATTTGGTCACCGGCACCCACCAGAAGAATTACAACGACACTTCACTCGCAGAAGACGTGCGTTCTACAATTTTCGGCGCTATCAGGACTTTAATACACACCTCTGCAGACATCTATGCATCATGTTTTTCCTTGACGTTTCCAAAGAAGAAGAATAATAATAAGAAGAAGCAGACTATATAAGGAGGAGCTTTAGACATTACTTCAACAGTTGAGGTTCGGATGCAATGTCGTACACTTTGGCTTTAAAGGAACGATCATTGTACTGCGTGCAAATTACTTCCCGCCAGTTGATTTGAGCATTGGTGAATGGAGTATTGGATTGATTGGACTGGAGACTTACAATAGCATCCCAACTATCACCAAGACTAACAACAAACTGCATCTGGATATCAGTGGTGAAAAACACATTGAGGAAATGGAACCTGGTGCGAACGATATTGGCGATTTATACGAAGTCTTAAAACAGTCTGGAAAGGATATTGAGCTACGTGCAAACATAAATACATTTCAATCTGAAGTATGGACTGTAAATGCAACGATTGACTTTAACCGGAAAGATTCAATAGGACACCTCCTGGGTTTCACATAAGGGCAGGTTTTGAAGAAGGATCCTGTTAATTTTACAAGTTAGACCAGACTGTGGACATACTGCCCAACAGCATAATCCGAGTAGAGTGTAACATTGCAACGAACTCCTATCTCAACGACAGTCTGATTCATACTATTTAAGGATTCTTCCCCTCAGTTGCAACAGGTATAAGATTGATGAGACTCCTACCAATGCAATATACCTTCCAATGACAGTTCAGACATTGGACTATTTGGAGTTGCGTATTGTGGACCAGAATAATTAACTTGTCGATTTTCGTGGTGAGGAAATCATTGTACAATTACATCCAAGGTAGGATGGGAGTGCAGTATAAAACCAGTGCAGGCTATTCATAGCACATCACTTCACTGCCGAACCGTTAAGTGATAACACGTGGGAACTATGAGTTTCTTAAATCAGTTGGTTTGAAACCTCACAATGACACCCTCACACAATATAACCAGTACAGTACTTTTCGCATAAACCTTACGCTTCAACCACATTTAACGAGAATGACGTAATTAGAATTTTCCTCCAGCACCAAGATGCGCTAACGCTTCCATGCAAGTGTTTCATATACTTGGAGGGATCATTCAAGAAAACCAACAGCAGCAATATAGTGGGATCCAAGCTTATATGTAACACTTTAGCATTCCCGTTTCAAGAATTAAGCTATGAACTCAGTGGGTCTGAGATCAACCATACACGCAGTGCTGGCATAACATCAACCATTAAAACATACATCTGTGCATCACCCACGGATTTGAATGGTTTAGAAAATGGGGGATAGTTCATAGATGATCTGGCGGATAGAGCAGTTGCAGAGTACAAGCGATTTACTCCATGCATATCTCTAAAAATGCTTATGGGCTACTTTGAGGACATGGGGCATATAATTTTGAATGCTAAGTACGATCTCATTCTGGTACAGAGTGCAACTGATAATAACTCATACATTCAAGGAGCTCAAAATGGGAATATGATCACAATCAGCAAGATAATATGGAAAATGCCCCACATCAGTGTATCAGACGATGAGTGTTTGAACCTTTTAAAAGTCCTGAATTCCAGTACATTTCTATCACTAACACTTCACTGCCGACTGCAAGCAGACAAACATGGCTATTAAAACCCTTAGCAGCTAGAGGCACCTAGCTTCATCATACTTACATTTCAGACTGATAGAAGAGGCAATATGACAAATGATTCCACTGTATCTGACAACTGTAAGTTAACTAATAACAAAGACTACCTGAATTCAGAATTCTATCCATATGACAATTTATTTACACGTGCATCAGATGAAAATATATACAGTCTAGCATATTACATGTATGCAAGGTTTCGTGCTTCTTACTATGCAAGTGCTGAAGAAGAAGAAGAAGAAGAAGCAGTGTCAGTTCACGTAAGAGACTATTCGAAATAGAACGAGATAATTAAGTCTGGACCTATAGATGTGGGAACTGAATTTGAATCTTCAGGAAATTTCCCAGAACACATTGCCGCATATGCTCTAGCCCTACATGACCATGTGATAAGCTACTGTCCGCTCAGTGATGTTGTACAATGAGCTGTATAAATGAACAGGTGCTGAGCCATACCTAGATCATTCCACAATGGCACCTCAAGGTGTGAACAACATTGCTGATGCTCGGGGTTTCTATGACGACGAGTGTAGACAGTTCATATTTAAATATGTTGCATTCATAGTGTACACAGAAGATGCAGGAATTATATATATATCTTTTTTCCACACATAGTCTATGTGTGTATATACATGTGAATACAGAACACATAAATATTTACACCCCACACACACACACACACACACACACACACACACACACACACACACACACACACACACAAAACTACTTGCACTATGATAAAAGGATCGTACTACTACTTTGCAGACCACTCTCAAACTACTACTGTGCGGACACACTCACTCTCTCGTCCTTTCTCTCTCTCATTCTTTTATTCTCACTCAGAGTCCCTCACCCCTTCTCTCGCCACAAGTCAGTAGTGTGAGTATGGGAGAGTTTCAGTCCCATCTTTACAAATGACCCTTTTATCGTCATGAGGCGTCAGGCCAATTTTAGACTGTAGCACAGTGTACACCTCGTGTCCTCTCGATCGAATACTGGTCTGCCATACCATGTACGGTGGTTGCGGTGCAGCACCGCGAACACCGCCGCACAGCCACCGCAAACAGCCTTCGATAGATACGGCTCTCGATGCCATACGATGCACACCCTTAGCCCACCTCTGGGTGGCACCTTCCAATGTGCGATACGCATACATTTTTGAGCGTAGACCTAAAAACTCCACAATCGGCAATCCATTCGCCTCGTCTTTCATAAGGCTGATAACCTTCTTGTTTCTGTGGAACAACGCAATAAGGATCATCGACCTGTATGAGGCTGTGTCGATTTCATTACCGTGGTACCTCATTACTTCGTATGGATTGCAGTTCTTCACCCAACAGATGAAGCTATCTGTTTCATATAAAGTAATTTAGGATCTGCAAAATGAGTTTTTCCAAACTCGCAATTGAAGCGGTACATGTGTAGTTTGGATAGGTCTAGTATGCACATCCCCACATGAATAGGTTTGTAAATTCTACTGCAGTCTTCGCCATCTCCACAGCAACCAAGTTCTTATTGAATATACTGATCCGCTTAAAATTTGGTCTGGCAATCATTTTTTTTACACCATAACGCCCATCCTATTCGGTTCTAATCAAAATTTCACTTCTTTCCCTCAAAATCTTCATTGTTTAACCGAAAATTGAATTATTAAATTGTAAAAGTCTTTCTCAAAGTCACACACCACAGAAGCGCTCTGTCTAGTATTCAGATCAATATACTTCTTCAACCAGGGGGACTGCTTGAAGGAGACAGCACAGGTGACTCTAACGAGATCAACACCCAAGCTGAGATACTGTTGGAGATTACGATAACGAATAATATACCTCCACTTATTCCGCAGCATTGTCATCAGTTTTGCTGTGAACCCTCCTCAGGGAACTAATTGCTCTGGACACAGTGGCATATCGGCATGTGTATCGTGCAAACTAGTAGGGTATGTGAGCTCTGCCTCCACCACATACCCTACCTCAGAATCAGCTGCCATATCCCCCATGATTTTTCCAACTAATTCCTTTCATTCGTCTTGGGGCACCAATCGATCTCACCAATCGGCAGTGATTGCAGCATGGCATGCCAGTATAAGTTATTTACATCCAGGTACATTATGTAACTTGAATCAAGGGGTGTGTTGTGCCTGTCACCCATTCATAGGTTATTTGTATTTGGATGCCTAGGGACACATTGGCAAAGTCCCCCACAGATCCCTCACTCAAAGAAAAGTACTATCTCAGCATCGCTCAATAACCCGATACTGCACTTCGTTGTCTTGAGCAAGACAATCCAGGTGTCATGTGATAAAAGGCAGGATCCAGAGAATATGTGGCCAAGCATAGATTCCAGAATTTCTCGAAAATGTCCGCAAGCAAGTGCACGTCTGTGTCCATGTAAAACTGTGTTTACTATCCTGAAGTGGAGATGTTGAATTCCAGCCAGACATTCATGGCATGCTCATACTCGGCATCTGTTATGGCATCGCCTGTTAGGTTTCTGTAGAATGCAGTTATGTCGGGTAGCCTGGTTTCATCAAGTTTCGCCATACTATCCACATACTCATATGGGAAACCCCCCTTCCTAGTCACAAGTTGAAAATTTTCCTCGTTGGAAATGCAGCCTGAGTGATGTGTATATCCCTCTGAGGTAGAGTTTCAACGAGTTTCTCAAGTGGCGCCTGTATAAAACGTAGCATATCAAGGAAGCGGAGCGTAATTCTTGGCGTCGTTCATTAAGAAAATGAAATGCAATTCTCGACGCTCTCAGGTAGGACACTGAACTGCTTTTTCTCCCAACCGAAATCAGCGTTTTATTTCTATAAAGGTGGTATGTGAGGCCACGAGGTCACCTTCACAGTGGGTCACAGGAGCGAGGAGGTATTCGAAGTCGGCGCACACAATAAATGGGCATCGCTCCTGGTGGTCAGCATTCTTAAACTTTATGAATTTTTTTTCCTCAGTAGGCATAATAACACATACCGGGTTCTTGGAAGAGTAGTCTACCAGATGCTCCGCTAATAACTTGTCCGAAGAACAATAATTCAGGCATCTTAAGCAAATATGCTTTTTATGTTGATATTTACTCAACTGAGAGAATAGAAGGTGGGACATGTCTTTGATCAAAATGCAGTGATAATTATCACCTTCAGAGAAGAGCAGCATGTTTACATGCAATTGACGCTCACTGGCAAATTTTGAGAAATAGATGGGACTGACGACAATATGCTTGTCTTGCTCATCTGACTTTCTTCTCTTCTACAGGCCATAAACATGAATCGATGTTCTGGTATTTCCTGCACCTCAAATTTAGACATGTCCTGGATCTTGACAGGGAACTCGATACCATCAAAGTTATAACACCCAGGAATATTATTACCTACGTTGTATGTACCGGGACACTCAGGATGATCTCTATAATTGTAATTTCTCTCGCAAGCCAGGACTGACCGTGCAAAACAAGCCAGGTCGGTTTTATTCTCGACATTAATGCTTGTCCGCTTATTAGCTATAGGGAGGTTAGGGAGCTTGATTTAGCTAGACCTTCCATCTACCGGTTCATAGACATGTGTATGGATGTCCAGGTGTAGTATTCGGCTGAGTGCTTTAGCTGACCTGACTTACATCTCGGAAAACTGGGCCAGTATAGCACTCAAGGTGGATTGACGAAACCACTCCGCGTTATCACACCATTTTTCCTCCAAAGATAATGAAGGGTTGTCTTTTCAACACCAGAATCAACTATGGGGGGTGCGACAGTTCGATGCAGAACACTGCATTGCATTTAATGGCGGGATACAACGGATCATAGATTGCTTTGAGGAGCTCCAATTCAACAACAGGAAGTCACGCCCTTAAAAAACCAACAGGGCCGCAATACCCCCCTGCCGGGTTCTCGATCCTCATGAACGAGATTCGCTCCTCAAAGGGGTCTGCAATCACCAAGCATTCTAACTCCAGTATGGTATCAATAACCTGATGTCCTTCACTAAAAGGGACGGGAGAGGGAAGTGCCACCAGCCACAGGATCTTCTTTATTACTATTAACACTACTCTTTGTCCACCCCGTTGGTGATGGTGCTGGGGAGGGGCAAAGTGGAATGCGCCAAGGCACACATACCTTGCGTTTACGCCGATTCTGACGAGGCTGACGTGATGATAATGACGGAGGAAGATGCTATGGTGCTACCAGGTCAGACCAACGGGAGCAGCCAGTCTGTGGCGATGGTTCCCGATGCTGTTGCTGCTGCTGCAGTCCTTACCTGGTAACCTGAGGTGTGGTAGATCGTTGGTCAGTCTGCGGACGCCAGAGCGGTGGTGCCGGGGTGGCGGCCGCTACCTTCCGGGCACGTATAGCAGCGCCCTTGTAGTCGAGGAATGCCTTACTGGGTGCCACTTTGGAGAGAAACGTTTAGCCATCACCATCGGTATGAGCGCCACACTGTGTTGCGGCTGTGGAGACATGACCACTGTAGAAGAAGAGATAAAGAAGTAATAATTAAGTACATTGCTTACCTGCTGGTGCAGGGCAAGAAAGAATACTGACTATGACAAGGTTATAAGCAGAGTGAGTAATTACCTTTTTCGCTCTGGCTCCTGGGGCAACTCCACCACACCCTCAAAGAAGTCATCATCATCATCATCATCACCATATAACGGGGCCAGATCACAATGCCTTTACGCCTCTGTTTCAGAGGCCCTGCGCCTGACCCTTTCAGGCACGTCATTATCCTCGTCAGATTCGGCATCTGGCAGTTGGTCTGTCTCCCCTACAACAAGAAGCAAGATATATAAACCTATTTGTTGGAGAAAAAAGGCTTCCTATACTACTACTACTAGTAGAGGCATGTAGAAATGGAATCTTTCTCAACTTACAAGTATGCTACTCGGGCATTTTGCTGGATGCTGTCACTGCATCTGCTGATGAAAGGCCTCAAGCTGCCTGTCCAACAAAGCTAACTTCTCCTTTACAGCTGTCCCTCTAACAGGACGAGACATAGTTTTATTTATTTTGAATGTCGAGTCACACAGAAATATCGCACATGGATATGTTTTTTCTACAGTTACGTGAGTGTTGCTGTTGGTTATCTACAGCTACAGGCTGTTCTACATAGCGTTGCTGCTGCTACAGTGGATAGTTCTTTTCAGCCTTCGCATTTTCGCGTCTGTTTCACTTTTCGTAAAAACTCTTTTCTATTATTTGCTTTATCATTGCTCGCGTAATAACGCATATATGAAAAGAGCCGCGAAATACCTTTTAGTAATGCTGTGCCATGAATTTCTTTATAATAATTAATTTTCAAGAAAACAGAATATATTGGATTCTTATTGTTCCGTATCTGGTTTTCTATTAAAGGAACATTTTCCGTTACTGTAACTCACTGTAAAAGTCAACATATCTTCCCTACTTTATCGTTATTGAAAATGAAAATTACTTTGTTATGAAATACTGATGTTACAGTTCACAAAGATTGTTCAACATCAAAATTTTGCAGTGGATTTTTGTTAAGAGTAAAACACCAATAATTACCACGACCAGCACAGGAACATGAGACTATTGTCGGAGAAAAATACGTATTTACTATAAAGTTTGCCAGACCAGAACTAAGCACAGCAAAATTCCTATTGTGTTACGAAGGTAAATTATCTTTTTTGTACCGTTAGCAATATATTATCAGCAGCCCGCGTCAACCTGCAAAACACATCATAAAATCTGCTGCGCTGCTCTGCAAGTCCGGAAGCTGAAAAAGATGATTTTATTTCACTATTACCGTCCCGCTTCTTTGCGGTATGATCGATGTCTTTTAATGCAGTTTGAATGCGCCGCAGCAGCGGCTCGTTCGTTCGTAGCGCAGCTCTGCACCACGGATAATATTTAAATAACTGAAAATTTCTGAAAAGGATGGGATAATATACCAAGCAAGCTACTAGAAATACACTCCTGGAAATGGAAAAAAGAACACATTGACACCGGTGTGTCAGACCCACCATACTTGCTCCGGACACTGCGAGAGGGCTGTACAAGCAATGATCACACGCACGGCACAGCGGACACAGCAGGAACCGCGATGTTGACCGTCGAATGGCGCTAGCTGCGCAGCATTTGTGCACCGCCGCCGTCAGTGTCAGCCAGTTTGCCGTGGCATACGGAGCTCCATCGCAGTCTTTAACGCTGGTAGCATGCCGCGACAGCGTGGACGTGAACCGTATGTGCAGTTGACGGACTTTGAGCGAGGGTGTTTAGTGGGCATGCGGGAGGCCGGGTGGACGTACCGCCGAATTGCTCAACACGTGGGGCGTGAGGTCTCCACACTACATCGATGTTGTCGCCAGTGGTCGGCGGAAGGTGCACGTGCCCGTCGACCTGGGACCGGACCGCAGTGACGCACGGATGCACGCCAAGACCGTAGGATCCTACGCAGTGCCGTAGGGGACCGCACCGCCACTTCCCAGCAAATTAGGGACACTGTTGCTCCTGGGGTATCGGCGGGGACCATTCGCAACCGTCTCCATGAAGCTGGGCTACGGTCCCGCACACCGTTAGGCCGTCTTCCGCTCACGCCCCAACATCGTGCAGCCCGCCTCCAGTGGTGTCGCGACAGGCGTGAATGGAGGGACGAATGGAGACGTGTCGTCTTCAGCGATGAGAGTCGCTTCTGCCTTGGTGCCAATGATGGTCGTATGCGTGTTTGGCGCCGTGCAGGTGAGCGCCACAATCAGGACTGCATACGACCGAGGCACACAGGGCCAACACCCGGCATCATGGTGTGGGGAGCGATCTCCTACACTGGCCGTACACCACTGGTGATCGTCGAGGGGACACTGAATAGTGCACGGTACATCCAAACCGTCATCGAACCCATCGTTCTACCATTCCTAGACCGGCAAGGGAACTTGCTGTTCCAACAGGACAGTGCACGTCCGCATGTATCCCGTGCCACCCAACGTGCTCTAGAAGGTGTAAGTCAACTACCCTGGCCAGCAAGATCTCCGGATCTGTCCCCCATTGAGCATGTTTGGGACTGGATGAAGCGTCGTCTCACGCGGTCTGCACGTCCAGCACGAACGCTGGTCCAACTGAGGCGCCAGGTGGAAATGGCATGGCAAGCCGTTCCACAGGACTACATCCAACATCTCTACGATCGTCTCCATCGGAGAATAGCAGCCTGCATTGCTGCGAAAGGTGGATATACACTGTACTAGTGCCGACATTGTGCATGCTCTGTTGCCTGTGTCTATGTGCCTGTGGTTCTGTCAGTGTGATCATGTGATGTATCTGACCCCAGGAATGTGTCAATAAAGTTTCCCCTTCCTGGGACAATGAATTCACGGTGTTCTTATTTCAATTTCCAGGAGTGTAATAATGCAAGGTTTCATTAAATAACTCTATTCAAAACATTCAAATATGTTAACTAATACATACCTTTTACAATGATTACGTAATGGCGTACATCTGTTGACCATGACAAAAGAAGACTACATTAGCATTTACTGCAACGTCACAGGCTATCTTACTCGTACAACTCCAAGAAGAAGACAGAGAAATTAATGTTCGTTCTGTATTATTTATACTAGTGGTATTTTTTCATCTTTGTATGATATTTATCGTCTGTGCACTTTCAGTACTCGCCGACACAGATATTATCTAAAATAAATAATAATAAAAAAATACATAATTCCATACAACATCAAAACATGATACACAATATTTTCTCTTTACTACAAAATATGTCTTTTGCTAATAGACGTTACAGCCTTTGGCTCGAGCTCATTTTTCATTTGCATCAATTGAGCTAGAGAAAAAAAAAACAAGTACGAAATAAGCAAATTTTTGAACGGCTACTATACAGGAAAAAATTACAATGACCATTATATTCACAAGACACTCCTGGCTGTGAGTCCACAACAAAAAGCTGGACTACGAGAGTCTGCCATGGTCCAGCCCCCTCCCGTCTCTCCTCACAATCCAACATAAAATCCGAGAGTTGTATTATAACAAGGAAACGGAATTTGTTGTAACCACGACAGGAACGGTCGCGGGGTTGCAGCTAACGAAAACGCAGCGGGACTGAACGGGAGCGGCCTGCGAACAAACAAGACTGACGAACGAGAATGGAAGGACAAGCACGACGACAGACAATGGCGCAAGACACCAAGATCAACAACATAGTATTAAGCAACGGTGTCACAAAAGATAACCTCACGAAATCAAAACAACGTCCACTCGTAAACGGAAAGTAAGCACACGCAACGTAAACACGATGTCTGTAAGTGAGATATCAACAGACTCAGCACGAATACCAGACTGACTCGCTGAGTTTTTTTTTTCTTTATTGATTTTCAATTCCCCCCGAAGGGGGCGGGCTGGCAGCAGCTTACTACGCTGCTCTACAGCCTACAGACTTTTTTTAAATAAAGGAAGAAGAAAGAAACAAGGAAAAACAGGCGATAAAATGGTGATTTAAAGTGTAAAATGGCGTAAAATTGCGGAAAGTTAAAACAGAAATCAAAAGGGGTTGGCAATGTAGATAAAATACACAGGAGTCAGACAAGTAACATAGTAGACACACAATTAAAAAACATGGCGACAGTCTGATTTCTGTTCGCAAGAGATAAAAGGCACACCCAGCGACAGTATGATGGCCGTTCGCAACAATTCCCAAAATCACAACACGGAACACTCACTATAAAACACGCACTGTAGAACGCTCACTGTAGAACACTACACGAAAGTGGCAGCTCAAAGACGACACTCCCGAACCAAAGGCAGATGGGGGGGGGGGGGGGGGGTCGCTGAGTGAGAGGCAGCCGCCTAAATACACGACAGGGCTTGTTGCTATTAGCCACTGGGACCACGTGCTCCACAGTGGCGCCCTCACGTTCGACTCGGGGCCTGGAGCGCGCGCATCCACGGCTTACGGCGCGACTGGTGCAGAGACCTCTATTGGTCATCGAGTTCCATGCCGTCTGGGGCGGATTCGAAACCCACGGTGCCCGGTACCAGAGAATTAATAAGGTGAATTTAACGTACACAGGAAAATTTACACTCAAAATACAAATTATTTACTCACTTGGTAATACTGCCTCCAGAACTCTATGCTTCTTGTCGCTATAATCTGAATCGTTGCTGTTAGCTCTTTCATCTCGGAGACAAACATTTACGCACACACAGAGATGAGAGTATACACAACAAGGCGGACAGCAGTGGACTGATGACGATGGAGGTGGATTGTGGGTTTATATAGGGTGATTCACGAAGATATGCAAATATTTTAATATGTAGTTCTACAAGTAAAACTAAAGGAACAAGTTCATATAAACATTGGCCCGCAAACGTTTAGTTATGGCTAATAAAAGATTTTGCCTGAAATATAGAAACTTCGCTAATATGAAGCTGTCGAAAACTGTACGAGATTAAACTAAAGCACGATTTACATTAATATTGATGTTATTGGTCTGGTGAATCTAATGAAACACGTCCCAGACGTGTATATGCAGTGGTTTTCCAGAACATAGAGAGCTGCAAAGATCGTTATACAAGTAAATTTGTTTACTTTCCATTAAGAATGTGCAAACGTTTTGTTATTGTTGGCAACCGTTAGTGAGTTGTTTCAGTCGTTTCCTAAGCTTGAAACGAGTTAGTTTTCTGTACAACAGTGTATTAAATGAAACCACGTAATAACTGTTGTAGTTTGTAGATTATTTATGAAATAGGGATGCCTTTCAAATTTACGACAGAGGAATACGGCGATATGGTGTTTATTTATGGCAAATGTGATGGTAATGCTACGGCTGCAGTAAACGAATATCGCATACATTATGTAACTCAGAGAATTCCGAATGCACGAACCATTAGTGGAGTATTTCGAATGCTTCAGGAGACAGGTTCTCTACCTAGCGTTTATAATCAGTATGAGCGCTCGATACCTGAAGACGATGATGAGGATATTGTGAATGTTGTTCAACATAGCCCGGGTACCAGTACATGACGTATGTCTCAACGATTAGGCATTTCACAGTCTGAGGTATGGAGTACACTGAAGTACAATAATCTGTATCCTTACCATAGACAAAAAGTGCATCATTACATCCAGGAAATCCTGCCCTTCGCTTGGAGTAGTGCAACTGGTTGAATACTAATCGGCAGTTACACAAATACATTTTATTTACTGATGAGACACAGTTTACTCGAGATGGTATAAACAATTTATATAACGAGCATGTATGGTCTGAAGCAAATCCACATGCAACAGTGCAATGTAATTTCCAGCAGCGATTTAGCATAAAGCTACATCTACGTCTACATATATACTCCGCTAGCCACCAAGCGGTGTGTGGCGGAGGGCACAATTCTCGCGAAAGTCATATTTCCCCCTTCTGTTCTGCTCGTGGATCGTGCGCGGCAAAACGACTGTCTGAACGCTTCAGTACGAGCTCTTATTTCCCTTATCTTCGAGTGGTGATCATTGCGCGATTTGAAAGTTGATAGTAATAATATATGCTCTACATCCTCGGTGATGATCGGATTTCGGAATTTAGTGAGCAGCCTCTTCCATTTAGTGCGTCGTCTATCTGCAAGTGTGTCCCACTTCAAACTTTCTATGAGATTTGTAACGCTCTCGCGATGGCTAAATGTACCAGTCACGAATCTTGCCGCTCTTCTTTGGATCTTCTCAATCTCTTGAATCAGACCCAACTGCTAAGGGTCCCATACAGACGAACAATACTCCAAGACTGGACGAACTAACGTATTGTAAGCTATTTCCTTTGTTGAAGGACTGCATCGCTTCAGAATACTACCAATAACGCGCAGTCTAGAGTTCGCCTTACCCATTACCTGTGTAATCTGATCATTCCAATTGAGATCATTTCGAATAGTCACACCCAGATACTTGACGGACGTTACTGCTTCCAAAGACTGGGCATTTATTTTGTACTGGTACATTAATGGGGATTTTCGCATTGTTATACGCAGTAGGTTACACTTACTAATATTGAGAGATAACTGCCAGTCATTACACCACACATTTATTTTCTGCAAATCCTCATTGATTTGTTCACAATTTTCGTGTGATACTACTTTCCTGTAGACTGCAGCATCATCGGCAAACAGTCTAAGGCCGCTGTCAACATCATCAACCAGATCGTTTATGTAAATCGTAAAAAAGCAGAGGACGTATTACGCTGCCCTGCGGCACACCTGAAGTTACGCTTGTTTCTGTTGACATCACCCCGTTCAGGACGACATACTGCTCCCTGTCTGTTAGAAAACTTTCTATCCAACCGCATATGTCATCGCATATACCGTAAGCGCGCACTTTTTGTAGCAAGCGACAGCGCGGAACTGAGTCGAACGCCTTTCGAAAGTCGAGAAATATGGCATCAACTTGGGAGCCAGTCTCTAGAGAATGCTGTATATCATCCACAAAGAGAACCAGCTGTGTCTCGCATGACCGCTGTTTCCCAAAATCGTGCTGGTTTCTGCAGATGAGCTTCTCAATTTTATCAAATCTATACCTCTCAAATCACTTCCACTAATGTCGTAACAGAGTGATCGTTCCTTACTACACAGGTTTACTAAACTGCTTACAAGTAACCACCATTAGTCTATAATAACCAACTGTTTAACAAAACTAGCCAATGTTTTTTTTTTTTTTTACATTGGCTACATAACTGTATACTTGTACATCGACTGTTCGAGCTTCTGACTGAAGTTTTGTGGAATGGCACTCCATGTACTATGGGAGACACTCTCTCTGCCATTCAAGGGGACTGTGCAGCAAAACATTTTATTTCAAGCAGCCTCCTTGAATGCTCTTGAAATTTCGATATTAGAGATAACATTACATCTCAGAAAATCAACTTCAGCTTTGTATCTAAATTATCCGTAATTTATATTAAATAATAATGCTGTTTGAATTATTTTCTTTTTATAGTGGTAGCGCAGTACGGAACCCTGCTTTGTTGTACTAATGAAATTGGTTTGGTGTAATTCTTGGCCTGTAAATTAGTTTGAAGGAGTTGGTTCAGTGATATGATGACAGCATGTCATAAGTGTACTATCATCTTCCCTTGAACATTTGTAAGTTGAACCTGCAACTTATATTTTTAATGAAGTCCAACTGTGATTATTATTATCATGCAAAACTAACTTTCTTCATTAACAATTAACAATAATAAGCTCACCACTTTCCAATGATGACTGCTTGACTTAAAGCTAATTCTTGCATGAGAATGAAAGTAATTTTTAACAAATGTGAATTATTTTATGCCATAAGAAAACACTAAGCAAACCAATAACTTTTTGCCAATTTTATGAGTATCTGGTTTCTTTTCTTATCAGAAGTGATGTATCATTTCCTCTATAACGTTTTTACTCCTAATGGAACAGAAAGGAGATACATTACAAGACATCATGAAATGTTCATCACATGAAAGTATGGGATGCACTCTTGGTGAAATTATATTCAATATTAAACTGAAAACTATAGTGGAATTCTTACATGGTAAGAATTCTTATATGGTAAGAATTAGACATGTAATAGAAGAAGGAATTGTTGAGGGAGAACATGCAGAAGTATGCTGAAGCAATGTTTAAAAGACATGTGAAGGTTCTTAAAGCAGGCAATAAGGTACTCATTAAACTCTTTGAAAAATTCGAGTGAGATCATTATTAAGATTTTTAAAGAAAATCCAAAGTTTAGAACCATTTCCATTTCACCTTTCAGGATTGAGAGTGTTCCTCACCCTGATGCTTTCTGTATGATATATGCACATTTGGGCAGAATACTGAGTATGCACAACACTGTAGAATTGAAGCTATTTTAGAACAGAAGTGATTGACTTTGTACAATATAATATTACATATCTGGGACTAAAGTATTTAACGTATTTTTATGAGTATGTAAAAACAAGTTCATTTTGTGATGGTTTGGACTGAGGTGGTCCATAAAAATAATTTTAGTAAAAGCAAACAGCTGCTTGCTATAAGCTGTGATACATAGAAAGCCAAGTTTAGTTAATAATAAAGTGGATAGCTTTAAATGAATGGGTGATTGATACAAAACGTAAATTTAGATGTAGTAAGACTTTCTGGACAAGTTGCAGGTTATATAAACTATTGGAAGTGTAGAGGAACGAAGAATAAGTGACTGTGAAAGATGTTTGGCAGGACATAGTTAACATGCATCCACTAAAGATTAGAGGGGCTGGATGACAGTGAAGAAAAGGGATGAGATGGTGCTGAGCTAATGACTTTCCCTTATGTTGGCTAAATGGGAAGAAATTTTAATGTAAGATATAAAGAACACATTAGAGAGAGTGAAAATAATCAGTTGAGCTTCTTCCTGCACTTGAAAAATCAACATTAGACTGCTGATACGATCGAAAACACACCTTGGATATTGCACATAATACCAAAAGGTTTTGCAATGAACATTCATGAAGAATTAGAAATCTATATATACATGAGAAAATACACACAAGAAATATTAAATGAACATGCAGAATTTAGACAGAAATACTACCTCAAAAACGTTATTGAAATTCGGGTACACAAAAATAAAGTGGAAGTAACATATGCAACAACCAAAGACAATTGTAACAAATTTTAGTTAATAAAATAATATTGATGTTCATCTGAACAATCTTTGTAAACATATAGGTCTGTAGGAGTGGAACTATCAAAACAGCTGTCATACCATAATTAACATTTATTTGCAACATATTTACATCATTTACCATCTTATTAAAATCAGTGACAGTTATAAGACAGTTCATTAATGATGTAATATGGATACAGTATCATTCTAGATATGAGTACAATATACACTCCTGGAAATGGAAAAAAGAACACATTGACACCGGTGTGTCAGACCCACCATACTTGCTCCGGACACTGCGAGAGGGCTGTACAAGCAATGATCACATGCACGGCACAGCGGACACACCAGGAACCGCGGTGTTGGCCGTCGAATGGCGCTAGCTGCGCAGCATTTGTGCACCGCCGCCGTCAGTGTCAGCCAGTTTGCCGTGGCATACGGAGCATCGCAGTCTTTAACACTGGTAGCATGCCGCGACAGCGTGGACGTGAACCGTATGTGCAGTTGACGGACTTTGAGCGAGGGCGTATAGTGGGCATGCGGGAGGCCGGGTGGACGTACCGCCGAATTGCTCAACACGTGGGGCGTGAGGTCTCCACAGTACATCGATGTTGTCGCCAGTGGTCGGTGGAAGGTGCACGTGCCCGTCGACCTGGGACCGGACCGCAGCGACGCACGGATGCACGCCAAGACCGTAGGATCCTACGCAGTGCCGTAGGGGACCGCACCGCCACTTCCCAGCAAATTAGGGACACTGTTGCTCCTGGGGTATCGGCGAGGACCATTCACAACCGTCTCCATGAAGCTGGGCTACGGTCCCGCACACCGTTAGGCCGTCTTCCGCTCACGCCCCAACATCGTGCAGCCCGCCTCCAGTGGTGTCGCGACAGGCGTGAATGGAGGGACGAATGGAGACGTGTCGTCTTCAGCGATGAGAGTCGCTTCTGCCTTGGTGCCAATGATGATCGTATGCGTGTTTGGCGCCGTGCAGGTGAGCGCCACAATCAGGACTGCATACGACCGAGGCACACAGGGCCAACACCCGGCATCATGGTGTGGGGAGCGATCTCCTACACTGGCCGTACACCACTGGTGATCGTCGAGGGGACACTGAATAGTGCATGGTACATCCAAACCGTCATCGAACCCATCGTTCTACCATTCCTAGACCGGCAAGGGAACTTGCTGTTCCAACAGGACAGTGCACGTCCGCATGTATCCCGTGCCACCCAACGTGCTCTAGAAGGTGTAAGTCAACTACCCTGGCCAGCAAGATCTCCGGATCTGTCCCCCATTGAGCATGTTTGGGACTGGATGAAGCGTCGTCTCACGCGGTCTGCACGTCCAGCACGAACGCTGGTCCAACTGAGACGCCAGGTGGAAATGGCATGGCAAGCCGTTCCACAGGACTACATCCAGCATCTCTACGATCGTCTCCATGGGAGAATAGCAGCCTGCATTGCTGCGAAAGGTGGATATACACTGTACTAGTGCCGACATTGTGCATGCTATGTTGCCTGTATCTATGTGCCTGTGGTTCTGTCAGTGTGAGCATGTGATGTATCTGACCCCAGGAATGTGTCAATAAAGTTTCCCCTTCCTGGGACAATGAATTCATGGTGTTCTTATTTCAATTTCCAGGAGTGTAGACACTTTAATATAAATCACTTTCACTTTTATACATGTTCTCACCAAAATTGTAATTGCAGGTACTTGACATTGCCGATATAGGCCGAAACAGTCTGTGATGAATAAAGGTTATTTATCATAAGCAGCTATTTGGTGCATCTATTCTAATAATTTCAGTGATAAAGAAGAACATCTTTTTAAGCATTAATTAATTAACAAAAAAGCCCAATGTGGTAATTAAAAATGATGAGTACTATTATGTATTTGTTCAGATGAAAACACTCTCAAACTGTAATTAACTGCATACTACTTATCTAAATATTTTTGAAGCAGTTGCACTTAGAGTTTCTGAAGTCATTATTTTACATCAGCGTATACACCTGTGTTTGATTATTTATGTGATTAAATATTACACACTATCTATTTTGTAAAATGCAAAAACAATTTATTCAATTTTTTCCTAATGAATTTTTAACATGTTACATGTACATGTTTCTTTCTTTGTAGTGTTACATACTGATCTATGTGTACTACTACATTTGTCGCAAATTCAGATGATGCATCAAACATATAGACAACTGTGTTCCATGATATAGACTCTTCCTTGAGTAAGTTCTTGTCAAAACAGATAAATGAAGCATATTGCACTTGTAGTACTACAAGTATATCAAACATTGATACCATGTTTGTTTTGTATTTCTCAGTGTTGTTCTTTTAACATGAAGCTATACATTTTCTGTGTTATATTGTCAGTGCTAATCAGTTGTCATATTATGAAGTAACTTTCGTATAGACTATTGAAAACAATTTTATAAATGTTGTAAGCAGACACATTGGTGATGTCAGGACCTTGTGTCATATAACACTAGAGAAATAGTCTGAATGCTATCAACATCTATGATATGCACAGAGTGGGAAGTTAGCTGTGATAAAGGCTGGACATGGACATTATGCGGCTGCAAGAAAAACATTCACAAATGATGGTTTGTCAATGTTGTGGTGAAAACCGATGTAGCAAGCCTTTTTGAATGGGATGGGCATGCAGTTTCTGGGCCATTGTACAATGTATGTTAAAGAAGAGGCTTCAAGAGAATTATTAAAAGAAGTGTACCGTGTGACCAAAGTATGTTAACAGTTATCCACAAATTGGAGAAGAGCATTTGCTAAATAACTATTGAAGAGCATTTGCTAAATAACTATTTTCACTTCAATATCACCCCAACAACTTCAATTCAAGTATGTCTATCATTTCAGATGATAAGAACTGTAAAATACTTGCAATGTCATAGAATCATTTACAGAACACTAAAGTGTGTACACATAATTTAATCCTAATCTCATGTTAATCATTAACTCAAGTCATTATTACCATGAGCAGAATCTATTTCGTATCATCCCAACAAACGAAAATCACAAGTAAGAAACGAAAATGACTTCTATTTAGAAGTATTAAATGTACTCTGAAGTAAAACTTAAATTTTTCTCTTCCACTTATAATGGTACAGCATTCCCCATGATTCATATGAAATGTCCAATACCACCTTTTGTATATGCATCCAGATACTTATCAGACAATTCAGTGCTTCCTAAGGCTTTGTATGCGTGTTCTTATATATATCATTCTGCCCTATTTGATAAGAAACTTGACATTCATTACGAAGGCGTGTGGAATGTTTTGGAAGGACGTGTGTTGTCATAATTATCGGTGGATTAATGTCATTGATAAAATTATGTACATGTACTAATTTAAATAACTAATCAAGAAATTGAGGTAATAAGTCCTTAGAAATAAATAACTAGAGACTGCAGAGATGTTAGCATGAAAAATCAATACTTTTAATTAACAAAATTGTAATCTAAAAATCCAGTAACTGTAGACCACACTATCATGAGAGACAGCTTAAAAGTTATTACCAAGCGATGTATTTTCATTTGTTATTTATTTTTATGTCTTCCTCTCTAATTAATATTTTTTGTAATTAGATTTCTAATTAAATCTCCAATTGTTTACATCTCACAGTTTTCCAAATTCCAGAATTTGAGGTTTTATTTGTACATTCTATGTATTTAATTGGATAAAGAATGAGCTCTGTACTACCATTGCATGTTAGTAACCAAATTCAAACGGTAATTTATTACATAACTAAAATAATATGAGAGACATTACTGCAATTAAAGTTCAGAATGAGTTTCTTATGCAAAACTAAAGATATTACTGTAAAAGATTGTCATTCAATATTCTATTTTATACCTTATTCAGCTGTAGTATCAGTTTCTTTACATTTTCTAAATTTTAATTGTAACATCAAAATTGTACAAAATTAATAATATTTTATTTTGGAACCTATTGTTTATATTCTGTGTAAATCGCTGCAGCAAGGCTGTAAGTTAGTTGATGAGTTGTTGTTTTGTCAGTCAGTATTAAAGTTACTTTTGGAAGTCTAAGAGATCAGTGAAGTCTGTCCATGTTTTGTTTACATGATGTGTGTGCAGTTTGGATGTCAATTAATGTGAATAAAGTCTGTGAAGCATGAAAATTTCCCATTCATTCATTAATGGACCTGGCAGAAGAACCTTAAGTAACATTCAACATGAATCGTTACATTTGGTGGACCTGAGCTGGGATCGATGTTTGAAATGTGGAAATATGTTTAATAAGTGGCTGTTTCAGATGAATGAAAGACCAATGCCAAGCATAAATTGTCTTGAAAATTTTTTTGTTATGGATGCACAGAACGAATGGCTGTTGCTGCACGGAAAGAGTTGTTGTGGATAAAAAAGACCAAATTCTTGGACAGCACTGTCAACCATCAGATGAGTAACAGTTTATCTTTTTAATTAAATAGTTTTGTCACAGTGACGAACATTTGTGTGGGAAGTTTGTATATTTTGTAATTTACCATGACCGATAATGACAAGGTAAAAATGAGTGAGGAACCAATTGAAAATGCTTTGGACCTAGGAGCAAGTATCAGTGAACTGTCGCCCAGTAGTAATCAAACTGTAGATCGAAGCTTTCGGGGAGAGGGTTCCAGTGAAAATGTCGCCATGAATACTCCAATTGCACAGGGATGAGTAAGCGGAGATGATTTGTTAATGTTATTAATGCAGCATATGAAAGAAGTGAAAGAACAGATGGGACAGATGAGGCAGGATATTGGTCAGCAAAGCCAACATTTGAGTCAGCAATTAAGTGAAAATACTGATCAGATAAGGGAAATCCAGGAGGGTTTGGCAGCACCAAAAATTACTGTTGAAACATGGCTGGTTGACCTCAATACTCATGTAGGAGCAGTAGAAGGAAGGCTAGAAATATTAGAAACTAATTTCACACAAGAGTTGTCAAAAAACGAGGAGAGATTCGAGAAACTAGATAAATATGTAGAAGTGGAAAACTCTAAACTTAAAGTAGAGGTTGTCCAGACTGGGAGAATTTTAGGAGAAAAAGTAGAATCTCACAAAAGGAAATCTGAGTCAAAACTTACAGACATTACTAATCAAATAAGTAGTGTAGAACTCAAATGTGATGAAAAAATAGATTTGTGTTAAATTAATGTTGTAGATTTAAGTAGGAAAGTTGCAGAACTACAAAAGGGTTTAGCTCAAAGAAATTTTGTTAGCAATACTAATTGTGTAGGGGTGGCATACATTTAAAATGCTTTCCAGGAGATGGTAAATTGCATCCTGTTGATTTTTTACAGCATTTTCAGGATAATTTTAATAATGATATGACAGATAATGTTAAAATTAAATTTGTTAAGAGATTTTTGGTTGAGAAGCAATCTCATGGGCCAATCAGAATGTTAATTGTACCATGTCATATGATGAATTTGAAAGAAAGTTCTTAAATAAGTTATGGTCTGAATCTGAGCAAGCTAGGATGAAAAGTGAGTTTTTGAATGGTCGAATGTATAGCGAAGTTGATGGTAGCTCAAAGTGTTTTTGTGGAAACCAATAGAGGAAATTAGTACATTCAAGCTTTTTATGAGCTAATACAAATAGATGCCTTAAGAAGGAGATTACCGAAAAGAGTACAGTGAAAGTCGATTTATGGACCAGACGGCTCTGTAGATGGGTTCTTGGGGTATGTAGATAAGCTGGATAGAGCCTTTGAGAGAAATGAGAGTTAAGTAATGGCAGATTTGGCAATCAACCATCTCGGGGGTAGAATCAGGGCAGGAATCAAGTCAGGAGAGACAATGAAAATCAGAATAACAATAATAATAGTAGTTACAACAGAAGTGATAATAGATGGATCAACCATAGAAATGGGAATGGAAACATAGGATATGACAAGAGGGAGAGACCTTTGGAGAATAATAACAGACAACTGGATAATCACCAATAAAGACCGGGCAATTTAAACTGACGGATGCCTTATTGGGAGCGTCAGTTTTGGGCGAGAAATAAGTACCAAAACCAGGGTAAACACCATCCGGCCTAGAGACATCGAAAATAATTATAGAAGACAAAATATCCGAAGACATTGGAATGGAAATGACAGAACTAATGTAAAAAGAGCACATTAGATTAGCAAATTACAGTTTGACAGTAAATTCTGGAAAAGTATAAATGAAAGTGTTGAAGATAGAGGTAATAGCATCCCTAAGAATGTTGAAGAAATTCTTTCAGAGGAGGAAACTATTTCAAGTCTATATAATCAGTGTGGCGAAGAAGTTTGCGAAAAAAATGTTGGTTCTGATGGTAATCTTGATGAGATTGGATTAAGTAAATGGAGGAAGAATCTTTCATTGTTAAGCACTCAAATGATAAATGTAAATGTTGTGTTACTAGGGCCTCCTGTCAGGTAGACCATTCGCCGGGTGCAAATCTTTCGATTTGGCGCCCCTTCGGCGACTCACACGTCGATGTGGATGAAATGATGACGATTAGGACAACGCAACACCCAGTCCCTGAGTGGAGAAAACCTCCAATCCAGCCAGGAATCTAACCCGGGCCCTTAGGATTGACATTCTGTTGCACTGACCACTCAGCTACTGGGGCGAACGCTTAAGTGATGATACTTGTATTGGTGTACTTCTCAACAATTCTGATGATAATTGCAAAGCTGTTGTAGAAGTGCCTAGTATTAGAAATGATATGTGTGACGATGCTGATAGTGAACGTGACATTGGTAATGATGAATGGGAGGAAGAATTAGATGGCATGGTGCATATGAAGGTTAAAGAAGATTTAATTAATGGTGAGGAAGGTGATGTCAGTAGTATTTGTCAAGAATATGAGAACCAGAATGTACCAATGGGAACTGGGAAGGTATCAACAGATAAGGAACATGTGGACAGACATTATGACTTAGATGTGATGCTAGAAACTTTATGGGATACTTACAAGGGTTATAGCGACAGTGACAGAGAAAAAAGGGTCATCAAGATTATTTGTGAAGAATTGCACTTCAACTGGGAAGGTAGAACCAATCAGCAGGCTTAAAATGAGATCAGTTCCGAGAAATGTTGACAGTGTGTAGAAGAGGGACGTGACATCAAGCAATCATCTGATGTAGCTCTAAGTAAAATTCAGACAAATAAGAGAAATTGTGCAGAAAAAAATGGTATAAACGACTTGGACTTTAGAGAGATTGAGGATGACTTGTTGTATGATGATGAGGAAAGGAAGGAAGGGAAAAGTTTTTGGTTGCCCATATATACATATAAAAGTTGCAAATTGTCAAGGAATCTGCCTATTAGACACAGGTAGTCCTGTCTGTGCCATTTCTGAAAACTTTAGAGACCAGATAATACATTGTGGTGACTTTCAAGAATATCCTGTTATTGGAATCAAAATTAAGGAAGCAACTGGTAGGCACAGCAAAGGTGTAAACAGGTAAGCCCTAATATCTTTCAAATTAATGATGTACAATATAACCATAGATATTTTGTAGTACTTGACTTCAATGAAAATATTTTGTTGCGAATGAATTGGATACAAGGAGTAACTGCAGATTTTGACTGAAATAAAAAAAAGCTAAGGCTTGCCAACCCAAAGACAGATGTAACACATGTGACTGAACTAATCATCCAAAATTGCGTAGAGAACAATTTCCAAATTATTAGAGTGATTTGTGAAAATGAAAAGATTGACGTTAATGAGGAAGACAATGAAGAAGAATGCAGTGAATACAAGTATGCTGAATTAGTGGCCACGAAACAAAAAGAGGCTGTAAGTCTAGATAAAGAACATATAGATCAATTAGGTAGTTTGTCGTGGGATTACGAAGATGTGTTTAGTGAGAAACCTGAAAAAGTGAAAAACTATGAATGTAGACTTAATCTAAAACCTCATGAACCATTTCTTATCAAACCATATGGAGTAAGTGTCAAACACCAGGAAAAATAAGATGATGTAAAAGCCCTCAGGAGGACACATCTTTCTATCAAGTGCATGGCGAGCACTAGGTCTCTGAGCTATGTAGCATTCTATTTTTCTTCTTTATGTTTTCGGATGCTACGCATTTTACTCATCTATAAACCTGTAATAAAGTTATCTCTTACTGAAAATACTATCCATTCTCTGTAGTATAAGTTTTCTGTACGTAACATGACTATTGAGTGACATTATTTGAAGAATAATTTGAAAATGTAAACTGTATACTTTAGATTAGATTAGATTATATTTACTTTCATTCCAATTGATCTGTAGTGAGGAGGTCCTCCAGGATGTAGAACACGTCAGAAAAACAACAATAACATGACAAATATTTACAACACAAACAAATAAGCTAATGTACCATTCCTCAGGTCCCAAGTGGAATGATCGTTATTTTTTTATAAACACTGTATGAAAGAATCATTTTACAAATACTAATGCACTGAATTTAAAATAAAATTTTATTTGTTTATTTATAAGGTAATAAACGTGTAATACAACTACTACAATGCTTATTTACAATTAACACATTACTGCACTGAAATGGTGAAGAAGTTATATTGTACTTATATATATATATATATATATATATATATATATATATATATATATATATATACACAAATCAGTTGGTTCTACTGAGAAAATCATCAATGGAGTAGAAGGAATTTACCACTAATAAATCCTTTAGGCTTCTCTTAAACTTAATTTCATTGGTTGTTAAGCTTTTTATGGCTGCTGGCAAGTTATTGAAAATGTGTGTTCCTGAATAATGCACACCTTTTTGTACAAGACTAAGTGACTTTAAATCCTTGTGAAGATTATTCTTATGTCCAGTACTGATTCCATGAATTGAGCTGTTGGTTTGAAAAAAGTGATATATTTTTAATGACAAATTTCATTAAAGAATAAATATATTGGGAAGCAGTAGTTAGTATCCCTAGTGCCCTAAACAGGCTTCTGCAGGATGTTCTTGAGTTCACACCACATATAACTCTTACAGCACGTTTTTGTGCCTGGAAAACTTTAGCTTGGCTTGATGAATTACCCCATAAAATAATCCCAAATGACATTATGGAATGAAAGTAAGCATAGTACGCCAGCTTTTTCATTTTTATATCCCTTATGTCTGACACAATTCGCATTGCAAATAGAGATTTGTTAAGACGCTTCAGCAGTTCTGTGGTGTGCCTTTCCCAGTTGAATTTATTATCAAGCTGTAATCCCAAGAGTTTATCACTGTCCACTTCTTCTATCTGCTTGTTATCATATGTAAGGCATATACTCGTAGGACACCCCTTACAAGTTCTGAACTGCATGTAGTGGGTTCTTTCAAGTTTAGTAACAAGGAATTGGCTAGGAACCACTGATTAATGTCGACAAATATTTTATTAGCTGATCTTTCTAAGACTACACTTGATTTACTATTTATTGCAATGTTTGTATCATCGGCAAACAGAATGAACTTGCCAACTGGTAATGTTACTGATGAAAGGTCATTGATATACACAATAAAAAGTAAGGGCCCTAAAATGGAACCTTGTGGGACCCCACATGTAATTAGTTCCCAGTTGGATGATGCCTGATAGCTTGATACATGTCTCTTTCCTAATAACACCCTTTTTTCGTGCCAGAGATATAAGATTTGAACTATTTTGCAGCCTTTCCTGTTACACTATAATATTCCAATTTACTTAAAAGGAAATTGTGATTTACACAGTTAAATGCCTTTGATATATCACGAAATATGCCAGTTGCCTGCAATTTTTTATCTAATGAATTAGGCACATTTTCAATATAAGTGTAGATAGCCTTCTCAATATCAGAATCCTTTCAAAATCCGAACTGTGATTTTGACAGTATGTTATTTGAGATAAGATGGTTATAAAGCCGATTGTACATTACTTTTTCTAAAATCTTTGAGAATTCTGGCAAAAGTGAAACTGGAGAGAAATTTTATGCTATTTCGTTATCTCCCTTCCTAAACAGTGGCTTCACTTCAGCATATTCTAACCACTCAAGAAATATTACACTGATAAATAACTTGTTACACAGATAGCTTAATACGTTACTTAGAATCACATTCTTTAATTAGCTTTGTTGATATTTCATCATACCCAATAGATGTTTTTGATTTTAAAGATTTTATGATGGACATTATTTCTGCTAGGGTAGTGAGGGTCAAATTCATATTATGGAAGTTACTTGAAATGTCTGGTCTGAGGTATTCCATAGCAGTATCTACAAAACTGACAACTCCATCTTTTCAGTAACAGTTATGAAATGTTTGTTAAAAAGTTCTGCAACACTATACGCATCTGTCACCAATGTATCATTTACTCTTAATGCTATTTGTCCCTCTAAATTTGGCTTTCCTACAACAGTGATTGCCCAATTATTGTAGATATACTCTGTAGAGTATGTATTTGATTTTTGGGTGCTTCTTTGAGAATTACAGGCATGATCATGATTTTATGAATTTGCTAATGAGATGACCAAGTGGACAACGGTAAATACATATGTGTTACTAAATGGACAATTTGCCCTGTGACAAAAGACACTCAGTAAATAGTTTGTTATTACAAGTTGGTGTGGTGATGAGCAGTCTGTGAGTTTGTTTGATACGATAAAGAGTTAAATAAGATCTGGGGACTCAAATATACTGTATAGTGGAATGTACTGAAATATTAATCAAAAAGAAATGCTACATACATAATTCATTTTTGGTTCATTAACTTTAATCTGTATACAGCTATATCTTTGCAGTTTAGAGACGCTTAATTTTGTGTGATTCTGTTTGTAAATATGCTAACAGTATAGGGTAATGTGTGAATGCTTTTGATATATTCATACCTGATATTACCTTAATTGTAACCTACACGACAAAACGGAACTTGTTGTCCCTTTCCATATTTTTTCCAATAAACTCTGGTACAGGAGAACTATAGCCAGAGTTTTGACTCTGCAGAAGTAAATTCCGTGTATAACAAACAGAAGAGAATGGATCAAGTGGTGTTTATTTATTTATTTATTCATTTTATTTCATGTTACCACATTTCCTTGTATCCTTTCCTGTATGCGACCTCGGACTGAATGAATGAGATAGCATGTGATGTAGCAGAAAGCTCTTGTCAGAGGTCATAGCTTTGCATGTGTAGAGTCGTTCTGTGGTAAGATTATACCAACCCCCTAAACGTGAACAAGTTTAGTAAAGATGGTGGGCAAGTCAGGTCAGAGACATCGCGAAGGCCCTTAGTATTGCCTCCGTTAGGTTGGTGAACCATCCCCTCCTCCACCTTTTGAACAAAGAACGGTTAGGTGAGGTGTCTGGTGGATCACTTGTTCCTGGATCGCGCCGCTGGACAGACATGAAGACGCACCTCTCGTCTTGGTCATGTTAACATAGGTATTAGATTGTCTAAAATCTGCTCAGTAATGAAGTCCAGATGTTGAAATCAGGTGCGAGATTACCACTAAACGCCATAAGGGGATTTATTTTCATAAGTTATTCAAATTTCAGTAGAACTTTGTGTATGCACCATGGGCCTTAAGCTCATAGTCATATTATTGCTCTGTGCTTAACGGAAATTCACTCATTCAATGTATTTTAATCTTCTCTTTCAATTACAGTAATATTTTTGGGTATTTTTTTTATTTATTTTCCATATGTTTGCTTTGTGAACTTGCTTTTGCGCCATGTGGTCGGTTGGAGCAACCCCAATATTGATAAATTGCAGTTTCGCTCTGAAAATGTATTGTACATGATGAATAATGATACAATAGTCAGCAAGTGTGAAATAGGGAAGGAATAATCTTGTGTGTCCGTAATTTTCTAGATTTCTGTTGGCTACCGAAACTTGGGCCACATGTGTTGAATAGCATTGAAGTGATGATGTTTCTTGCGTCCCCCATAACTATTTGATTTGTTGGCGATGTTGTGCGATAAGTAAAATACATGGTTTAAACTCGTACCACTAGGAAAAATATCAGATTTTAATGCCCATTGATTTGATAAGGATTTGTGAAATACTCTTCCACCCTGACCTAGCTTTGCTTGTAGTGTCTTTGCTGAACTTGTTCTGAGTCACCTATAGAAATTGAATGTAATAAGCATAGGTTTAGGTATAATTGTGTGTCTGTATGAAATTACATTGAAACCAGGTCTGCGCTCCCCTGTCCCATTCCATAATCCCATGGCAAAACTGAACCTTGTTAACTAGAGAGACTGGTTGTGGTTATGTATGTTACAAGAAAAACATGACTAGTTGTTGAAATACCATCGGCACTGCATAAATATCAATTCATCTCTACGCTCGACTGATTATTTGCTCCCTCCATCATAAAGGATAGGTGAAAGTCAGTACCACGGTCGAATTCTGGGTCATGAAAGCAAATAAAAACTATGAACTGCCTATTAAGCCATGTTAAGTGCCCCCAGTAGTGGTTAAAAAAATTGCATTATCTGTTGTGTGCAAATTTTTACTGGTTGGTGTCAAACCTTCCGCTAGAAATTATTAATACCTGGCAAAAACTCGCAGGGGCCAGTAATTCCGTGGACCACACGAATTTAAGAAACCATTTACTACAGACGGTAGTTGCAGGAGCGGTAGGACATGACAAAGCGACGGTAATCTTCGTACTTAGGTAGAGTTTTACCACCACCAGTACTGGAAGGTTATGCTGCATGTGGCGTCCCTGACCAGAATTTAAAGTCGCAGGTCCTTCTGATTAGTAATTAGGAAGTACTAATTATATCAAAATTTTTGTGTACTAATTATTATTTTTTCCTTGTACAGCTTAGCACAATTCTGATTGTGTTGACTACAGTGTTGTCGTCATTTGTGTTGTATTCTGTTGTTTTGTGTGTGTTGTGTTCCATTGTGAAATTGATGGTATTTTTTGGAATTTGAACATAGATAATTACAATTTTTCATTTGTGTTCTGTCCTTGCATAATGTGTAAGGGGTAGGAAACAGTGGCTATAGCGGTACATATAGGTAATGAGTCAGATTATTACCAGGGCGCGCGCTAAAAGTGTAGTGGATATGTACACGCTTTGTGTCGGAAACTATAGTGGGAGAGCGCGCCGGCATTGCTGGTTGCAGCAGAGTCCGAAAGCGTGGCAAACAAACAGGTCGGCCCAGCGCGACCCTAACGGAACCCAAGGTAGGGAGCGTGGGAGCGATCTTGGAGACTGCCACCATTGACAAGGGGGCGAGAAACGAAGCTGTGGAAGAATCACTTCCAACAGTCTTGGCAAGTGCGGGAAGCATGAACATAGAGAACCCGCTTCTAGCAAGCATTCTTCAGTTCATGAAACAGCAAGCTGATGAGCAGAAAAGGGCTAATAATAACTTGACCTTCTTGATTCATGACGCCAATGAAGCATTAAGTGATAAATTGAAGAAGTCAAACAAAGCATCAAGTGAAGTATTAAGTGAGAAATTGAACAATTCAGAGAAAGCATTAAGTAATAAATTGAACGATTCAGAGAAAGCATTAAATAATAAATTGAATGAGTCAAATAAAACATTAAGTGATAACTTGAGATTTTTGCGAAATGACCTCACACGGAAATTGGAAGAGCAAATAGGTGCAATGAATAGTCGATTTGACGAACAAGAATGCAAGCTAGGGAACCACAAGGAACGCCTAGATGCGTTAGAAACCAGAATGGAAACAGCAGCTGCTGGAAATCAGGCACTAGCTGACTCCATGTTAAAGGAGATAAAGTATGTGCAAACCGAAGTCAGTGTTGCTACTGGCAGGCTTGAAAATCGTGTAATAGTTTTAGAAAACGAACTGTCCTCGCGAGAAATCATCATTCCTTCAGAGTCGCAAATAAGGAAGTCCTAGTAGACATCTACAAGGAACAAGGAGAGACTGTTGCTAGTGTCAGCGAACAAGTGGCGGCTCAGGGTGCGAAGATTACGGCGCAAGAAGATGAGATTGAGAAAGTAATCATTCAGGTGGGCGCCGTAACGAGTGCCGTAGAAAAGATCACGCTAACGAATGAGGCAGACTCGGACAGGACACAACCAGTCGCAATTGCGGCATTCGAAGAAGTGCAGTCACTGCTGCAATTTAGAAACGTGCAGGCAGACATAAACAAACGCAGTCGGGACCTGTTAACTGACTTGCATAACAAGCTGTGGGAAAACGAAAACGCAGAGGGTAGTGCTACTATTAGTAACACGGTTAGAGGAGCGGAAAGCACCAGCGGTAAGCGCAGGCGTGGAGAGGACGAGGTATGCCGTGGCTTCGAAGAGAGACTCTGTAATCTGAGAGGAAATTCGGCGCCACCTGTACTCACGGTGAACCGTAGTACGAATTACGATAGTGACGAGGAAGAATGCATGAGACACTTCGTCTCTGTACAATCTTACTCTCTTTTTCCAGACCCAAATCACGACATAGCGCCCTCGATGTGGTTAAACCAGTTTTAGCACTCGTTACCTCGCTCATGGGGAGATGTGCTCAGAATAAAATTTGCGTGCAGCGGCAACCCGAATGCAAAAAATGCTTCAAGACTGTCGAATGTACGAGGATTTCAAAAAGGCTTTCCTCGACGAGTTCTGGCCACGGAGCATGCAAGAATGGGTAACGTTATTCATCTTAATGCAAGAAAACTATGCTGAAAGTAAACACAAGCACCCCGTGGAATTTTACAAAGTACTTGTGAAAAGTAATTAGTTTCTCGATGCACCACATGATTTCAAGGAACTTTACGGAATTTATCTGACTAAACTTCCGAATAAATTGTGCAAAGATATTACAATTGCGGGAAGAGGTATGGTTGATGTTAGTGGTTTTCAGAATCTGCTGCAAGAATTAGGCACTGAAAGAAATGTAATTGAGCAGCAAAACGCAGTTACGTTCGAAGGTAATCATGAGGGGAATAACGGGCAAAGGCGCATCCAGAATTGGAGAACATAGTTTGGTCGCAATAACAATCATGCTCGTGGTAATGACAGGCGTGGGCCTGGACTTTGGAGACCACGGTGCACTGATAGAGGTTGGAGACGCTTTAGGGAAAATTGGCCCCGGCACGATAATGGCAATGTGTTGCACACAACGGACGGGAGGTCAGTGGAGCCACACGATAATTCCCGAGGCAACAATGTTAAGGAAAGTAGGGACGCGTGAATAGCAGTGACACGAGCGAGTACATCTGCGATGCAGAATAATCGAACTTACGATGTCAACGCAATGTGCCTAGAACACGAAGACATCCGGGACGTGTTACTAGAGAAAACAGCAGTAGTAAACTCGGTCAAATGCCCCACAGTCAGCATAACAATTAAAGAAATTACAATTCCCTTTCTACTCGACTCAGGAAGCAAAGCATCGGTGATTAGGGAAGATGTGTTTGCATGGTGCAGTGTGAAGAGTCAGTGGCCGGCGTTTCCGTTACAGAAAACAAGAGTGCGTGGTGCCATAGTGAATAAAAGCGTAGAGATGAAGCAGCTGGTGTACATTAATTTTAGTTGTCAGTCGCGCAACCTTACTGCTGTGTTCCTGATAGTGCCATCACTAGCGGTTGAGGCAGTGCTTGGCCTGGACTTTCTAAGACATTATAAGGCCGTTCTAGATTTTGATGGTATGTGCGTCCAGTTGCGCAATCACTAAACAAGAATAAGTGTTGTTTTCGATGAGGGACACGTAGAAGAAGGAGTGGGATGTGCTTCCCTTGGTGAACGCGTGATCTGCGAGTATGATGATGCCGAAGTGTGCTTATGCGTGCTAGGTACAGAGGAAAGAGATCGGGATAGCGAGAAAACAATAGAGGAGGTAATACGCGAGAAAACGCGGCATTTGCGATCGACAGAGATAGGGGAACAACTAAGTGGGATTCATGGAAGGTACCAAACCGTTTTTCCAGATTTGGCTGGGCCCATATGTAATTTCAAATAGAAAGCGCCAAGTAGGAGACGTAAAAGACAATGAACCTTTGAAGTAGGAGACAAAGTTCTCGTTAAAACTCATAGTTTGTCCAAAAGACACCAGTTCATTAGCAGCACATTTTTCGATGTCTATTCTGGACACTTTCGGGTTAGGCATGTCGCTTATCAGAACGCATTTGAAACAGAAACGATCAGGTCTCGTAGATCTAGGGGTTTACATCACGTAACTGATACCAAGAAATGGATGAAGTAAGAATTAGATGCAAAAGTGTCATCTTTTGTAAACAGGGGAATTGATTAGCTTTGTATAAAAAGTAGTAGTATACAACATAATGTGTAAGAGATTTGGTACTCTTTACTATCTTTGCCTGGTCATCTATTAGGTATGAATTGTAATAACGAGTGTCGAAGGAAGATATTCGTACGTTATGGTCGTGATTTGCTTTGGAGGAGCGATGATCACTTGCAAGGGAAACAAGAAGAAATTACTCTAGTAAAGGTAAACCTTTCGGAATGTACAATGATGGGGAAACGCGCCGTAGATGCGCTTGTGTGTAGTAATGGTTCGCGCCGAAGGAGCGACAGGACCAGTTGTCGGTTGCTAAAGGCACCGAATTTTGCGAGTTGTTGTATTTGTGTTATAGTGGTGCGCAGACACAGTGCTACAAAGTGCTACTGACTTAGGCAGCGGTGACTTTGAGAGACCCCAAGGGAGAGCTGAACTCTTTATAGAGTACATGACAGACCATAGCGAGGAAAATCAAACGGAGGCAATTTAAGGATCCTGAAGGTAAACCATCCACAGGAATGAAGGCAGAACTAACTAAAGAGGAAGCCCATGGAGGTAACAGAAGGGGGACTGGTTATAGTCATGAATAACATTTATTTAATGAAAGATGATACTTGTAGAATAAGAAGATGTAAATTGGACCCTTTGTTTTATACTAGATGTATGTGATGTGCGGTATCTGTGCTTGATTTTTTTTGTTCACAGGGAATAAAAGGCACTAAAGAGGACGAGAATAACAAGAACTGGTCTAATAACTAAAGTGGAAGTATCATGTTTCTATGAGATTTTAAGTGAGCAACGCCATAGTGGTTTCCTTAACGAACTAAACTAGAGACAACGAAGAAAAAAATGTCCAATTTGAATTATGCAAGAGGGTGATCCAAGTATTAAGAACTCCAGGTGGTATCGTTCCAATTAGTTTTGGTTTTATATATTTTTTCTTGCACTGTGTAATTGTCTAACTTGTCATTTGATGGTGTGTTTCCTGGTCACACCCTCATGGATGAGCAGATACGTCACCTGTTTTGATTGTCGTGTGTGGTATAAGTCCAGTAATGAGACATTTAACCTGTTTTGGAAGTAGATTACAAGAAAGGGTGATAATAAGACCATATTGTGATTTGTAAATGTTTTGGATAATGATAAGTATGTAAATTAGACCCAGACAATTAGAGATAGCAAGCATGCAGAAAGTTGGACATGGAGATGTAGATAGTGGTGGTGGTATAGTGAACTGCATACCAATTCTCACAACCCAAGATATCTATCCTAATTGATTCCACAATTTGTTCATTTATGGGCAATCGAATACCTTTTAAAATAAGAAATAGGATAGTTATTGTAGGACGTCACCAAATATTATAAAGACTTCTAGAGACTAATTTCTTTATTCTGTCATTATTCAGGAATCAAAAGACCTTGTTTTAAGTGTAAAGTGCCTCACAGATGAGAATAGACATTTTAGAGGCCTATGTTTGTACATGAATGTACAATAGGTAGCAATTTAGGATTGTTCAGTTTTTGTTAATAACCATTCATCATTAATTGTAAAGTTCTAGCGAAATTCATAGGTAATTAAATTTCGACATACAGCAGGTTAAGTGAAAATCGTACTTGGTACAAACAAGAGTAATTGAGGACTCCTAAGATAACTGACGACCACCAAAGTTTAAGGAAGTAACAACTGTCTCATTTAAATGTTGCAAGGTGACGGCAAGCAGCAAAGGGCAACTGGTCAGCTCTGGATGGTAAGTACATGGGACGACCCATCCTTGTCAAACAGCTGATCCCGTGGATGTGAGCTGCATGCTGAGTCTGGTGCTACCCTCCCCCTCCGTCCAAGCGACGTTGGCGGCGGCTGAAGGGCGACAGTGGCCTAGGTGTCGCGTGCTGATGCACGGCCCCGAGCTACGGCATGCAGTGCAGCTACCTATGGCAAGGTCACGGCCGGTGAGAGTGACTAAACTCTTTCCACTACAAAGGAGACCCTTGTTGTTATCACTACGAGACATCTTGTCGGATGAAGATACCAATGTCACTCCACCAGGATACAGGAGGCGGCGACATTGGCAGTGGCTATTAGCACTAGTGAAAATGTTAGTTGGTGACGGTTAACACTTTCACTTTTGCTAAAGTCAAGGGACAAAGTACAAACTACTAAGGGCTGCTAGCCTCATTAGTAACCCTTGTTGGATGCATGAACATGGAGTATAGGGAGAACGTGCTGTAGAACTTTCAAGGCAAAGACAGTGGACTTTGAATTTAGAAAGAGGGGACAGTTAAATAAACCGATATTTGAGTAAAATGTATGTGTATTCATGATGAACTTACGTTTTGGTAATCCATGACAGTGAAGGGTAGGCACAGACAGCTGTGCCAGACAAAAAAAAAAACTGTTCATCACAGAACTTATGCCCGTGAGCCAAGGCAAATTCCTGTTTAAAGAATTCAGAAGTACAGAGGACAGTAAAATAGGTCGACAACTTAAGGACACGTACGTGCAGTGCAGTTGTTCAACTTACGGTTTTATTTGGATCACTGGAGCTGATGTACCATTAGTCCAGCCCATTCCACTCGTTGAGTTGCTCTAAGGCTAATACAAAAGGGCAACTGGTTTATGGTAGTGTGTTGACTGCAAATGGACAACTAGTTTGCTACCTTAGTTTTGCAGAAAGTAATTGTCTATGGAACAATAAATTAAAGGAGACAGCATGAGCTAGACAGTCGACAGAGTGCAATAGGCTACCTCCAAGTTCCTTTTGAAGAAATCCCTCCCCGACGATTACCCTAGATGGTGTGTGTGTGTGACTTCATAGTGCCATGAGACTACTCAAACGTATGACATGCCAAACAATAACTGAACTAGTGTGAGGGCTGGTCCTTTGAAAATGTTCATGGGGACTTTCATCTAGATATTCTCATATTAATATCCTGTTTTTTTTTGGTCATCAGTCTACCAACTGGTTTGATGCGGCCCGCCACGAATTCCTTTCCTGTGCTAACCTCTTCATCTCAGAGAAGCACTTGCAACCTATGTCCTCAATTATTTGCTTGACGTATTCCAATCTCTGTCTTCCTCTACAGTTTTTGCCCTCTACAGCTCCCTCTAGTATCATGGAAGTCATTCCCTCATGTCTTAGCAGATGTCCTATCATCCTGTCCCTTCTCCTAATTAGTGTTTTCCACATATTCCTTTGCTCTCCGATTCTGCGTAGAACCTCCTCATTCCTTACCTTATCAGTCCACCTAATTTTCAACATTCATCTATAGCACCACATCTCAAATGCTTCGATTCTCTTCTCTTCCGATTTTCCCACAGTCCATGTTTCACTACCATACAATGCTGGACTCCAGACGTACATCCTCAGAAATTTCTTCCTCAAATTAATGCCGGTATTTGATATTAGTAGACTTCTCTTGGCCAGAAATGCCTTTTTTTGCCATAGCGAGTCTGCTTTTGATGTCCTCCTTGCTCCGTCCATCATTGGTTATTTTACTGCCTACGTAGCAGAATTCCTTAACTTCATTGACTTTGTGACCATCAATCCTGATGTTAAGTTTCTCGCTGTTCTCATTTCTACTACTTCTCATTACCTTCATCTTCCTCCTATTTACTCTCAAACCATACTGTGTACTCATTAGACTGTTCATTCCGTTCAGCAGATCATTTAATTCTTCTTCACTTTCACTCAGGATAGCAACGTCATAAGCGAATTGTATCACTGATATCCTTTCACCTTGTATTTTAATTCCACTCCTGAACCTTCCTTTTATTTCCATCATTGCTCCCTCGATGTACAGATTGAAGAGTATGGGCGAAAGGCTACAGCCTTGTCTTACACCCTTCTTAATACGAGCACTTCGTTCTTGACCATCCACTCTTATTATTCCCTCTTGGTTGTTGTACATATTGTATATGACCCGTCTCTCCCTATAGTTTACCCCTACTTTTTTCAGAATCTCGAACAGCTTGCACCATTTTATATTGTCGAACGCTTTTTACAGGTCGACAAATCCTATGAAAGTGTCTTGATTTTTCTTTAGCCTCGCTTCCATTATTAGCCGTAACGTTAGAATTGCCTCTCTCATCCCTTTACTTTTCCTAAAGCCAAACTGATCGTCACCTAGCGCATTCTCAATTTTCTTTTCCATTCTTCTGTATATTATTCTTGTAAGCAGTTTCGATGCATGAGCTGTTATGCTGATTGTGCGATAATTCTCGCACTTGTCAGCTCTTGCCGTCTTCAGAATTGTGTGGATGATGCTTTTCCGAAAGTCAGATGGTATATCGCCAGACTCACATATTCTACACACCAACGTGAATAGTCGTTTTGTTGCCACTTCCCCCAATGATTTTAGAAATTCTGATGGAATGTTATCTTTATGACTTAGTTAAATATGTGGAGGATATGAAATGTTGTTTGTCTTAGGTTAGTCATTTTATTTATTTCCTTTCTTAGGTGAATTGTTTTCTGTCATTGATCAGCCTGAAAATGGGGCAGTGAGATGATTAAAAGTTTGCTGGCTCAAGGCAAACTGTTGTCTAATATCTCAATCAGAAAGTAGATCGACGGTGTTTCCCTCATTCCTGTGTGACCAGACCTACATTTGTGGATTAACAAGAGGCCCTGAGTCTGAAAATAGTGGATACGACGTAGTCAAGTGTTATCTGATCATAACGTTTAAAAAGAGTCCCACTCTGTGAGATAACTAGATAAAGGTAGGTCATTACATTGGTTTCATGAGACATACATAACTTGATTGCTAATTGGTGAAGAACAAATTAGATAAAATTTAATGTGTCAGAATACAAAGTTGCTCTTCTATGAAATTTGCGACCTACCTAATGTGCTACTATATAATTTTGTTCTAGTTTGATTTGAGATTTAGAGTTAATCAAAGATTAATTATTGAGAGTCCCATTCTGGAATAACATAGTCAAGTGTTATCTGATCATAACGTTTCAAAAGAGTCCCACTCTGTGAGTTAACTAGATAAAGGTAGGTCATTATATTGGTTTCATGAGACATGTATGGGCAAACATCTATTAGGCACACTACGAATGTAGTGTTGTGGACATGTTGGGAATGTGGATCTCATGGGGAGCGTGCAAGGGATAAGTCCCTGCAGACGCACTATCCTCTGTGCCCGTGGTGGCTCAGATGGATAGAGCGTCTGCCATGTAAGCAGGTGATCCTGGGTTCGAGTCCCGGTCGGGGCACACATTTTCGACATGTCCCCAATGAAGTGTATCAACGCCTGCTTGCAGCTAGGGTGTCTATTTAATTATCATTTCATTTCTAGCAAAGCTGCATGGTCATCCACGGTAACTGTTCTTTCGGGAACAGATACTACCATCATATATATAGTTAGACATACATAACTTGATTGCTAGTTGGTGAAGAACAAATTAGATAAAATTTAATGCGTCAAAATACAAAGTTGCTCTTCTATGAAATTTGCGACCTACCTAATGTGCTACTCTATAATTTTGTTCTAGTTTGATTTGAGATTTGGAGTTAATCAAAGATTAATTTTTGAGAGTCCCATTCTGAGTAAATAGTGTCAAGTAGGATCTCTTTCAAAAAAGTCTTTTCTTTATCAGAGTTTCTGATTGGTGACTAGGGAATATTCATAACAGTAAAAGTTTTATGGGGCTATTGAAGGCCTGGTGTTTAGTATTATTAATTATATTAAATGTTTACTTATTTTCCAATGTTTTGCACAATTCATGAATAGGTAATGGACATATCAGAAAATATTTTGTAGCTATTATAGGCTGAGTGTTTTTTCAATTCTTTGCATAGAATGTATTGTGTATTGTTGAGATACACTAACAGTCACCCTTGTTATCAGTATTTGATTATTATGTCTTAGGATAATTTAATATTTACTTAATGAGTACCAACCTGTATTGGATATAAGTGCTTTAATTGATTAAGTTGATTTCATTTATAGAATTTTTTGTAATATTATGAATATGCTTACATGAGTTCCAACCTGTGGTGGATCTAAGTGTGATTAATTAAGGTGATTTCATTTACACAATTTTTGTGATTTTATGAATATTTGTGGCAATGGCCTCTGTCTCAATGGTCTTGGCAAGTTAACTATTTCAAATGACGTATCTTGAACTTGTCAAACATAACAAGAAAATCAATAACAGATTAGTGTAGCATGGACATTAGGGTCACCTCCTCGTGGCACCAACTGAAAAATGTCCTGGACTGTCGTTCCATCGGAAAGACACCCCTGAGTCCATCTTCTTCAAAGATATCTGAGAGTGATGAAATGGAACTTGTTGTCCTGTTCCATATTTTTTCCAATAATTTCTGGTACAGGAGAACTATAGCCAGAGTGTTTTGACTCTCCAGAAGTAAATTCTGATTTGTTAGGCTAAGGGTCATTGAACATTATTTTAAGGTCACACTGCTTAGTCATTACTGTTTCATGAGAGATGATAAGATAATTATCTTTTGTTTTTAATTAATTCTAACCTGTTGAATGTAATAGTAACTGAACATCTAAATTCTGTGATAGCATGCATATTCAGTCAAAGTCCTATGTGTGTAATGACCTTTATAGCGCATGTATGTATAATTAATTATTACTTAAGTTCAAATTCAACCTAACATAATCAGTATTAAAACTATTGTCCACTTTAGGACTGGTAACCATGTTACATCACTTAATAAATAGCTTACCACTGAAGTGTAGTTTCATAATTAGAAATAAATTCAGCTAACTACTAAAAATCATGTGAGACCTGAATTTCTCCCAGGATGTACAATGCTCAGATAACTTATGAGAATGCAGCCAGGTGACATAATCGAGAACCATTGATATTTCTACAGTTGCATCCCTGTCATTTTCATGGCAAAAGTGCAGAAAATAAGAGCTGTGCAAGTGAATTTAAAATCTCAGTTTCCAGAGCAGTTCCGGAAAGATAACACACACACACACACACACACACACACACACACAAAAAAAACCACTGCAAACACTAGCACCACTACACAGGCAAATATGAAAGATGCCAGAAATTAGCGATAGTGGAAATTATTAAACAATAGGTAATTTGGCATAAACTCTGTCCCTATATTTATTTGACAAGGCAGGCAGCAGGATTCCACACAGAATTTAAGCAAAAACTTCCATCCTTATTTGCATGGTTACTCTCGCTAATTTAATCTCAACTGTTTCCTTAGTAACACTATCTCTATAGCTGGTGGTGCCTGCCAGAACCTCAATATTTTTATCTTCCATAGGATGATCGGTGTCATGACTGTGTTCTGCAATAGCATCTCTGCTTGGATGTCATAAGCATTTGTGATTGTTATGCTCAGTACACCGGCCCTCCACATCCTGACAGTCCAACTATTATATCACATACTATAACTGCAAGGAATACAATAGACATTTGCCTTATACAAACCAAACAAACAACATCCAAACGTACCTTGAAGGCCCAATGACTGGTCGCAGTGTCATCCACAACCATTAGGAGTCACTGGATGTGGATACAGAGGGGCATGTAGTCAGCTAATCTCTCCCCTGGCCATTGCCAGTTTTCATGACCAGTGCCATTACTTCTCAATCAAGTAGCTCCTAAATTGGCCTCACAAGGGCTGAGTGTGTCCCACTTCTCAGCGCCACTTGGCAGACCTAGACAGTGATCCATCCAAGTGCTAGCCAAACCCAACAGAGCTTAACTTCGGTGATATGATGGGAACCAGTGTTACCCCCGCGGCAAGGCTGTCGGCATTTACGCAAACCAAGATCATCCTTAACAGAACCTAAAAGGACCCTAATCTTAGATGGAAGTCGGTAAACATATTTCATATCGTTTTCCGCTAAATCAGAGCAATTTTGTTGGAGATGCTCCAAAGCACAACTCGGTGGTTTCATCACTAATCAGGTGCGTGGTTGGTCGACATTGCAACACAGGTCTGGTCTGTCAATCACTTCATCCATTCTGATGGAAGGTGACATCAAGATGGGTTAAACCAGCTGACAAACCCTCAGTGTCTCAAATGACATGAGCCCTGTGAACCAGGGTACGAAGTACCCCTTCACACTGAGCCACATGCTGACAGCTATCAGCCAGTAGATAGAAGTCAGTGAGATTAGGCTTCCTATAAACAGCATGTCCCAACATACCATCAACTTTCCTCCTAATCAACAAATCAAGGAAGGGAAGGCAGCCTTTCTTTTCCACCATTATGAAACGAATCTTTGGGTAGATTGAATTCAGGTGTTCTAAAAAGTCGTTCAAATTCTCGCTGCCATGAGGCCAAACAACAAAAGTGTCGTCAACACATACGAAAAAAAAAAAACATGCAGGACTCTTAGGTATGTCTCTCGAAGTCTTCCATAAACAAATTCGCAATAATAGCTTACTTTGGGCTTCCCATTGCAAGTCCATCTGTCTGCTCATAGTACTGCTCATTGAATAAAAATTAAGTGGACGTCAACACTTATCCAAATAGGTTTGTCAGTTCAACACTTTTCTTGGGAGGCTGTTAGTATACCTTCTTGTTGCAGCAGACTATCAAGAGTCTTGATACTTATTGTCCTGTTCCTCTTAGGTTATTTATTTATTTATTGTTCCGTGGGACCACATTAAGGAGAAGTCTCCATGGTCATGGAACGAGTCAATACATGAAATTATAACACGATATTAGAAACAGATAAAATGAAATAAAAAAAGAAACATATTCAGGTGACAAATCGTAAGTTTAAATAAAGAAAATCAACAATGTAACACTGGAATTTGCTTAATTTTTTAGCTCTTCCAGGAGCTCCTCGACAGAATAGAAGGCGTGAGCCATGAGGAAACTCTTCAGTTTAGACTTAAAAGAGTTTGGGCTACTGCTAAGATTTTTGAATTCTTGTGGTAGCTTATTGAAAATGGATGCAGCAGAATACTGCACTCCTTTCAGTACAAGAGTCAAGGAAGTGCATTCCACAGCAGATTGGATTTCTGCCTAGTATTAACTGAGTGAAAGCTGCTAACTCTTGGGAATAGGCTAATATTGCTAACAACAAACGACATTAAAGAAAATATATACTGTGAGGGCAATGTCAGAATTCCCAGACTATTGAACAGGGGTCGACAAGAGGTTCTCGAACTTACACCACATATAGCTCGAACAGCCCGTTTTTGAGCCAAAAATACCCTTTTTGAATCAGAAGAATTACCCCAAAAAATAATACCATACGACATAAGTGTATGAAAATATACGAAGTAGACTACTTTTCGTGTTGAAGTGTCACTTATTTCAGATACTGTTCTAATGGTAAATAAAGCAGTATTTCGTTTCTGAACAAGATCCTGGACATGGGCTTTCCATAACAGCTTACTATCTATCCAAACGCCTAGGAACTTGAACTGTTCCGTCTCGCTTATAATATGCCCATTCTGTCTGATCAAAATATCGGTTCTTGTTGAATTGTGAGTTAGAAACTGTAAAAACTGAGTCATACTGTGATGTAGCATCAAATTATTTTCCACAAGCCACGAACTTATTTCATGAACTACATAATTGGTACTGTTTCAGTATTACACACAAGATCTTTCACTATCAAGCTGCTGTCATCAGCAAACAGAAATATTTTTGAATTACCTGTAATATTAGAAGGCATATCATTTATATAAATAAGAAACAGCAGTGGCCCCAGCACTGACCCTTGGGGAATGCCCCACCTAACAGTGCCCCATTGGGACTGAACATCACCAGCACTCTCAATATTGCGGAGAATTACCTTCTGCTTTCTGTTCTTAAAGTAAGAGGCGAACCAATTGTAAGCTACTCCCCTTACTCCGTAATGGTCCAACTTCTGCAGTAATATTTTGTGGTCAACACAGTCAAAAGCCTTCGTTAAATCAAAGAAAACACCTAGCGTTCGCCACCTCACAGAGAAAAGAGAATATAGCATTTTCAATTGTTAAACCATTTCTAAAACCAAACTGAACATTTGACAGAAAATTATGTGAATTTAAATGCTCCAGTAACCTTGTATATACAACCTTCTCGATAACTTTAGCAAACGCCGATGGCATAGAAATAGGTCTATAATTGTCAACATTATCCCTGTCTCCCTTTTTATAAAGTGGCTTCACAACTGAGTACTTTAATCGGTCAGGAAACCGACCACTCCTAAAGGAAAAGTTACAGATATGGCTAAGTACTGGGCTAACATAAATAGAACAATACTTCAGTATTCTGCTAGATACCCCGTCATATCCATGAGAGTTCTTGGTCTTTAGTGATTTAATTATTAACTCAATCTCCCTCTTGTCAATATCATGGAGGAGCATTTCATGTAACAGTCTCGGGACACTTTTTTCTAAGTGTCCCTGTTGGGACTAGGTTTCTATTTAGTTCACCTGCTATATTCAGAAAGTGATTATTAAATACTGTACATATATGTGACTTATCAGTAACACGGACATTCCCACTACGCGCTGACTCTATATCCTCGACCTGTCTCTGCAGACCAGCCACTTCCTTTACGACTGACCATATGGTTTTAATTTTATCCTGAGACTTAGCTATTCTATCTGCATACCACATACTTTTTGCCTTCCTAATAACATTTTTAAGCACCTTACAATACTGTCTGTAATGGGCTGCTGCATTTAGATTTTGACTGTTTCTAACGTTTTGATATAATTGCCACTTTGTTCTACAAGATATTCTTATCCCTCTAGTCAGCCACCCAGGCTGCCTGTTTGTGCTAGTACGCTGTTTTGAACGTTCTAACGGAAAGCAACTTTCAAAGAGCACGAGAAAAGTCTTGAGAAAAGCATTATATTTATCATCTACTGTATCAGCGCTATAAACATCTTGCCACTCTTGTTCCTTGATAAGGTTTACAAAGGTCTCTACAGCAACTGGATCACCTTTCCTAAACAGCTGATGACTATATTTAACACGTGTTGCAGCACAAAAATCTTTTAGAGTTAAAATTTGTGCATCATGATCTGAAAGGCCATTCACATTTTTGCTAACAGAATGCCCTTCCAGTAATGAGGAATGAACAAAAATGTTGTCTATGGTTGTTCTACTGTTCCCTTGCACTCTCGTTGGAAAGAATATGGTTTGCATAAGATTATATGAATTAAAGAGGTCTACCAGCATCCTCTTCCTTGCACAATCACTTATACAATTAATATTGAAGTCACCACATATAACTAACTTTTTGTATTTCCTATAAAGTGAACCAAGAACCTCCTCTAGCTTTAGCAAAAATGTTGTGAAATCGGAGTCTGGGGATCTATAAATAACAACAGTTAGAAGTTTAGCTCCGTTAAATTTAACCACAGCTGCACAACATTCAAACACCTTTTCAGTGCAATACTTTGAAACATCAATTGACTCAAATAGGATGCCGTTTTTCACATACATAGCTACTCCCCCACACCGCAAAGAGCTCCTAGAAAATCTGCCAGCCAACCTGTATCCTGGTAAGGGAAGCCTCTGAATTATTTCCTTATTTAAGAAGTGTTCAGATATACCAATAATTTCAGAGTCAACATCTATAAGCAGTTCACTAACTTTATCTCTAATACCCTGTATATTTTGATGAAATATACCAATTCCCTCATTACTCGGATACCTAAGCTTTGTCAAAAGTGGTTCCTTTGTTAGAGAGACTTCCCTTAAGCACGAATACCTATCACTTGAGTTCAATCTAAAAAAGGTGCAGCTCTAACACCCACTACTGCAGGAATTTTTCCATGAGTGATCCCACCAACCCCACCTACGCTGTCACCTATAAGCTTTGCCAACCTCCCCTTCCCATACCTGTTGAGGTGCAGGGCATGTCTAGTGACACTCGTCCTGCTGACAGACTCCACCGACACCACCAAAATGTGACCCATGCTTCCTGTCATCAGCGCACCTCCAAAGTCTCATGTTATTACGCCTGACGGCTGTATTAAGATGAGGCCGATCGTGACGCTGAAACAGTTCCACGAAATGCACATTCGTGTTGCCAGTCCGAGTGGCTATCTTTTCCAGGTCACCATCTATGTCATACTCCCCATCCCTATCAATACTATTACCAGCCCCACCCACAATCACTACCTGATCCACTTTAGTAAAATCCCTACATAACCCCCCTATGTTAACAGTCACCTGAGCTAATCCTGCATTAGGCTTCACAATGCTGGTGACCTGGTAGTCACTCCCCAGCACTTTCTGCAATTGCTGGCCTACACCTCTGCCATGAGAACTACCTAACAGCAGATCCTTCTTTTTCCTCTTCGACTTTGCAACTGTTCTAGCCACCGTAACTACTGAGGTCTGCTGCATACTTCCTACATCTACAGCTACTGGAGATTCCTCTCCACTAGACTCTGACAGTTGGTTATATCTATTGTAAACACCAATAGTAAAACTATCTGAAAATTTTCTTCTACTAGCAGATCTCTTGCCAACAGCCAGCTCCCATTCCCCAACCCCCTTCTCCCTCCTCATCCTATCTAGCTCCTCCTGTGCGTTTTTCAACTGCACCTGAAGGGCACAGATCTTACGCTCCTGCTCCTCTATCAACTTACTCTTGCTACATAACCTGCAGTTCCAGGAGAGGATCTCATCGGAATGCCCACTGGCTTCCCCACTGCATTCCCCCTCAGTGAAAATACTTCGAACAAGTCTCACACCGCAATCCACTACTCACGAACCTACGGCCCACACTTCTCACTCATGGTAAAATTTTACTTTTTCTAAGTTCCGCTACTACAATAAGAAGATGTTAAAGACCTGACTACAGTAATCACAAACTTACTCTACACGGGAAGTAACTACTATTATTAACAGTATTAATAAACAACAAATGTGAATATAACAAAAGACTAATACAGAAAGAGAATCAAACGTCTAATGACACAGTAACGAAGCTGAAAACAGTTTCCAAAAGGTTCTTCTGAAATTATTTCACCAGAAAACACAAAAAAACTCCGGTTGAAGACTACAAAAGTTCGTAAATAAACCGCTATACACAAACAATTAATTAGTACTTAGCTTTCGATGCGCCGCTACAGCTGCAACTGATCAACGCGGAATGTAAACACAGGTAATAGGTTACGTTGCTCGATACGAAACACTCACAAATATCAGATCACAACACAAGAAAGGCAGAGGTGAATGAAGAAACCACTAATAAGTCACTTATATAGTAAATATTATCACAAAAACCGTTAAAATATGTATCTGAAACCTAAAAATATATAAAAACTTGGAGAGCGATCTCACACGCAGTCACTCGCTAAGTATGACTTCCTGAAAATCCACAAAGAAGGGGTTCCACTTCTTCAGTTCTCAGTAACATTGGTACTCTGACATATTGTGTAGCAAAATACCTTGCTAATCTGTTGAGTCCACTAGCTGGTCAGTGTGGGAATTACATAAAGAATTCGGCGGATTTCTTATATCGATTAGAGGGAATCCAATTCAATGACTCTGATATTCTAGTAAGTTCCGATGAAGCCTCTCATTTCACTTGTGTTCCTCTGTCTGATTTGTTACAATAAACTGAGATTATGTTTGTGTTAACTCCCACATACTTTCTATTCAAGGACCAGTAATATGAGCACACATATGGATTTGCAATGGGAAGCTCATTTCACCCATTATTGCAACTTTGTTTATGGAAGATATTGAGGAACGTCGTTGGAGTCAATGGCTTTGAAACGTTTGTGTTTTTCAGACATCACTTTTTTTGTTTGGCCTCATGGCAGTGATAATTCGAACGACTTTTTAGAATACTTGAATCAGTCCACAAAATATGCGTTTCATCACCATCTGCGACATAGTCCATATTCGTTTCATAATGTAGGATAGCTGCCTTCCTTTCCTAGATGTCTTGGTCGTAGGAAGGTTGATGATACTTAGGAACATACTGTTCATTGGAAACGTACTCACACTGACTACAACCTACGTTGTCGCCACGTGACTCAGTGTGAAGAGGTACTTCGTACCTTTGTTCACAGGCTCCAAATCATTTCAAATACTGAGAGTTTGTCACCTGAATTAACCTATCTTGAGGTTTCCTTCCATCAGAATGGATAAAGCGAATGACAGGTCATACATGCATTGCACTGTCGCTCAATCGTACACCAGGTGAATGACGATAATACCGAGTTGGCACCAAGACCTATGGCCTTTCTATCTCACACAGGGAGCATCTCCAACAAATCGTTGGTATTTTGCAGAAATGTGATGTGAAATGTGTTTTCCGACCTACAGCCAAGATTAGCGTCCCTCGGCATAAGAGTCACTCATGCTTGCAACAGCCAAGCAAATTGGCTACTGCAGAACATTGTCTTGGCACTGGGCATCTTATGGAATTAATAACATGGAGGTTCTGACATGCACTCTCAGCTATTGGGATAGTGATATTGAGTAAGCAGTTGAGAATAAACTAGCAAGTAACCTTGTAAATAGAGATGGAGGTTTTTGCTTAAAGTCTGTATGAAATCCTGCTGTCTCCCTTGTTAAAAATACAGAGAGACAGAGTTCATGCCAACTCACCCATTGTTTAGTAATTTTCACTATCGATAACTCCTGGAGTAGACATCTTTGGTTGTGTAGTGTTGCTAGTGTTTACAGCGTGTGTGTGTATGTGTGTGTGTGTGTGTGTGTGTGTGTGTGTGTGTTATCTTTATGGAATTGCCCTGCAAACCGAGGTTTTAAATTCACTTGCACAGTGCCTATTTGCTGCACCTTTGCCTTGAAAATTATAAGGTGTGCACCCGTGGCATGCACTTTCAGCTACTGAGATAGTGATATTGAGGAAGCAGTTGAGAATGAATTAGCAAGTAACCTTGTAAACAGAGATGGAGGTTTTTGCTTAAAGTCTGTACGAAATCCTGCTGTCTCCCTTGTTAAAAATACAGAGAGACAGATTTCATGCCAACTCACCCATTGTTTAGTAATTTTCACTATCAATAACTCCTGGAGTAGTCATCTTTGGTTGTGTAGTGGTGCTAGTGTTTACAGCGCGCACGCGCGCGCGCGCGCGGGTGTGTGTGTGTGTTATCTTTATGGAATTGTCCTGCAAACCAAGGTTTTAAATTCACTTGCACAGTGCTTATTTGCTGCACTTTTGCCTTGAAAATTATAAGGTGTGCACCCGTGAAAATATCGGCAGTTGTTGACGATGTCAACCAGCTGCATTCCCGTAAGTTATCAGAACATGATCAAAATCAGTTTTTGTAATTACACATAACTGAGTCAGACCCTTATTAGGGCAACATATTCTTGGTCATAGCAACAGTTAGTTGTACACTTTTCTACATTCTTTTGGCTTCTTTACTTTAGAACTGTCTTATCTGATAATTAGATACATTTAATCACTGTCAATTTCTAATGTACTGAAAATTATAGGGAGATTACAGAGTGATTTATGCAAAGAAAAGCACTTGAAAAAATTGGCCGTCGCGAGAAATGATCATGAATGATTTACACAAGTCAAGGTATTTGGGAGAAATCTGTTAAAAAAAAGAAAATGCTGACTGACAGAGAACTTGCAATTACACAGAGGAGAGTCACTAAGAGGAGACAATGATATCTCCAATGCAGAAAACCTTCTTGATCTATTGTATCTGATTGCCAGTTTCCATTCTGCGATGAAAGAACACCTCATCGTTTGGAAAATCATCTGAGTACCATGTCCAACACTCTCCCTCTTTTTCAAATAGGAACTGCTGTTCAACAGTCTACTAAGCAAGATCCATAAAGCTAAACACTCCTGATAAGAATATCGTGAGCGTATAACACAAGTTGTCAGATATGAAGATCAGGATTTTGAAGTTAAGACTACAGATATTCATGAGTACTTCCTTGGTTTCATTGAAATAAGCTAAAAGACGCTGAAAAACTTGAGAGGCGTCTTATGCCAACTGGAAAATGGCAGAATGGATATTCAGGATCGCAGTCACAGTGCTATGACAACACTACTGTCATGGATGGTCAAAAGAGTTAGGCAACAGATTTAGGATAAAAAAATATCCACCTCTCTCTGTGAACTGTGCTAACGGCTTTATGAAAGTACTGTGTGTGCATTCAGCCAACAAAAACGCTTTGTTGACGCCATTGTTTCCAAATATTCAAGCGCTCTACGTTTTATATTCTTGCTTGACAATGCACCGCAGGCACTTAAAGACAAGAAAAGTTGTGCCCATGGTTCTTAAATTACGATCTAAGACCACATACACAGTGACAAGAGAAGCTGTGCATTCCATCAAGTAGTTTCTTGAAAACACATATCTAGCTCTCCAGAGTATGACAGAGGATAACCAAGTGAATAGTGAGACAAGATTGGATGCAAGTCAGCTGTGCAGCTTCATGTTGAGCTACCATTTCCTGACTCTGCTGGGATTCATGGACAAATTTCTCACCCACTTAGAGTACAAAAAGGACTCCAGGATCCTTCTGTGAACTTTCACCACTCTACACTTGAACTGAAAGTTCTACATGATAAGTTTAATAAAGAGCTACTGGCCTGGGCACTGCTGGAAGGATCACGCCTATCAGAGGAATGGCTTCTCGACATTGCTAGGCATAACAGACAATGTCAGTGGTTGGTGAGCAGTCCAGAGACTCACGACTGATGGCTGAGCAACAAATGAGTGAAAAGAATGATGGACGGTCTCCAGAATGGAAGAGTCTTCCCACTGTAAAAAATAAATGAAAAATTTGGGCTTCTTGTTGGTACATGAGGACTACTGTATGATGCTGATAAGGTGACTATGAAGACGAAAGGTGAAACTCTTGGCAAAATTTACTGCTGTGGTGTGCATAGTGAACAGCTGTGTGCATAACTTTTGAACTGTTATCAAGTTGTAATTCTGATAAACTATCAAGATCAGAAGCAAATATGGAGTATCATGATGGATACAATACAGGGATTAGTGACCACAAGATAGCTACGGCAAGACTAAATACTGTAACATTCAAATCCATCAAAAATAAACGCAAAATATATCAGTTTAAAAAATCAGACTCTAGGCACTTCCTTTCAGAACCATGCTGCTGCTACAGTTTCAGGTTCGAATCCTGCCTCAGTCATGGCTGTGTGTGATGTTTGTAGGTTAGTTAGGTTTAGGTAGTTCTAAGGCTATGGGACTGATACCTCAGATATTAAGTCCCATAGTGCTTTGAGCCACTTGAACCATTTTTTTTAATCAGACAAAAATTCGTTTGACGCCTTCCTAAGAGACAGTTTTCACTCCTTTTTGTCTGATTATGTAAGCATAGACAAGTCGTGGTTTAAATTGAAAGAAATAGTACCGAGGGCAATTGAGAGATATATACCAAATAAATTAATAAGGATAATACTGAGTCCCAATGGCACACAAAACAGGTCAGAACACTCTTCTAGAGCAACGAAGAAAGCTTGCCAAATTTAAAAGAATGCGAAATCCCCAAGATTGTCGAAATTTTACAGAAACTTAAATGTGGCTCGATTTTCAATTCAAGATGCTTTTACTAGTTTCCACAGCGAAACTTTGTATCGAAACCTGGCAGAAAACCCAAAGAGATTCGGGTCATATGTAAAGTACATTAGTGGAAAGACGCAATAAATACCTTGAATCCGCAATAGCAATGGAAATTTTACTCAAGACAGTGTCACTGAAGCAAAATTACTAAACACGGTTTTCCGAAATTCTTCCACTAAAGAAGACGAAGTAAATATTCCAGAATTCGAATCAAGAACAACACCACACTTAAGTAATTTAAACGCAGATATTCTTGGTGTAGCGAAGCAGCTTAAATCACTCTGCTCCAGATTGCATACCAGTTAGGTCCTTTCAGAGTATGCCGATACAATATCTCCATACTTGGCAACCATACACAAACTCTTGCCCTTCGAAAGATCTGTACCTAAAAAGTAGGAAGTTTCACAAGTCTCACCAATACTCAAGAAAGGAAACAGGAGTAATCTGCTGAATTACAGACCTGTATTACTAATGTAGATTTACAGTAGGATCATGGGACATATATTATGTTTGAATGTTAAGAATTACCTCAAAGAAAACGAATTATTGACAAATAACTAACTCTGATACAGAAAATATTGTTCTTGTGAAACACAGATAGCTCCTTATTCTCAGGAAGTAATGAGTGTTATCGACAGGGGATGTCAAATTGATTCCATAATTTTAGATTTCTAGAATGCTTTTGACACAGTTCCTCACAAGTGACTTTAATCAGACTGCATGCCTACGAAGAATCGTCTCAGTTGTGCGACAGGTTTGGTGATTTCTTGTCAAAAAGCTCATAGTCGTAGTAACTGATGGAAAGTCATCAAGTAAAACAGAAGTAATATCTGGCATTCCCAAAGGAAGTGTTACAGGCCCTCTAATGTTTCTGATCCATATAAACGGTTAGGAACCAATCTGAGCAGCCCTGTTAGACTGTTTACAGATGATGTCATTTGCCATCTTGTAAATTCATCAGATTATCAGAACCAACTGCAAAATGATTTAGACAAGATATCTGTATTGTGTGAAAACAGGCAACTGACTTTAAAAAATGAAAAGTGCAAAGTCACTCATGTGAGTAGGCCTACTAAAAGGAATCCGATAAATTTCGGTTATACGATAAATCATACAAATCTAACGGCTACAAATTCAACTAACTACTTAGGGATTACAATTCTGAATAACTTAAATTGGAATGATCACATAGATGATGTTGTTGGGAAAGTGAGCAAAGACTGCGATTTATTGGCAGAAAACTCAGCACATCTATTAAAGGGACTGCCTACACTAGGGTTGTCTGTCCTCTTCTGGAGTATTGTTGAGCAGTGTCAGATTGGCATCAGATAGGATTGATGGATGACATTGAAGAAGTAAGAAGTTCAAAGGGTAGTTCGATTTATACTATCACTAAACAGGGGAAACAGTACCATGGATATGATAAACACTGGCCGAAGTGGGCGAGCAGTTCTAGGCGCTACAGTCTGGTACCATGCTACCGCTATGGTCGCAGGTTCGAATCCTGCCTCGAGCATGAATGTGTGTGATGTCCTTAGGTTAGTTACCTTTAAGTAGTTCTAAGTTCTAGGGGACTGATGACCACAGCAGTTAAATCCCATAGTGCTCAGAGCCATTTGAACCATTTTTTGATATGATAATCGAAGTGGTGTGGAAATCATTAAAACATAGGTGTTTTTCGTTGCACCAGGATCTTCTAAAGAAATTTCAGTCATCAAATTTCTCCTCTGAATGCGAAGATATTTTTATGTCCACCTACATAGGAAGAATTGATCATCATCTGTGTAAATAAATTGTAATATAATTTGTTCGTAACTGTGAATAAGAAAGTTCTTGACTGAATGCTTTGAAATATTGACACAACATTGCATTCCAATATGGGTGTGTTTTAGGTACCTCTTCCTTTAATATATATATATATATATATATATATATATATATATATATATATATATATATGTGTGTGTGTGTGTGTGTGTGTGTGTGTGTGTGTGTGTGTAATTTTTTGAGTTCTTTGTAACAACATTCCCATATTATTAAATTCATAAAAATTATATGTTACATACATTTAAAAATAGGTATAGAAAACATATGCATATTCCAGTGCAAACTGTGTCGAAAATTGCAAAGTATTTGGTCAATAACTTTCAGCGATTTGCAATCAGAAACATTTACAGTCTATATATAACTACACATATGGATGTTTGTTTCTTCAGAATGTCAGATATCCAAAAGTTCTTCGGGAATTGATTTCAAATTTTGACACAATATTGCAATCAAATTTTCAGGTGTTGTTATATACCTACTGGAATATCATCTGGTATATATGTAATATAAATGGAAACATTATAAAAATGTAAACGTTGATTTGTTCAAAATCATTTATCTCCACAAAATTCTTGAACGATTGCTTTGAAATTTTGACAGTGTTCAATTGGTATATGTACGTGGTTTTATTTACCTATTTTTTAAATATGTGTAAGACACAAATTTATATAATTTTCTTAATAGGGACACAGTATACAATAGGGAAATGTTGTTAGAAAATGTGAAATTTGTATTCATGGAATTTGCAATATCAATAAAAAACTAAAAGTCAGGGAGAGGGGAGAAGAGGAGATGGACAGAAGGTGCGAGGTAACTGACATAGAAAATGGCAAGGAGGAGATGGACAAAGAGAGGGGGCAGAAGGAGGTGGAGAGAGAGGAGGGAGGAGAAGATGGATAATAGCGGAGGAGGTGAGGAACAGAGAGAGAGGGGGGATAGAGAGGGGGCATGAGTAAATGGAGAAAGAGAGAGAGCATGGTGGAGATGATGGACAGAGAGAGGGGGAGCAGGTGATGTGTAGAGAGAGGGAGAAAGAGGAAGAAGTGGACAAAGAAGAGAGGAGGTGGAGATCGACAGCGACAGGGGGGAGAAGGAGATTAATATGTATGTCAAATTCCTGTATGAATTAGAAACGTGGCTTCCTATTTTCTTTTTTTTTCATTTAAGCAGATTGAACCAGAGCAAAGTGTGGGAATGTAATAAAATAATGGAATTCGGAGCCTGCACGGAAAGAGTTAAGTGTTCGTTTTTCTCATGCGTTGTTTGAGAGTGGAATGGTAGAGGAATAGCTTGAAAGTCATTCGATGAACTCTCTACTACGCTCTCAACTTTGAACTGCAAAGTAATCACGTTATGTAGAAGAACTCTTGCAGATCATTGCTAAACTCGATGCCAACTGACCTATCAAGACCAGAAGAACTCCTGTTGTTCATCGTTAAATTAGGTGCCAAAAGTGCCTTCCTGATCTTAAGAATATCATCAAAATCATGCTGAAGTTGCTGCTTCCGTCGCTAGCCGTGAGAAATCTATGTTTTCGTATATCACTGCACCTATAATAAAAAGTAGGCTCAGTGACTTTGTTCTGTTAATATTTAAAGGAGGAAAGGTGTGACAGAGAAATGTGATTTTGAGTGAGTGATTGAGCAGTTTGCAGCAGTCGAGGTATGAGGGAATATTTTTATAAAGTCATCTCCCGTAAATAGAGAAATGGTTAAAGTTTGAAAAACTTTGCTCTTGTTAAAATTAAAAATTAGTATAATTCAATCATTCACTGCAGCAAAAGTGCAGTCAGTGCTTCTGTTTTTTTAAATTTTTTTCTTTGGAAACTTTGATCTTAAGAGCTTTTAAGATACAAAGAGTAAGACTAATACTTTCTATTGATTTTAAATGCCTTAAAAATAGAACGAATTTGGTTTTAATCACAGTTTTAATTTTTCTTCCAATATGCATCAGTTAAAAAAATAGTCGTTCTGAGGAAATTCCACGCAACTGACATGTTACACGGCCTCTAGCGTCGATAATGGACTCAATATCACCTTGAACGATAGTCTTTTGCGATGTAATCTACACCAGATGTTCATTGCATGCACTTTCCTCCATAATATTCGCTCGGAAACTGGTTGAAATGGACCTGCATTCGATGACTACATAAATTCTTGTCGTGTTTGGAACCGACTGGAGTGGCAAGGTGTGACATTCATCTCCAGTACTTATCGATTAGGGCCTGTTTAGACCAGTGATCTTACAACGTACTACATGGCTGCAAGTGGCACACTATTCCTTGTTTGGCTACACCGCGTTTATACCGCAACAAATCTGGAAACTTCGTTCACGGTGTGGTCATGCGCACGTCTAAATACAATATCTTCTTTCAGCCTTTGTATCACTTCTTCACTGCGATAGATTGCGTACATCCAACTGGTACATTCACATCACTTCGTATCAGTGCCAAGTCTTACATCATCGGTGGAGGGTCACATGACTACTTGGTAGAAGTTGTACACCACTGCATTACGTAAACCATTTTCCCAATATCGATTCCGGTTAATCATGTAACCTGTCTAAAACCGAGTCTGGAAATCGCATTCTAGTTACCGTTTTCCACTCCCGCAACCGATATTCGCTTCCTTGTAAACGCACAACCCTTTCTCAAATGTGCTTGGGTTGTCAGGTTACTTGTCCTTTTTTAAATATTTCCGGATAATATGGACGGAGTGACTTTTTGTACACAGAAGGAGAAGTAGAAATATTAGATTGAGCATGAAGCTGTCTGCACCTCTAATATTTATCTAAAGAGAAATAGCGATTGTGCAGAATAAATCAGAAGCTGAAATAGCTGCTTTCAAGACGCCATATCCGACTGTGGTAGAAAATCCGCTCCAGGCCTTTACATGCAAATATAACAGCAAAAACCGGTTTCCAAACTTTGCTTTTCGTCTTCCGGAAGATGTGTTGGATGCAAACGCAGTGAGTCCTTCAGTGCGACCAGTTATTTGGCTCTTGTCAGGAGGTGACTAGTATTTTGCCTCAGGGGATTAGTAGAGATGTAGCGTAATTTCACAAGTTCTTTTATTTAAAAAAAGATACAACAACGACGTAGCGGATAAGTCTTTTTATCTAGAAATTTGAGCTGTCACTTTATGTTTTTCGTGTTAGAACATTACATTTAAAAAATGAATTTTACTGTGTTTTCTTTTGGTGGGTAGATAACTAATTACCAATTTGTTGTTGCCAGATCATAATATTATTTAATTATAACTAATTCTGTAAGTATCATCTCACTGCATTATCGTAAAGATGTAAATAGCTTAGGCGTTAGTATCTGGAAGTTTGGTGACTTGCTGTCGAAATAAATGAGTTCCAGACTTAATGTTGCTCTTATCAAAAAAAGAAAAAGCTGTTAAACTGCAACACATGTGCATTGAAATATAACCAACTACTGCAAAGACAGATGAGGGGATGGGTGGGTTGAGGATTATACAAACAACTGTAGAGAGAACTAGGGAAGTACGAAGCACAAGTTTGTTCCACGCGCGAGTTAACCAGGACATTGCTCACACTGAACACCTTTTCCATGCTCTAAATAAGTAAGTATACACGTTAGTAGCGACAAATTACAGCCATTTATGAAATATATAGATTGCTACTGCTCTCGCAGTAATCTTCCTGACATAATGTAGTGGGTATGCAACTTTTAAATTTCTTTTCATATGGGTGAGCATTTAGAAAAAATAATTTTTTTGGGGAAATCGATCATGTATTCATTTTAGGCAAAGGGCAGATTTTTAACACTGTGTAGCAGTGCAGTGTTAAGTAATGTGTGTGTCAAGCTTATTTGAGAAATTAACATACGTACATAACACTACTAAATATATCACATCGGAGAAAGACATCCTTAAAATTTCCAGTCGATACTTTGACCAGTAAACGTTGCGCATTTGTTTAAGTTAGATTTCAACAATTAACTATTAAAAAAACGAATTAATGTGTACTCTTTATTATAGTGTTATGGCAAGCATTAGCAGTGGTAACGTTGTTGATAATTCGTGACATTTGTGTACTGATTTTAGGATACTGGTACGTAAATAAGCACAATATTATAGCGGTATAGCGTAATTTTTTGTATTGATATTTAGATCGGTCTATTTCCGACATGCTATTGACACATTAATGAGTATACTGTTTGTATTTGAGTTAAAGATATGAGGCTTCCAACGTCAAAAGAGATTTTATTTTCAGTCTTGAAATCTGACAATATGTTATTCTTCTTGTGCTGGATGAAAATCGTAAATTTAAGAAAGAACCGGTTCTATTATTGCGTGGAAAATATTTCGAGTTGATTACGCAGGTAATTAGAATTAAATTGATTTATCCTTACTAGAGAAAGTATGTGTATAAAGCTATCGCCTTTGTTAGGAGTTATGCGTCAATCTTTGTTTATCCATGGTGCCCACGAACACCCACTCACACATAAAGTATATAAATTTTTACCACAAATTCTCGAGAACTGTAACAATCGAGGAAAACATTCATAAGTAACACTACCTGAAACAATTACAAGATCTCGTTATCGCATGAACGAAAACTGTAGAACAATTTTTTCATCAACAACATAAACATAGTTGTGTGCAGTATAAGAGCCAAAGTTTTGTCATTTATCTATAGGTGTTCACTGAAACAATATTTTTTGTTTCACTCTGTTAATGTAAATGGTTTCTGTAAATGTCAGAGGTAGAGAAACCCATCGAATTGATAACATGCAGTAAAAAAAATTTTTGCTATTCGGGAACTTCTTTCTGGTAGGGATGTAATAGTAAAAAACACCTCTGCTTCTTATTTTGAAGTATGCTACTCAGGTTGTTATTTTGTTCTGAATTGAACTTAAAAAGTTTTTATTGCCTATGTTAATTAGCCGCTATTAGAAAGTTGCCACCGAACTGTCGTTGAATTTAGAAAACAAATTTTCATCTAAAGACAACATGTAGCGGAATGCGAATGGGCGGTCTTAGTATGTGTGTGTGTGTCAAGCTTATTTGAGAAATTAACATACGTCCATAACACTACTAAATACATCGGAGAAAGACATCCTTAAAATATCCAGTCGATACATTGACCCGTAACTGGACTCTAGTTGCATTGCAGGAATGTTGTGTTGTCTTGTGTTAATTCGTCTACACGCCTAATTGCTAGGATGGAAAGCAGTACACGAACACGATTTTCATAAAAATAGAGTACACTTTGTTTTCGGGAAACATTGGCAGAAAGCCTTAACAATAGATAGTCTTCGGTTGACTCCGTCTAGTTTTTGTCGCGAATTTCACATCTTTCGCTGTCCACGGTGCAGTTCGACAAGGCTCATGTCTATGTAATAGAGATTTCGAAATTACCTCATTCATGCAGACATACTTGCGATGGTTGTTGATTTTTAAGCAATGCCAGTGAATGTGCAATGGGCGTTGTTTTACAGTCTTCATTCTATTTCATTTCATGACTAGGAAAAATCATAAGTAAATTGTTGTCTGTTTATTTTTTATTTAAAAGACTGATACGCTCTTGTTTCCAACGATCTGCAATACAACTGGATTACCTAATGAACAAGACTGCTACCAGCAAGATCGGAACTGCCAACACAATTACATAATTTTTAGCATCGTTGTGGAGGTTATAAAGTTACTAAAACTTCCGTGCAGTAAATTCCTTCGTTAAGTTTTCTAATATCATATATGCTGATTAAGTAGCCTGTATTGTGGTGCACAGATGTCAAAATTTGCTTATCAATAGTCTGTTTAATGAGTGGGATACTCAGTTGCCGCATGATACGTTCGCGCCATTTGCCATGGCTGTGGTAAGTTCTTTCCGAGATAGTACACTACATTTGTGATGATTTTCCATTGTTAACAACAACCTGTTTTATTTTAAAATTTTATGGAGAGTTGCGTCTTTAGAATGCGAATATAAGAATATGGCAATTAAAGGCCAAACTCGTACGGTTTTGTGTTAAAGTGACGTCTGTGTTTGACCTCACAAACTCTGCCATTTGTAGCACCAGTCCGGTGCTGTTATGAGCTAAAAATGTTCGCATAGTAAATAATTTGATGTTCAGTATTGTTAAAGTCTCTCTTGTTTCGTGGGTGATTCAAAGGCTTTTGAATTTTTTAATAAAGGAAAAAAGTTATAGTGCAGTTACATTATACGACACCTTCCAAGGACACCTAATGTCAATTTTTGTTGGTCTGAAATACGCAACCAAATGTAGCGTTTAAAAAAGGATTCTGAAAATTGTATTATTCTTGATCTGCAGGTCTGCTTGACGCCACTCACAACTTCAGTTAAGGTGTGAATCGTTGCCAGGGAACTGCAGTAAATTCTCGCAGACTCGATTTATTGTTTGCGAGAAGGAAAGAACATGGATATGGTGGAAACAACCGAAGAAAACGACTTAGATCTTTTCGGCGAAGGCTTTAGCGGAAGTCGATCGAGCCCTTTAGAAGAATCTAGTCCGTCTGAAAACCGGGATCAAGTATGCAGTATTTGCAGGTTAGTGAATATTTGTTTGAGTTTTATTTAGATATATCTATATATTTAATTTCGTATATGGCACCATGTAAGACGCACTGTTGCAATTGCTCTGTTGACTAGCCGTTACAAACATATATGCGGTTGTATCAAAGTGAAACTTATTTACATTTAGCATATTTTAATAATTTCTAAGGTTTTAGCAAATGATGTAAGTCAGTGATGAGTCGGTATATAATGGGGACGATTAACTATCATGATTCCTCCTGTAATTCATAGATGATGCCAGAACCTTTGAATGGTGAATTTCGTTTTTCTTCCTGCTGGAACTACAAAGACACTGTGTTATATCAGTGGATGTTTGTCTACAAACATTTCATGTACTAAGCATTTAAAATTTAAGTGTGGTGACATTCTTACTCAATTTACTATAGATCCATTTGAAAATAAAAGGAATAATTTATGTGATATTGTTTGATGGCTCTGTGGGAGAGTTGAGATTCGATTACAAATACGAAGGTCTGTCGTTCAGTCCTCAGTTCTGAGATGGTTTCTGTCATTTATCACTTCTTTCACCTCTGTCAATTATTAGTTAATCCAAAACATTCCAAGTTATGCAGAGTGTAGGAATCCATATTGAACTGTTGATCCTCATGTAATTAATTGTGAAAGTGATAATTTTGTAAGTGTATATGTGTGTTTTGCTGTAATGTAGTAGGCACTATAACATTCACACATTCATCTTGCTTTTGCAGTTTCTGAAGAACTGCATGTAAATGGAAATGTGGAACAAATAATAATTGACTGCTACACAATACATATATAAGCATTACACATAGGCTGTGAATAATTTAATAAAGCAAAGAACACATCATTAGATTTTTCCTTGGATTGTAGAAGCCAGTTTTGAACACAGCCACAGATAATTGCATACTTTTCACAATAATAAACTTTTCAGCAATGGAGTCACAATAGAATTATATCAGTTTTCACATTCGCATGTCCAGGTTACCTGGTGTAGAATGCATAATGGATGAATTAATATGTAAATTTGCAACTTCTGTAGCTTGTGTGGGGTCGACAGGAGTGTCCGATCCCACACGTTGGCTTTGACCCGTGACGTAAGGGTGTTGTCGTGTGTGATGTCATGATGGCGCGGAGTTTGGTTTGTGAGTGTGGCGTGTTTGTAGATGTCGTGGTGTTGTGATTTCTTGTCTTAGGTAATCAACAAGGATGCCAACAAGTCTGTACGTGAACAATACGTGTAATAACTTTTCCATCGTGTAGCATTCTTTACGTCATAATGAAGCATTATTATTATTATATCATTTGGAAACCATTAGTTTTGACACCATATATTCTCATATCAATTGTTTTGAAAATTGTGGGCTTTTCCAAGTTAATTCTAGATAGTATGAACTGTGACAAGGTGGAAGAGCACTTAATAATTGCCACCAACAGACCGTACCGTTATTCATTTTCATTTAATACCACTATGAGCAAGCCAGCAGCTGCTATTCTAATAGCATGCGGTATTTCGTTACTGTCAGTTGCTCAAGTTTATGTACTACATTAGGCAGTCCTCCTCCTAGTTTTCTTCTTCCAGATGTGTTAAATGTCTTCTGCTTTTATAATCGTCCTTTTTTATATAGATAACTTATTTAGATCCATTTGTGATAAGTTATTTTTGGCAATAACTCTTCTAGAGCTAAGCTATTGATTTATTTATTTTGTACTTACTAGTTTCCAGGGTGAAAGTGTGTTGTCATGTGATGAACTCATCAAAGACAACAGGTTGTTGTCCTACATGCTGCATACATGAATTGTATCATATTCACAAAGTCTCCTCAGTGGCCAAAATGTTATCTGATTCATGTTGTGCCAGGTAGCACAATTTAAGCTTCGCAGACTTCACTGAACATGAATGCTTGCTAATGGAACTTTGGCTATGAAACCAGTAGTGACCAAAGCACTAAGTAAATAGTGCAGGTGTTGTGGAGTTCTCGTTTTAAAAAAATTCTTAAACTTTTCTCGATTAGTCTGTTCATGTTCTTTTACAGTTCTCTTTTATCTGTGATTAATTTTAAGATTGTCAGTGAATTTTATTTTTTTGGTAAATATGGCTAACTTACCACAGTTTAGAATGATTTTCTATGATGAAAAAGCCAAATTGAATGCAGGCTCACAAGTGCCACCCAAAGAAAAAATGTAATGGGGTTCCGCAGGACCTTGGTGTTGGATCTGGTCTGTATACCAACCAATCCACACATTGTGCCAACTGCTGGAGAGTGGCCACTCAATAACAAACATGGAAAAATAAATAAAAAAATCAGATTTATGTTGTGTGAACATTATGCCGAAAAGTGCACTTTTCTACCTATTCCCATTTCTAAAATATAAAAGATCAAAGTTGTAAAGATCGTTTTGGAACACACCTTATGTGTATTGGAGAGCACATAAGCATGTTTGCCACTGCAGTTTCAACGGACTAAAATGAAGAAACACCCTATGGTTTTGTCTTCCTTTAGTGAATTATAACTAAGGTTTATTAAGTCTATTTCCAATCAATCAAATTTCCATAGACACGTAGAAAGGTGCGGGTTTACCCTGGACAGTTGTATAAAAATCCCTTCGGCATGCCGCTGGACATCTTGAAAGTTAGGACCAATCCAGGGAAATCTGGATGTATTGTATCGCTGATAGGGGATGTAAAGATGAGTGCATTGGATCCCTTAATGATATGTGAAAAAGAAAGGAGTCTTGTCTCATTTTAGAGACAGTTTGCATTTTGTTATAGGCAATGGGCAGTGATGTCCACAAATGCAAAATTATTTGGAATATTTAGCCATTTATTTGTGTGGAAAGTAAATATTTTGTATAGAAAATTACGTCAGCAGCTACATACATGCCCTTGATGTTTTCAGTTTTACGCATAGTGTCATAACTATTAAAAATTCATGAGCTCAAATTTTCAGGACTGTCTGTATGACATAAGAAATCTGTATGGGGCTAGGAGAGATTATTTAATATTATTTAGTCCATTTTGAAACTGCTTAATATTAAAAAGTTGCTCTACTTGGTTATTTTCTGCCCTGTAGTCTCGTTTCTGTGAAATTTTTCAACTGATTTAAAACATTTTGGTGAGGTTACAACAGAGACATTGGTAAACTCCAGGTTTATTTCGGTTTCTCTTAAACTGAGTCTACCAATGTATTGCTTCCTCATAGGTGTATCTTGTAAAAAGGACAGAGAATCAAGCTCACAGGGAAGCTTAGCAGCTATCGTTCTTAAACTGTAAAACATTTGTGACTGGAACAAGGAAACAGGGAATCAGCAGTGGTACACTAAGTACTTATTCTCCGCTACACAAAAACAGAAGAGACAATGAGTTAATATTGCACTGTCATCCAGTTCTGAGTGAAGTTTTAAGTCCTAAGTTACAGGAAAGTTAGTTTAAACCCTCTGTACCAGACCTGTTTTATGTACCCGTCCCTAGAAACCAGGCAATTTTTTCAGTGTTTAGAAAATCATGGCATCGAATCTACTTTTTGGAATGTGGCAAATTTGGTACCATTTTGAAGCTGCACTTTTCGTCATTAATTCTGTGGAAAAGAAACTACTTTGGAATGCACAGCTTTAAGGTACAGTTATAGAAATCGCGTAGGTATTTTTAAGAATTTAGAAAAGTCATACGGATAAGAAAATGCAATTGTTATTTATTTTTAACTGATATTGTGACACTACATAACATGTCAGTCTACAGTAATTGCATACAAATTTCACACAGAAACATATTGTTTTTTAGTGTGGGAAATTTTGAAGCAAGGCTCCAGGGAGACTGAAACACCACACTGTTCACTTTCATACCGTGTGTCTTTGTGTGAAGCTTTGCCATTCTCTTTCTTACTCCTGGCACTGCACACGTGACACACACAAGCAGCATATTTCTTTGTAACTGGAGGTATGTGCTGCAAAAAATATCGCTTTGTTAGCCGACCTACAGTTCCTTCATTCCTTTGTATGACTTCAAGTGAATCATCTTCAACAAGCTGAGCTGCAAGCACTGTTATGAAGTGCGTTATTGTTAGTTTCTTGTTGTGCACTGCATTGTAGAGCCAAAAAGCATTTGATACTCCCATCAGCAGCAGATGGAAACATAATTTTCGCCACCATTGCACGGTTATGTGCTGGAATGGATTGTACTGCAGGTGCTGGTCTCTGATAGCCACTCCAAGTTTATTCAGATTGTAATCCAGTACCTGAAGTGGTTTCATTACTACAGACCCATTTTTCTTAGTATGCGTACCAGATGTGGCCTGATGCCTTGTAGACAATGCATACATGTCCCTCTTATCCTTCCACTTCATTGCTAATACATTATCGAAGAATTGTCAACAATGTGCTTACCAGCATGAACTTCAAAGTTTACAACATAGCCACTACTGGCTTCAGCAACAGCATAAACTTTCAGTCCATACTTACGAGGCTTATTTTGCATGTAAACACGGAAGCTCACATGACCTTGAAATGGACATATGCCTTCATCAGTTGTCAGTTTTTCTGAGGGACGATACGCCTGGATACATATGCCTGGATACATCGCTCCTTCAAATTCTTGTAATAAGGTAAAACTTAAAATGGTTGAAATCCGACTCACCTGGTTTTTCTGTTCAGAATTGTCAACAAGATGCAAGCACGACAGTATCTGAGTAAAATACAAATGACTCATAACTTGGGGACAGAACTTACAACTAAGAACAGGATTAGTGCTTCAGTGGTCCACAATTTTTGGCTTTCTTGAAATACACATATGGAAACGCATACCCAAGAAACTCCTCATCTCACTTGTAGTCACTGGCTTCCAGGAACTCAAAACTGAATTAGGCTTGATGTTATTTCCTCTTCTTTTCTTCTGGATTGCCTGTGATGCATACAAATTTGTCTGTATCTTCAGTTCTTTTACGTCACTGTCAGTAAGGAACACTTTACTGCAATCCAGTACAGAATTTGAGTCATCAATATTCACTTGAATCTTCCTGGGTGTAGTGTTGACAGGCAGAGGTCGGTAGGTGTCAAATTCAGTCCAGTCAACATCTTAACTTTACACAACGAATTTAAAACATTACTAGGACCAACATCCTTTAATGGAACAACATTCATCTTTATCTCAATCTTCATTATAATACTATTCAGTAATTTTATAGGACTATTCCCTTACATTTTTACTAGAACAAGCCATTTAGCATTAACATTTGCAATTGTTCTGCCTATATGATTAAGATTTATATTATTTGGATGAATCCATCAGCTGGATTTGAAGTAACACTGTCAACATCACTTGAGTCTGCATCTGAAGACAAGCTGTTGCCGATCTCGCTCTCTAAAAGGAATATCACTTTATATGTAACTACATATATCTCTTACAGAAGACGTGTTCAGCAGAAATGTGTGTACTGCACAATTACGAGCAGTCATATGTCATTGAAAATTCGGGAATATGTACCTTCAAACACACCATTATATTCAGAATCACTCTCTACATTATCCAGAGTGCCGCTATTATTAATCAAATCAGCGATTTTTGCGTTTGATACCCCCGCCCCCCTCCCCCGAGACATGATTACAAACATGAAATAACACGACGACTTAAGGAAGACTGAGAATGCAGAGATAAGTTTTAACATGAATTACAGTGCTGTACACAATGCTGCTGTGCCATCTATGGACGCATTTTGTTACTAAACATCTGTAAAATGTGTAACATTGGCGAAACCTGTAGAAATAACGTTGCAGTGTTTTACATTAAATTAAATGTAGCGTCCCGTAAATTTTATGGGTCTGGTGATTTTTTGCCCGATCCTAGGCCCGTGAATTTTATGGGTTTGGTACTTACAAGGGAACCTCCCCATCGCACCCCCCTCAGATTTAGTTATAACTTGGCACAGTGGATAGGTCTTGATAAACTGAACACAGATCAATTGAGAAAACAGGAAGAAGTTGCATGGAACTGTGAAAAAATAAGCAAAATATACAAACTGAGTTAGTCCATGGGCCATATAGGCAACATCAAGGAGAACGTGAGCTCAGGAGCGCCGTGGTCCCGTGGTAGCGTGAGCAACTGCTGAAGGAGAGGTCCTTGGTTTGAGTCTTCCCACGAGTGAAAATTTTACTTTCTTTATTTTTGCATAGTTATTATCTGTCCGTTCGTTCATTGACGTCTCTGTTCACTGTAATAAGTTTAGTGTCTGTGTTTTGCGACTGCATCGCAAAACCATGCGATTAGTAGACGAAAGGACGTGCCTCTCCAATCGGAACCGAAAACATTTGGTCGCAAGGTCATAGGTCAACCGATTCCTCCACAGGAAAACACATCTTATATATTCTATACGAGACTGGTGACGGCATGTGCGTCACATGACAGGAATATGTTGTCGACCCACCTAACTTGTACACTTGGCGAATGGGTAAAAAGATTCTTCTACCTTGCCCGATTTAGGTTTTCTTGTGGATGTGATAATCACTCCCAAAAAAGTGATGGAAACATAAGAGTTTGTCACATAAACTGAAAATAAAAAATTAAAATTTTCACTCGATGGAAGATTTGAACCAAGGACCTTTCGTTCCGCAGCTGCTCACGCTACCATGAGACCACGGCGCTCCTGTGGTCCCAGTGTCCTTGATGTTGCCTATCTTCCCATGAACTACTCAGTTTGCATATTTTGCTTATTTTTTCACAGTTCCACATAACTTCTTCCTGTTTTCTCAATTGATCTGTGTTCAGTTTTTCAAGGCCTATCCACTGTGCCAACTTACAACTAAATCTGAGGGGGGTGCGATGGGGAGGTTCCCTTGTTAGTGTGTTAAAATCAATTGCAAAATTTGTAGCGGACAGACAGACCGAAACACAAAGTACTCTCCGCTTCACACCAGACTTGAAAGGAAGTTAATAATGCAGTATCATCCAATTCTTACACCAAGTACCTACTCTTCACCACACACCAGAAAATAAATTGTATTGTCATCCACTTATGGGTTAATTTGAAAATTTTAAGGCTTTAGTTTATAGGGAAGCTAGTTTAAAATCAATAGCAGAAGTTGTACCGAACAGACTGAAAGACACAGTACCCTCTTCCACATACCAGACTCGAAAGTGAGTTAAATTACGGTGTCGTCCAGTTCTGAGCTGTGTTGAAAGTTTAAAGCCTCTAGCTTATTGAGAAGTTGGTTTAAAATAAGTTACGAAATTTGTACCAAAAAAGGAGACAAGAAACAAACTTAATAAAAATGTGCTGAGAAGTGGTTGTTCATTTATATGTACACAAATCTTCAGTGCAGCATCAGATATTGAACTTCTAAAACCAACAAAAAATTGTTATTTAATGCCACAAGATCTAAAATTAGTATTTTTGTAAGTAAATACATGCCTTTTGAATATATTTTAATTTTGGAAATATACTTTTCATCCACATCTCTTTGAAATAAGATACTGTGTCTCAGAAAAAGTTGCCAACCCTAGTCAAGGTCCATGTATAACCAAAAAGGCTGAAATATGTGTAAGTAAAGTCACTCAAACATGTGAGTGAGTACATTCATATAACGGCCACAATGGATGTAGACTTGTTTAAGTAGGTTGTCTCGCAGTTAGTGAAACCACTGAAACCCAGTGAGTGAGTGAGAACAGTCATATAATTGCCACAGCCGACGGAGACTTGTTTCAGTTGGTTGTCTCACAACATGAGTGAGTGAAAACATTGATATAACAGCAACAAATGACAGAGACTTGTTTCAGTAAGTTGTCTCACACTGAGTAAAAGCATGCGAACACCGTGAGTGAGAGAAAACATTCATATAGCTGACATCGCTGCAGAGACTAATTTCATTTGGTTGTTTCATTCAACTAAAAAAATTGTGAATTGGCAGATTCCAGCAGTGACTCATTGAAGATACATGATACTATGTTTATTTGGTTTGTGAAGTGCAAAGTTTTACGCTTTTGAACATTTAAAACAAGTTTTCAATCTTCACACCACTTTGAAATCTTATCAAGATCTGACTGAATATTTATGTAGGTTCTTATAGACTGTACTTCATTATAGATAACTGTATCATCTGCAGAAAGTCAGAGGTTACTGGTAATGTTGTGTACCAGGTCATTAATATACGACACGAACAGCAAGAGCCCCAACACACTTTCCTGTGCCACACCAGAAGTTACTTCTACATCTGACAATGACTCTCCAACCAAGATAACATGCTGTGTCCTCCCTACCAAAATATCCTCTATCCAATCACTAATTTCACGCGATATGCTACTGGGGCTACAACTTTGCTTCTGCTGTTTTTTCTCAAAGTTAGAGGCTTTTTATTGTGAGCGTCTTACAAAACTTGATGTTTCAGTGTTGGTCATCACTGGCCACTGCTTTCTCCCATATTTTGGGCAGCATACGAATAAGGAGAAAGAAAACTGGCGTTCTACGGATCGGAGCGTGGAATGTCAGATCCCTTAATCGGGCAGGTAGGTTAGAAAATTTAAAAAGGGAAATGGATAGGTTGAAGTTAGATATAGTGGGAATTAGTGAAGTTCGGTGGCAGGAGGAACAAGACTTCTGGTCAGGTGACTACAGGGTTATAAACACAAAATCAAATAGGGGTAATGCAGGAGTAGGTTTAATAATAAATAGGAAAATAGGAATGCGGGTAAGCTACTACAAACAGCATAGTGAACGCATTATTGTGGCCAAGATAGATACGAAGCCCACACCTACTACAGTAGTACAAGTTTATATGCCAACTAGCTCTGCAGATGACGAAGAAATTGAAGAAATGTATGATGAAATAAAAGAAATTATTCAGATTGTGAAGGGAGACGAAAATTTAATAGTCATGGGTGACTGGAATTCGAGTGTAGGAAAAGGGAGAGAAGGAAACATAGTAGGTGAATATGGATTGGGGGACAGAAATGAAAGAGGAAGCCGCCTTGTAGAATTTTGCACAGAGCACAACATAATCATAACTAACACTTGGTTTAAGAATCATGAAAGAAGGTTGTATACATGGAAGAACCCTGGAGATACTAAAAGGTATCAGATAGATTATATAATGGTAAGACAGAGATTTAGGAACCAGGTTTTAAATTGTAAGACATTTCCAGGGCCAGATGTGGACTCTGACCACAATCTATTGGTTATGAACTGCAGATTAAAACTGAAGAAACTGCAAAAAGGTGGGAATTTAAGGAGATGGGACCTGGATAAACTAAAAGAACCAGAGGTTGTACAGAGATTCAGGGAGAGCATAAGGGAGCAATTGACAGGAATGGGGGAAATAAATACAGTAGAAGAAGAATGGGTAGCTTTGAGGGATGAAGTAGTGAAGGCAGCAGAGGATCAAGTAGGTAAAAAGACGAGGGCTAGTAGAAATCCTTGGGTAACAGAAGAAATATTGAATTTAATTGATGAAAGGAGAAAATATAAAAATGCAGTAAGTGAAACAGGCAAAAAGGAATACAAACGTCTCAAAAATGAGATCGACAGGAAGTGCAAAATGGCTAAGCAGGGATGGCTAGAGGACAAATGTAAGGATGTAGAGGCCTATCTCACTAGGGGTAAGATAGATACCGCCTACAGGAAAATTAGAGAGACCTTTGGAGATAAGAGAACGACTTGTATGAATATCAAGAGCTCAGAAGGAAACCCAGTTCTAAGCAAAGAAGGGAAAGCAGAAAGGTGGAAGGAGTATATAGAGGGTCTATACAGGGGCGATGTACTTGAGGACAATATTATGGAAATGGAAGAGGATGTAGATGAAGATGAAATGGGAGATATGATACTGCGTGAAGAGTTTGACAGAGTACTGAAAGACCTGAGTCGAAACAAGGCCCCCGGAGTAGACAATATTCCATTGGAACTACTGACGGCCGTGGGAGAGCCAGTCCTGACAAAACTCTACCATCTGGTGAGCAAGATGTATGAAACAGGCGAAATACCCTCAGACTTCAAGAAGAATATAATAATTCCAATCCCAAAGAAAGCAGGTGTTGACAGATGTGAAAATTACCGAACTATCAGCTTAATAAGTCACAGCTGCAAAATACTAACACGAATTCTTTACAGACGAATGGAAAAACTAGTAGAAGCCAACCTTGGAGAAGATCAGTTTGGATTCCGTAGAAACACTGGAACACGTGAGGCAATACTGACCTTACGACTTATCTTAGAAAAAAGATTAAAGAAAGGCAAACCTACGTTTCTAGCATTTGTAGACTTAGAGAAAGCTTTTGACAATGTTGACTGGAATACTCTCTTTCAAATTCTGAAGGTGGCAGGGGTAAAATACAGGGAGCGAAAGGCTATTTACAATTTGTACAGAAACCAGATGGCAGTTATAAGAGTCGAGGGATATGAAAGGGAAGCAGTGGTTGGGAAGGGAGTAAGACAGGGTTGTAGCCTCTCCCCGATGTTGTTCAATATGTATATTGAGCAAGCAGTAAAGGAAACAAAAGAAAAATTAGGAGTAGGTATTAAAATTCATGGAGAAGAAATAAAAACTTTGAGGTTCGCCGATGACATTATAATTCTGTCGGGGACAGCAAAGGACTTGGAAGAGCAGTTGAATGGAATGGACAGTGTCTTGAAAGGAGGATATAAGATGAACATCAACAAAAGCAAAACAAGGATAATGGAATGCAGTCTAATTAAGTCGGGTGATGCTGAGGGAATTAGATTAGGAAATGAGGCACTTAAAGTAGTAAAAGAGTTTTGCTATTTGGGGAGCAAAATAACTGATGATGGTCGAAGTAGAGAGGATATAAAATGTAGACTGGCAATGGCAAGGAAAGCGTTTCTGAAGAAGAGAAATTTGTTAACATCCAGTATTGATTTAAGTGTGAGGAAGTCATTTCTGAAAGTATTCGTATGGAGTGTAGCCATGTATGGAAGTGAAACATGGACGATAAGTAGTTTGGACAAGAAGAGAATAGAAGCTTTCGAAATGTGGTGCTACAGAAGAATGCTGAAGATTAGATGGGTAGATCACATAACTAATGAGGAAGTATTGAATAGGATTGGGGAGAAGAGAAGTTTGTGGCACAATTTGACCAGAAGAAGGGATAGGTTGGTAGGACATGTTCTGAGGCATCAAGGGATCACCAATTTAGTATTGGAGGGCAGCGTGGAGGGTAAAAATCGTAGAGGGAGACCAAGAGATGAATACACTAAGCAGATTCAGAAGGATGTAGGTTGCAGTAGGTACTGGGAGATGAAGAAGCTTGCACAGGATAGAGTAGCATGGAGAGCTGCATCAAACCAGTCTCAGGACTGAAGACCACAACAACAACAAACGAATCTCGCGGCGGATGAACTGGGTGTCTTTCGAGAAGATCCATGCATCAATCCAATTTTACAATAGTTCATATGACAGGAAGTGCTGGGCAGCCAGGTTGTGTGCCATTGAACTAAAAAGTTGTTATTCAAAGGGAACAATGTCTGGAGAATACAGCGGGTGGGGTAGGACTTCCCATTTCAACATTTCCATGTATGTTTTGGCGGGTTTTGTGACATGAGGTCGAGCACTGTCATGCTGTAAAGTCACCCTTTCATGTATATCATTGTACTGTGGCCATTTGTCTTTCACTGCTCGGCTCAAACACATCAATTACTTTTGATAACTATCTGTGATTGTTCTTGTCAGTTGCAGTAGCGTCGAAAGCTTTCTCTCTTTCACAACCATGCCAGTCTTCAGTGTCAAAATCACCATTCTTGAAGCATGGAAACCATTTTCTGCAAAGTTCTGTCACTATCAGGTGTCTCATCATAGGTCTTAACCAGCTTTTTATTAACCTCAGCTGCAGATTTCTTCATATCAAAGCAGAAAATTAAAACCTCCTGCAGATGACAAGAATTGGGCTCGTAAGTTGACATATTTAGCCAAGAATAACTTTAAGATGCAATAAAAAATCGACTAATATTCTGATGGCGGTATGTTCTCAAGTGCCTAAGCTTACTGTATGACACTTCCAACCTACGTCTTGCACCACTACTTTTCACTAATGCTGTCTACTGCAGAATGGCGGAAGCAAAGTTGTAGAACTAATATGTGCTCATACTTTTGAAACAAGCATAGGTGCGGTACTGAGTCAACTGCTTTTCAGAAATAGACACACACTGCATCTACCTGCCTGCCTTAATCCAAAGCTTTCAATATGTCATGTGAGAAAAGTGTGAATTCAGTTTCTTGTGACAGATGTTTTCGAAACCCATGCTTTTTGGCATGGAAGAAGTTATTCTGTTCAAGATAGTCCAGAATATGTTGAGAGATTCTACAACAAATTGATGTCAAGCATATTGGACAGTAGTTTGGTGGATCAAAACCACTATCCTTTCTGTGATGGTGATTCAGATGTGCAGGAGAACTACGGATGTGTGCAACGTAACTGGCCAGCAGCTGTGCACACTTAACCTGCAATGGAGGGACTTTGTCCTCCACAAGGACACTGGTTACCGGACTCATCCTAAAAGCTTCTGTCACTAGGCGAATGCCACAGTGGTGCAGTGGGTCGAGTAAACACAACGCTGAGGGCACCGCCAAACCATAAACTAGACTCCATAGTCAAGATGGGATTGAACAAGTGCTGAGTAGAGCTGCAGCAGCGTAGAGCGATCTGCACCCCAGCTGGTGTTGCTCAGGCAGCAGAGGGCATTGAGGTGCTGCCAGCACTTCTGCTTAAGCTGCCGAAGGTGAGGAATCCAAGTCAATTGGGCGTCGAAAACCAGTCCTAAGAATCGATATGTCTCCACTACAGTGAGTGGATCATCATTAAGGTAAAGTTCTGGTTCTGAATAAACGGTATGACGCTGACAGAAGTGCATCACACAAGACTTTGCGGCCGAAAACTGGAAAATGTGGGCTAGAGCTCATGACCGCGTCTTGTGGATGGCTCAGCAACACCAGTACTGGTGGAGCTGTACGAAATGCAGAAGTCGTCTGCATACAGAGGTGAGATGGACGGCCCTACAGCTGCTGCTAGACCATTAATGGCCACTAAAAATAGAGAGGCACTCAATACAGAGCCCTGCGGGATCCCATTCTCCTGGATATTGGGGGGGGGGGGGGCGACAATGGGAGGCACAAACTTGGACACGGAAAGTACGAAGCGACATGAAATTATGGATAAAAAGCGGGAGTGGGCCTCTGAGACCCCACTTGTATAATGTGGCAAGGTGGTTCATCTCCCGCATCGGCGTCCTGGGTCAGGGCTTCCTATTGTGGTTCGTGTTTGACCCCTCCTTTACGAACTGGAGTCCTTGCCTTTACCATGTATACTTGAGGTCCATTCATATTCACCTCCATGGTGTATGCCTAGGCCACGGCTTCACTGGACCTTTCACATGGCCCTAAGGACTCAGTTAACCCTGCGGCTCTCCGCTGCCACTTCCTCTCAATTCTTGACATGTACCAAGGCAACAAAATGGTTTACACTGATGGCTTGATTGCTGATGCTCACGTCGGCTTTGCATATGTCCATGGAAGACATATTGAACAGCGTTCCTTGCCCGATGGCTGCAGTGTTTTCACTGTCGAGCTGGTGGCTGTATCTCGTGCTCTTGAGCACATCCGTTCATGCCCTGGGGAGTTGTTTCTTCTGTGTGCTGACTCCTTGAGGAGCCTACAAGCTATCGACCACTGCTACCCTTGTCATCCTTTGGTAGCGACCGTCTAGGAGTCCATCTATGTCCTGGAACACTCCAGTCATTAAGTGGTGTTTGTCTGGACCCTAGGTCCATTGGAATCCCAGGCAACGAACTTGCTGAAGGCTGGCCAAACACGCTACATGGAAACTGCTTATGGAGATTGGCTTCTCTGCAAACTGACCCGCGTTCAGTTACTACGCCGCATGGTTTTGCGGCTTGGGGAGACGAAATGGCATAACCTCAGCATGCACAACAAACTGTGTTCTGTTAAGGAGACTACGAATGTGTATCAGTCTTCCATGTAAGCCTCTTGCAGGGACTCTCTGGTTCTCTGCCAGCTCCGCATTGGCCACACTTGGGTTACACACGACTACCTCCCGCACCTTGATGACCCACCTCAGTGTCTGTGTGGCACCTGGCTGACAGCAGCCCATATCTTGGTGAGCTGTCCTCCTTTAGCTGCCCTGTGACGGACTCTTCAGTTATCGGACTTGTTGCCATTAATTTTAGCTGACAACACCTCATTGGCTAATTTATGTTTTATATGTGATGGTGGGTTTTATCATTCGATATAAGTTTTACCGCATGTCGTTTGTCTCTTTGTGTCCTCCACTTCTAATGCTTTTTTGGCATTTCCTTTTTATTCTCGTGGCCGGCCAGCAGCGATCGTCTGCTCTCTTGTTTTTATCTCTTCAGTTTCTTGCTTCTCGTCGTTCTTCTGGTTCTTCCTTTCTCCTGTTATTGTGGTGTACATCTCATTTCTTTTCTTCTTTCCCTTGTGTAATTATTTTACTGGGAACAAGGGGCCAATGACCTCGCATTTTGTCCCCCCCTCCCCCTCCCCTTTTAAACCAACCAACCGTATTTTCCGAAAACTATTGGGAGCAGCCAGTTTGACAACTCAGGTGCAATGGAAATATTTTAGGCTCTGTAGCTAGAAACAGGCATGACCTTATTGACAGTGACGCAGATTAATGGCTGAAATGTTACCATATAGACAATGGCTACCAAAGTTAATGAATCTGTCAAGTGTGCTAGGAGAGTTTTTATGCTGGAAGTAGCAGATGAGCAATTGCTGGCATCCTACTTCACCAACGAATGGGTACTGTTTAATTCAAATATGATAAATGGACAGCAGTTACTGGCAGAGTTTGAACTGATTGTCAGTTGCACTCTGGAGAAGTATATACTGAGTAAGTGAATGATGATCAGAAAAGACCCAATGTTATTTAATAACAAAATTTGGAAAATGCTAAGGAAACTGGAATTTCTGCACCCTGTCCAAACAAATATGCAGAACTGTTGACAGGTAAAATTTAACAGAAATTTGTGTGTCTAGAACAAGATTGATATGTGAAGCAAACAACTTCTACTGACATATGTTAGTGAATGGTCTTGCCAAGAACCTGAGAAAATTCTAGCCCTATGTAAAATGCTGAGCAGGTTGAAGGCTTCTATTCAGTCACTTGTTGTCAGTCTGGTGTGGCAGTAGAAGACATCAAAAGGAAAGCTAAAGCTTTGAATTTGTGTTTTAAAAAAGTCATTCACACAGGAGGATCATGCAGGTACATTGAGGTGACATTAGTTAGTGGTATACACATATACAGATGGTGGTAATATCGCTTACATAAGGTGTGAAAGGGCAGTGCATTGGCAGAGCAGTCATTTGTATGCTGGTGATTCATGTGAAAAGGTTTCCCCCGTGGTGGGAGTTAGCAGACTTTCAACTGGAATGGTACCGTATCCTACGGACTATAAGATGCTACAGACTATAAAACGCACTTCTAATTTTTAAGCAATTAAAATTTTTTTTGCTATTTTTATTAGTTTGCAAAGTCAGATTAAAAAAATTAGTTTATAAAACCAAAGTGGCCTTTAAAATCGCTGAAAATCATCATCTGAACTTTCTTCTTCTTCTTCTTCCTCCTCCTCCTCCTCCTCCTCCTCCTCCTCCTCCCCCCCCCACCCCCAATATCTTCTTGCTCTTCTTTGATGGAGCTAGGTGGTGCAGTGGTTAGCACACTGGACTCGCATTTGGGCGGACAACGGTTCAAACCTGTATCCAGCCATCTTGATTTAGGTGTTCTGTGATTTCCCTAGATCGCTTCAGGCAAATGCTGGGATTGTTCCTTTAAAAGGGCATGGCTGATTTCCTTCCCCATTCTTCCCTAACCTGAGCTTCTGCTTTGTCTCTAACGACCTCGTTGTCGACGGGATGTTAAACACTGATCTGCTCTTGCTCTTCTTTGTCATTGTTGTCCTCTTCATATATAAAATGGTCTGCATTGCCATCGAGAGCATTACATACGCCACACTTCTTGACAGATTTAACAATAATGTCTGGTTTTACTCTAGATCACGACTGTTTTATCCACTGACAGACTTGTTGGATTGTAGGTCGTTTTAAAGCTCCAGGACGCGATGGAATCCCTGTCAGATTCTCTACTGAATTTGGGGCTGAGTTAGCCCCTCTTCTCGACTATAATCTATCGTAGATATGTTGAACAAAAAAACCATGCCCAGTTTTTGGAAAAAGGCGCAGATCACACCCTTCTACAAGAAGGGTAGTGGAAGCGATCCACAAAACTACCACCCAACGTCCTTGACATCGTTTTGTTTTAAAATCTTGCTACATATTCAGAGTTCAACTGTAATGAGGTATTTTGAAGGGGGATGACTGGTGTCAGCTGCATCAGGACATTGAGCGGAATCAGCGACAATGAGCGAAAAAGGGGACCGGACCGCGATTTGAACTTCGGATTTCCTGCTTACTAGGCAGGTGCGATAACTACTGCACCATCCGTGACACAGCTTTATCGCGGCTGCACAGGCCATTTGGTGTGCCTTATGGGTGATCCACACTCCCACCAAACGCCACCTACCTGCAGTCCCTGTCCATTATATTCCTGTCCACTATTAAGTACTAGATTTCAGGTATTACCTCCCGTCATAGCCAATGCAATGACTGACGGCCTTCATGTAATGACAAAGAGCAATGGCCTTTGTAGAGAGTTGTCAGAGCTAACAGACAAGCAGCATTGTGTGAAATCAATCTAGGATGTACGACGAATGTATCCGTTAGGACAGTGTGGCTAAATCTGGCTTTAGTAGGCTATGGTAGCAGATGACCAATGTGAATACCTTTGCTAACAGCATGCCTGCAATGCCTCTCCTGGACTTGTGACCATATCAGTTGGACCCTAGATGACTGGACATGTAGTGATACCCCCAAGTTGTCAACAAGGCACTGTGCAAGTGGGTTGTGGCTCCATAATGGTGTAAGTCCTCTGGTCCAACTGACCCAATCATTGACTGGAAATGGTTATGTTCGACTGTTTGGACCCCCCAGGGGCTCAGCATTCATTTGCTGAGTACGAGCTTGGCGACCCCGAGGTCCTGAGCTGGGGACTGGCAAGCGCCGCCAGTCTCCTGTCACCGTAACCCCCGGACATGCTTCGGCGACCACCGCATGGTGCGGCGGTGGAATGTTGTGTGCTGCGGGGAATGATAATCTTGGCTTGACTGCCTGGATTGCAAGGAAGGTAAACCTCTATAAAAATCCCTCAATCTTACGGTGTGCTGCGCGCCTATAAGATGCATAGCTGTTGGGGTGGAACAGTCGCAGGCGGGCAACCTCTGGGGCACCTGCCACACCCCAGTTGTATAAGGCTTACTCAGGCACGCGGGGTTCTCTCTGAGCGGACCTTTAGTTCCCTAGCTGCTCGTGGGACCCTTCGACCTCTACATTTTCCCCTACCAGTGGACTGGGTGGGCCACTGATAGGAAAACACACCCCATCGAAAAAACGACTTTGTGCTGCGATTCCTCCAGCGCCTGGTGTAACTAGAGATTTATCAGACTGTCGTAACAGAGCACATGCTGATAACCAGAATGTGTTTTTGATTGTCAAACGGAAGGAAGGTAGCTTTGAGAGGGTTTCTCCCTTTTACATCCGCAAGGGTCTTGAGGGAATTGCAGGAACACTGAAATCTGTGAAGCGACTGTGCAATGGGACTCTGTTAGTTGAAACTTCTAGTTCCCATCACGTCACTTCTCTTCGGAAAGCAACCTTTCTTGGAGAGTACGCTATCGAGACTGAGCTCCACTCCACTTTGAACTATAGTAAGGGTGTTGTGATATGTAGGGACTTGGTGGATATCCCCAAGCACAAGTTGAAATCTGGGTGGGCTGACGAAGGTATTGTCGACGTGCAGCATATTATGAAACGAGTCGATGGGGACCTAGTCAAATCCGACTCGTTTATTCTCACGTTCAATTGTCTGAGATTCCCAGAGCATGTTAAAGCGGGTTTCTTAAGTTTGCCAGTACGGCCGTATTTCCCCAACCCAATGCGCTGTTTTAAATGTCAGTGCTTTGGGCATACTGCGTTGGGGTGTAATGGGATAGCCACTTGTGGTAAATGAGGTCAGCCTGCCCATGAAGGAGCCGATTGTCCATCGCCTGTGAAGTGCGTGAATTGCTCTGGGAGTCACCCTGTCTGGAGCCGGGTCTGCCCCATCTATCTCGAGGAACAGAAGATACAGGAGATCAAAACATCTAAGCGCATCCCCTATGGTGAGGCCAAGAAGCTCTTTAAGGCCATGCAGCCTCCTGTGTTTACAACATCTTTCGCTTCCGCTCTGCAGAAACCGGTACAGTTGGCCACTGTTGCTACACATACGGAGGTTGCTAGTGTCAGCACTAATACCTGCGTTTGCCAGTGCACTTGTGCTGCTGCGGTTGTTTTGCAACCTGCAGCTCTTCCCACAACGTCGGACAAGGCCGTGGTTGCTGACATTGGGGTACTTCCTGCCCCTCCCCATATGGTGCCTTCTGCCCAGGTGAGTAAAGCTCCAACTGTTGACAAGGTTCTGCATTCTAAGCCCCCCCAAGACAAAGACGCCGGAGGTGAAGGTTTTGCCACCTGAGGAGACTAGTGAGGGTCAGTCCGATGACGATGCCATCGTACTGTCTGACATCTCCCTTGGGTTGCCATCGGAGCTGATGGACATTGATGTCGACCGGGGGCGATATTCTCGCCCCAGGAATAAATCTCCGGCCAGTACAGGCTCTCCTCCAAAGCACAGAGGCAGGGTGAAAATTCAGCCACCCTGATCACTGGCTCCCATATTACAGTGGAACCTGAATGGGTTCAGGACGCATGTGACCGAATTACAACTCCTTGTACGAGAGCACCCCTTGTGCTTATGTCTCCAGGAGACACAATTTCGGTCCACTGGTGCTCCTTCTTTACGGGGCTATACCGTGTATCGAAAAGATGATCTGATGGGGGAAAGTGCAAAGGGTGGTGTTGCGGTTTTTGTCCATGACATGCACAACTCATCTGAGCTCCCTCTCGTTACGGACTTGCAAGCAGTTGCAGTTGACCTTCTTGTGGGGCGGAGGCTCACAATCTGCTCAGTTTACTTACCACCTCAGGATGCAATAGACTCTGAGGCTCTCACAGACCTTATTAGCCAACTGCCCCGCCCATTTCTCCTTCTGGGGGACTTCAATGCTCATAATGTCTTATGGGGCTCTACGACTACTTGCCCCAGGGGTCGCATTCTGGAAAGCCTCATGGCGTCCGAAAAACTGTGCATCCTCAACTCTGGTGCTCCCACTCATTTCTGTACTGCTTCTGGGTCGTCGTCAGCTATTGACCTTTCCTTTTGCTCTCCAGCACTCGCGGATTCTGCTTTGTGGGAGGTTGCTGCTGACCTCCATTCTAGTGACCACTTCCCATTTGGATTCGCCTCCTGGATGAGGCTGTGGCATTACCAGTGCCGCCCAGATGGCACCTCTGCAGAGCTGACTGGACACTTTTCAGCCATTTAGCTGTTTTGGAACACCATGCCAGCGTCCACGAATGGGTCGACCATGTTACAGCCATGATCTCCCATGCTGCTGAATTGTCAGTCCCATGGTCCTCAAGTCATCCCAAGAGGCGTCCTGTCCCTTGGTGGACCACTGAGTGCCGCTCAGCCATCCGAGCCCGCCGTGCAGCTCTGCGCCGCTTCAAGTGCTGTCCCTCAGCTGACAATCTTGCGGCCTTTCGGGTGGCAAGGGCCAAGGCGCGGCAAGTGATTAAAGAGAGCAAACGACGGTCATGGCAATCGTTCTTGAACTCCATCTCCTGCTCCACTAGTTCTACGAAAGTATGGGAACCCATCAGGAGGATTTCCGGGAAACGCAGCCAACTACCTGTCACGGCATTGCTGCATCAGGGATGTCTCCTCACGACGCCAAGAGACATTGCCCAGACACTGGCCATGCATTTTGCGGAATCTACTGCCACTATTAACTGTGATCCAGATTTCTGCCGCTACCGCACTGCCATCGAGAGGGATCACTTAGACTTCCGGTCTCCAAATTCTGAACCCTACAACTGCCCTTTCACAATGTGCTGTCTGTGGCTCATGATACTGCGCCAGGTAATGATCAAGTCCTGTACAGCATGCTGCAGCACTTGTTGCTGCCATCCAAGGAAGTTCTCCTGAATTGTTTTAATATGATATGGTCATCCGGCACGTTCCCTGCCTCGTGGAGGGAGGCGATTTTGATTCCCCTCCTCAAACCGGGAAAGGACCGAATTCATCCCAGTAGTTATCGGAGTATTGCTTTGACGAGCTGTGTCGGGAAGACATTGGAACGCATGGTCAACCGTCGCCTGGTTTGGCTGCTCGAGATCAGGCAGCTCCTTAGCCACTCTCAGTATGGCTTTCGGAGATGTCGTTCAACTATAGACAACTTGACCCTGCTTGAGGCGGCCATCCAGCAGGCTTTCCTATGTAACCAGCATTGTCTAGGTGTATTCTTTGACATTAATAAGGCGCATGACACTACTTGGCGCCGCCTTATCCTCAATCAACTCCATCAGTGGGGCTTTCGTGGCCATCTCCCCATCTTCATTCGGTCCGTTCTTTCCCGCTGCCTCTTTCGATATCGGGTTGGTAATGTGCTATCTGATTTGTACGTGCAGGAGAATGGTGTTCCTCAGGGAAGCGTTTTAAGTGTCACCCTCTTTGCCGTCGCCATTAACAGTATCACGTCCACTATCAGGAGTCTGGCCCAGTGCTCCTTGTTTGTGGACGATTTTGCCGTTTTCTGTTCTTTCTCCAGTCTTGTCACTGCTAGTCTGCAGCTGCAGCTTACGATAAAGTGATTAGAGGCATGGACTGCGAAGACGTGTTTTACCTTTTCTGCAGACAAATGTGTGTGTGTTCATTTTAATCGTTCTCGACGTGCTTCTACCTCCCCTGAATTGCGTCTGAGGGACACCATTCTTCCTTTTAGACACACTGTGAGGTTCCTGGGCCTCACTTTTGATTCAAAGTTGTCGTGGTGGCCGCACCTTAAAGACCTCAAGGTGCGGGCCCTGAAGGCACTGAATATTTTGAAGTGTCTGAGCCATCGGTCCTGGGGAGCAGATCGGGCGCGTCTGCTGCAGTTTTATAGGGCTTTCGTCCGGTCGCGTCTTGACTATGGATGCACTGTGTATGGGTCAGTGAGGCCTTCGTATCTGAAGATTCTTGACACAGTACACCATGAGGGTATCAGGCTGGCCACTGGTGCATTCCGTACCAGTTCCATCCCCAGCCTGTGTGCTGAGGCATGGGAACCGCCACTCGCCATCCGGCGGAAACTCCTCATGGTGCGACGGGTGTGTAAATTCCTTGCCTGTCCTACCTCCTCTGCGTACCCTACCGTTGCCCGACCGCCTGTGGAACGTCTCTTTTCCAGTTGTCCAAGGGCAACGAGACCGTTTGGGATTCCTGCCAAGCATATGTTTGAGTCCCGTGGTGTGGAGCGTGTGGCACCCCAACTCCAGGGTTTTAACCGCCTGCCTCCCTGGTTGCTCGAGAGGCCCAGCGTCCTTTTAGACTTGTCAGAGTACCGGAGGAGCTGCACTCCTGCGTTTGTTTTTACCTCCTTATTTTCTGATATTTTAAACCAGCATCCCGACCATGTACCAGTACTTACGGATGGCTCTAAACAGGGGGACTCTGTTGGTTGTGCTGTTGTTTTCCCTGATCGAGTCGTCAAGTTACGGCTTCCTGCGGCGTTTACCATCTTTGATGCCGAATTGTTTGCGATCTTGTGGGCATTGGAGCAGATGAGATGTGTTCCCAGTCTTAAGTTTCTCATCTGTTCTGACTCCCTGAGTGCCCTTCAGACCATTCAACACTTGTACCCAGCGGATACGGTCGTCCAGAACATCCATGATGCCCTACTCCACCTGCAACGGCAGGGGAAGGAGGTTTCTTTCTGCTGGGTGTCGGGGCACGTGGGTATTAGGGGAAACGAACTGACAGATGTGGCTGCCAAAGATGCATGTTCCCTCCCTCACATTGTTGAATGTGCCGTCCCCCTCCATGCTGTTACCTCCGTTTTGCGTTTTCGTGTTATGCGTCAATGGGAAGAGGAGTGGTTGGCAGTCAGTGACAATAAGCTGCGTCTGGTCAAGGCCACTACACGGCCATGGCGTACGTCCTACCAGTCATGCAGGCGGGATGAGGTTCTCCTCACTCGCCTCCGCATCGGGCACAGTCCCTTAACGCATGGTTTTTTACTCCGGCGGGAAGATCGCCCAATCTGCAGTGCTTGTGGTGTCCAGATTACTGTCCGCCACATTTTACTTGACTGTCCTTTATTCTCTGACCAGAGGCCGGTGGTTTCTTTGGCACCGGATTTGCCCTCTATTTAGAAGACGACGCAACGTCTGTGGTTAAGGTTTTACGGTTTTGTGTCCTGTCCAATTTGTTGCCTCGGATTTTAGGGAGAGGGATTTAATGTGCTGTTGGATCACGGGCTCACCCAGATTTTAGGTAAGAGGTCCGCTAGTCACGAATACCTCCTTGTTTCCCTTCGGTTTCTGTCCTCCTTCCTTGTGTTTCCTTTCCTTTTTTAGTGCATTCCTTCTCCTCTTGTTTTGCCTCTGTATGTGAGGATTTGGAACTGCGTCAGGTCTGTGTCTTTTAGCTGCTCCCCTTGTTCGCTGTCCGTCTTAGTCCCTTCACTGCATGTGTTCCTGTTTTTATGCGTTTGGGCACTGATGACCCCGCTGTTTAGCGCCCATAAACCTCAAACACACACACACACACACACACACACACACACACACACACACACACACTTCCTGTGTTGTGGACCTCTTTGAGTGTCTTTGTCCTGACAAACCTCTCTTTCTACTTTTGGGTTATGGGAGGTTGACTGACGGATCAACAGCACCTTAGGTGTTAATGGGACTTGATCCAGTGCACCAGTATGGAATCTGACTTGCGACTGGTGCCTTTTGGATGAGCTTTGTGGTCAGTCTCCTAGCAGATGATGGCATTCCTCCTCTACATATCAGACGCAACATTGCTACTGAATTATGCAATATTTGTCTACAGTTGCCTGTACACTCAAGACTACTACACCCATATTCCTGATAAGGGGATTCATGTCCTACGACGACTAACCTAAGTTCGGAGTTGTAGTTCATCTGGTCTCTCTTCACTATGACCTATGTCATCTTAAGTTCTTGTCAAATCCTCATGCAGTCTCGTCACCCTGTTCCTCATATGTCATTGGAGGATCTGTCTGGATCTGGATCAATCTAAATGAAGTGGTCCAACAAAAATTAAGTTGGTTGCTTGTCCATTTTTAAATATTTTAATTTTTTATATGTGACTACTCTATAATTGAGAAGTTCAAAACAGTTTTTTAAAAAAATTTAAGTTTCACCTTTACTGAATGTGCGCGATGTTTCAGTTTAGAGATGTGAGCAAAAATATGAATATCTCTGCACTGGGTTAGGTTACAGCATTGCAGTTGACATGATTGTTTTGAAAAGTGTCCTCTAAAACATTGTCTATTACACAAAATACCCTAAATTAAAAAATAACCAGTCAAAATGACCTCCAAAGTTTGGTATCCAAATTTTCAAAAATTCACTCTTTAGGCCCAACAATAACAAGGAGTGATTTATGAGAGTCTACTTTTCCTATAGTTAGTGTACACTACTAGCCTCATACAGAGCAAGAACACTTACAAATGTTTCATTAATTTTTTATATATAAATACCAATATAATGGAAGGAAACATTCCACGTGGGAAAAACCTTCCTTCCATTATATCATTAATTTTTTAGGAATTTTTGGAATTAGAAAATTTTCATTTTTTGTAAAGTTTGGGGTTAGTTATCTCAAGTGAGACTGAATATGAAAATTTGATTTTTGCACGGTTTGTACACCTATATGATAGCAACATTCTGTAAAAATTTCAACATTGATATCTGACTACGAACAAAGACATGAATTTTTGAAAATGAGGAGATAACTCACATTACTCTACAACTGATGTTATGGCTGTTGCCTATTAATGTGTGATATTGGTGGGATATAATCAATTATTATTGAAGTAAGGTACTGAATTATATAAAAACAGTGGGAAAAATCACTGAAATTAACATTTATATTATGTTGACATACTTAAAATAAAAATTTTCAATTAACATCTTTTGAGATGCGACTGTTCCTAAACCTGGTGGTGAATGTTAAGAACACTTATTTCTTCAGACAGCTTCTGTGATATAGAATAAGACCTCCCATTTGCTGTGGTAAGTACAAGCACTGGAAGTTTCCTTAAAACATTTTTCATTGGTATTCTTTACAGATGAATGGAAAAACTGGTAGAAGTCGACTTTGGGGAAGATCAGTTTGGATTCCGTAGAAATGTTGGAACACGTGAGGCAATACTGACCCTACGACTTACTTTAGAAGAAAGATTAGCAAACTTATATAGCATTTGTAGACTTAGAGAAAGCTTTTGACAACGTTGACTGGAATACTCTTTTTCAAATTCTGAAGGTGGCAGGGGTAAAATACAGGGAGCGAAGGCTATTTACAATTTGTACAGAAACCAGATGGCAGTTGTGAGAGTTGAGGAGCATGGAAGGGAAGCATTGGTTTGGAAGGTGAGTGAGACAGGGTTGTAGCCTATCCCCAATGTTATTCAATCTGTATATTGAGCAAGCAGTAAAGGAAACAAAAGAAAAATTCGGAGTAGGAATTAAAATCCATGGAGAAGAAATAAAAACTTCGAAGTTCGCCGATGACAACGTAATTCTGTCAGAGATAGCAAAGGACCTGGAAAAGCACCTGAACGGAATGGACAGTGTCTTGAAAGGAGGATATAAGATGAACATCAACCAAAGCAAAATGAGGATAATGGAATCTAGTCCAATTAAATCGGGTGATGTTGAGGGAATTAGATTAGGAAATGAGACACTTAAAGTAGTAAAGGAGTTTTTCAATTTGGGGAGCAAAATAACTGATGATGGTCGAAGTAGAGAGGATATAAAATGTAGACTGACAATGGCAAGGAAAGTATTTCTGAAGAAGAGAAATTTGTTAACATAAAGTATAGATTTAAGTGTCAGGAAGTCGTTTCTGAAAGTATTTGTAAGGAGTGTAGCCATGTATGGAAGTGAAACATGGACGATAAATAGTTTAGACAAGAAGAGAATAGAAGCTTTCGAAATGTGGTGCTACAGAAGAATGCTGAAGATTAGATCAAGTAACTAATGAGGAGGTATTGAATAGAATTTGGGACGAAGAGAAATTTGTGGCACAACTTGACTAGAAGAAGGTATCGGTTGGTAGGGAATATTCTGAGGCATCAAGGGATCACCAATTTAGTATTGAAGGGCAGCGTGGAGGGTAAAAATTGTAGAGGGAGACCAAGAGATGAATACATTAAACAGATTCAGAAGGATGTAGGTTGCAGTAGGTACTGGGAGATGAAGAAGCTTGCACAGGGTAGAATAGCATGGAGAGCTGCATCAAACTAGTCTCTGAACTGAAGACAACAACAACAACAACAACCCAAACAGTCACTAGTAGATTTCTTGAATGATGTTCTTGGGCCAGCAGGGTGGCAAAAATGGACAAAAACATTGTTTTCCAAACTTATTCTTTCAATCTCTGCAAGCCACCACTGTCCATCATACACACATGCCACTATGTCATTCAATTTTAAAGACAGAGATGTAATTTTACCGACCCAATGATCTTCATAAATTTTGGTTTCTGTCATTACATAGCATCGAACTAAGTTCTTTGCAATGCCAAGGAATTTGTGGAAATGCCCTGTTCCTTTTATTGCTATACAGTTTTCAAATCTGGTTTGAAGTGTTGTTTTCATATGCAGAACCACTTCTTCTTTCTTGATCAGAAAATAGGTAATGCCTTTAATATTATCCTTGCAAAAGACATACATGCCTTGTACTGTGAGAATTTGGTCTGTGGTTGGTCTTTGTAGGCTGGCTTTACTTACTTCACATTTTGTTGCACCTCTTACTCCATCACATGCATTTTTACCATGGCAAGATGCAAAAAAGTGCCATTTAGCCTCCAATTGAAAGTCTTCTGTGTGGTTGCACAGATTTGAAAAATTATTTTTGTTCTTTTACTGACTCCCTCTTCCATCTGAAAAGTATATCAGCTTATCAAACTAGGGAAAATTTTCTTTATGTAATTTGTTACATACTTTTGAAACACATGTACAGCCAAAGTGTTGTTCTCCAAGTAGTCACTTAGGATGCAAATTGAAGAACTGCAAACTTCATCTTTCTCATTTTTAAAGTAGAGAATAAATGGATGCACTGTTGCCTGGTCATTGACCTAGTGGTACCCTTGTATTGCATCCTGAATCACTAATGGAAAATTTTCTGCAAAATCAGCTAGCACTATGCACTCAGTTTCGTGAAGTTGTGGAGTTTTGTCCTTCAAAAACTTACTTTGGATTTTAGAAACATAGTGGTGACTTTTGAGTTTTTGTAAGTTATTCATTAAAGATTTCAAGTACTCTTCCTGAAGTTTAACCACTGTTATCATTTCTGTCCTGTCAGTTGTGACCCACTGTTTGAAGGTAATACTGTCCGGCATTTCCTCATCATATTTGTGAAAAAATTCAATAACAGTTTCCTTACCAGGGCATTTATTGCACAAACTCATCATGCGGTCGTAACTTAGTGTCACAGACCATTAAATCTAGTAACTCTTTGTAGTTAAGATCACAGAGTTTTGCACTCACAATAATCAGTTTGACATTTTGATGATGTAAACAAACACATGCGGAGTATGTCCCTTAGGATCCAGCCAAAATACACCACTTAGGGTGGAGGTCACAAAATTTTGACCTTCCAGTTTTGCATTCAGGATGAGAATTTTTGAAAGCTACATAAAGTTCATTTAAATTTGACAGCACTAGTTGTTTCTGCTTTGTTACTTTAACTCCATTTATAACAACTGTTTTTCTATCTTTGCAACCTGGGCACATTCTACTGTTTCATCATCTTCAAAAAACTGCTGGATGTTTTTAATTGTTTCTTATACTTGCTCCTTTCTTCTTTCCTAAAACTGGAAGAATGCCTTGCTCATTCACTAATTTTTGAGTTAGTTTAACCAAATGATGAGAAACGTTGAATTCGTGAGCAATTTTTTTCTCTTGACAATGAGTCAGGGAGCAAACTTAAAATTTTTAGCTTTTCGTCTTTAGATTTCACTGAACATTTAATTTTTAATTTCTCCATTAAGCTCAAATATTCAGTGTCAGATGATGCGGGTGGTAGGTTTTCTTCTTCTTCAAAAATAATGTTGGTATCTGTATTATTAAAGCATGATTTCAAGTCTTTTCTAATTTTGTCTGAAAATTGTTGTACCTTATTTTCAATAGCTTCATTTCGTTTTCTGCTACTTAATTGTATTATTTTCGAAGCAGGAGATACGTCTAACTTAGAACAAGCAAAATCCAATATGCTAACAGCTTCCTCATTAGGAATATAAATGCCATTAACAAGGTTGCGCGATTCTGGTTCTGGATTCACAACGAATATTTTTGGGTAACAATTTTGGCACAGGGAATTTCCAGGAGTGACATAACGTTTCACTTGGGAAGCTGTTTCACTCTCACATAACAAGGACAGATGTTCAAGTTTTATTTCCCTCAAACCTTTAGTAATAGTCTTTTTATGAACTTCAAGTGGATCACAGCACTTTCTTCCAAAAATGTGGTTGTACTTCAGAATATATTTCTTCTCATGCACAATTGTGTGCGGATTCTCGTCAGCCCACACATGTTGATTGTGAAAATTTACAATTTGATCACGTTGGAATGAAGCCTCATCTGTAAAGAGAACATTTTCACTGAAATGAGGATTGACACATTGTTGGATGAACCATTCGCAGAAGTGTACCCGTGGAGGCCAATCAGCTGCTGATAGTGGCTGCACACGCTGTACATGGTACGGAAACAACTGGTTCTCCCGTAGCACTCTCCATACAGTGACGTAGTCAACGTTACCTTGTACAGCAGCAACTTCTCTGATGCTGACATTAGGGTTATCTTCAACTGCACGAAGAATTGCCTCGTCCATTGCAGGTGTCCTCATCGTTCTAGGTCTTCCCCAGTCGCGAGTCATAGGCTGGAATGTTCCATGCTCCCTAAGACGCCAATCAATTGCTTCGAACGTCTTCCTTTCGGGACACCTTCGTTCTGGAAATCTGTCTCAATACAAACGTACCGCGCCACGGCTATTGCCCCGTGCCAATCCTTACATCAAATGGGCATCTGCCAACTCCGCATTTGCAAACATTGCACTGAGTGCAAAACCACGTTCGTGATGAACACTAACCTGTTGATGCTACGTACTGATGTGCTTGATGCTAGTACTGTAGAGCAATGAGTCGCATGTCAACACAAGCACCAAAGTCAACATTACCTTCCTCTGGAGAAGGTCGTGCAATTTGGCCAATTGGCGGTGAATAGCGGAAGTACAGTACATACTGATGAAACTAAAATGAGCTCTAACATGGAAATTAAGCGTTTCTGGACACATGTCCACATAACATCTTTTCTTTATTTGTGTGTGAGGAATGTTTCCTGAAAGTTTAGCCGTACCTTTTTGTAACACACTGTATCCATCCACTCTGACAGAGGTTTCAGCACATACCGACTGCAACAATGCCACATCCAGCAATAATTGTATTATTACTACAATGCCACACCCAGCTATAAAGTACTTCTTTATTGACAATAAACGTAAATGTAAATGGGCATTTTTATTACCATAGAACAAAAGCGAAAGCTCCTATTGTTTAATATTGCATTATTAAAAATAAATAAACTTAATGAATTTTGGGTGATAGTGTTAGCTAAATATACGTCACGGTTAAATTTTATAACAACAGCCATAAGATCAGTTGTAGAGTAATGTGAATTATTTCCTCATTTTCAAAAATTCATCTTTGTTCAGTCAGATATCAGTGTTGAAATTTTTACAGTACATTGCTATCATATAAGTGTACAAACTGTGCAAAAATCATATTTTTATATTCAGTCCCACCCGAGATAACTAACCCCCAACTTAACAAAAAATGAAAACTGTAAAACTTCAAAAATTTGTAAACAATTAAGGAAACATTTGTAAGTGTTCTTGCTCTATATGAGACTAGTAGTGTATGATATCTAACTATAGGAAAAAAAATAGACTCTCATAAATCACTCCTTGTTTGTTATTTTTGGGCCTAAAAAGTGGATTTTTGAAAATTTGGATACCAAACTTTGGAGGTCATTTTGACTGGTTATTTTTTAAATTTAGGGTATTTTGTGTAGTAGTCAGTGTTGTAGAGGACACTTCTAAAAACAATCATGTCAATTGAAATGTTGTAACTTAACCCAGTGCAAAGGTATTAAAATTTTTGCTAGTGTCTCCAGACTGAAAAATCATCGTACACCTACAAATAAAAATTGGTGCCATTCAGTAAAGGTGCAAGATAAATAATTTTAAAAAACTGTTTTGAACTTCTCAAATATAGGGCAATCACGTATTAAAAAAATTAAAATATTTAAAAATGATCAAGCAACCATCACTGGACTACTTCATATGGATTGACCCATCTGTACTTCGGGCTAAATGAAATAGTTGATCTCTCTGGGTTCCAGGGTATTTATCTCTCAATTCTTAATGAATTTTCAGGTTCAAAGCTCATCCATATGGAGAGCTTTGAAGGTCAGTGATCCCATCAGCTTAGCTTTCATACAATCTTGGGTTCACAAAGGACACTCCCTATTGCACGGCTGTAGCATTTTTACAGCAGAATTAGCACCTGGTATCAGAATCCATTCACTCAACCTCAAAAAAAATTCCTAGCCTGTGACCAACAATCTACAGCTCATTAACCAATGCTAGGCGTGGAACCTGATGGTTTTTCACCATTCGTTATATTTTCACTGATCTCCGCATTACTAGGACTTCGATTTTATTTCTCTGGATGCAGAGTAATATTTTAATTTCAGGGAATGAACTTGGTCAGTTAGAGGAGGAAGCTACTAAGATCAAAATTTTGGAGATTTGGATACTGGGATCAAGCTTGTGATCGACAATGTGTCTTTGATTTTGGAGGCTGGGAACCGGGGGATGGTTCACTGTAGTCACCGGAAACAAGCTATAAAAAATAAGATTCCACTGCTGCATGGAAATCTTTCCTTTGTCTTCATTTGAAGTTTATCACCATGTTTTTGTCACCTTTCTGCCACTCTGTGATGATTATTGTGTGGACTGACTAGAATTGGTACTCTCTGGTGTTTAATCATAGGTCTGTATCTGCTTGAGCTCATTTGGTTTTCACTGCAATTGGAAACTGCAAAAATTATGTCCAATAAGTCGACATAAAAGTTAATGAATTACATAGTTCAAATTTGAGAATGACTTGCGTCAGCAAATATCTATGTAGAAGGGGATGTAGGCAGTTTAATATGAACATTTGAGTTAGCTTAGTATGTGGCTTCTGAGCCTTAGTGCCAGTCATTATTCCCTACATTCGAGTTTAAGAATTGTGAAAACCTGTTCACAAGCATAGTGGTCTCTCAGAATGAAAAAATATTAATGAGGCATACCGGATGGTTATAATTAAACTGACTGTATTCAGAGTGCTTCAGTGGGACCTGTATACATCCGCAGGATGCTGAAACATCACATCACTTGGCTATGCATGTTAGATTTCTTTTGTGAAGTAACTATTTTTGTAAACGTTTAAAAAGATTAAAGTTTTCCACATTAACGCAGTGGCTATTGAGAAGAAAGACGGTGCCCTGCTGGTAAAGTTGTTTTATCAGAATGGCATCAATAGCAGTGCTGCAATAGCAGTGACAGAAACAGCTACAAAAAGGCTCCATTCAATAAATGAACTGAAGAATATGATCACAAAATTTGAAGAAATGTGTGGATAAGTGGTGCAGCAAAGAGAGGGAGGCAGCCCATTCCCGTGGCAATTGTTGATGAAATTGGTGTTGCTGGAGTGGACTGTGCAGCAAGTGCCTCAAATTCTGCATCCAGTGCTGGAACTGTGTCATGGGAATTGTTTCTGCCCTGGTCAACAGTTCAAAAGCTTTTGCGGTGCATTTTACAGTGGTACCCTTCAAGATTGACAAATGTACACTAAACAAAGCCTCAAGATGGTCTGCAATGCCATGACTTTGCCCTTAATTTTTTGGCCGGGAAATATTCTGAGAGTGGATAAGGCACATTTTACTCTGCGCTGTACCGTGAAAGCAGGGCTGTCGCATACAGAGTTTTACTCCGCCATGTGTTTGAAGGAACATCCATTGCACCCATCTTACGTGACTGTGATATGGTTTCACCAGCTCCTTTATTCTTGGTCTGTTTTTCTTTGAGGGGATGACACCTTGTTGGCTGTTAGGTGTACAGTGAAATATGCATATTATAAGGGCATACTTGTGCAACATATGCTTCTAGCTTTGCAAGATCGCAGCTTCATCCACACCACTATTTTCATGCAAGATGGGGTGACCCCTACATGTCGCTTGCTAGGTAAATGATTTGATTTGAGAAATGTTCATTAGCGATCACTTCATCACCTGACAGTTAAGAGTGTGGCCTTCCAGATCACCTGACCTAAGTCCATTTGACTTCTGGTTGTGAGTCCATCTGAAAGCTCGTGTGTTTCAGTGATGTATCCAGACTCTTCGTGATGCGAAGGACAGCATACGAGGACATATTGCTCTGACTACACGGGCAAATGTCGACAGTGCCATGTTAGTGGATGCACCATGTTGTGGAGTCGGGAGACCGTGTTGAACGCATGGTGTAACTTGTGACTATGTCCTAATAAAAGTGCCAGAACCACTGTTATCATGTGTTTGACCGTTTCTCCATTTTTCCTGCACCCACACCACATTCTGACTGCTTACACCACCATATTTTCTCGTGATGCCAGAAAGTGGAACTATTATTTTTTTCCAGCATACTTCATAAGTGCACTGATCAGTGAACATACCTGCAACATTTCAGTATCTTGCGATGTCTACAGCCCGCACTGCAGCGTTTGAAACACCATCAGTTTAATTATAACCACCCGATGCTTGTAAATTCGATATGCGTTCTCAATGAGGAACTGATGCATCTGATTCAACCTAATGATCACAAGTTGAAAACAAGTAAACTCTTATATTGAAATGTATTTTAATTTGTTTCATTGCTGACTTCATTTCAATGCTGGGAAAATATGTGAACACAGTGAGCTATTAAATTGCTTACCACTTGTATAGCTGTTGACACAGCTGTGATATACTGCTTACATCCAAAGCATGATGTAGAGAACCTCTTAGAATTCCCCAAGAAGTCACATATCTGAAATAAAAACCCACTACTTAAAGAATGTTGAGAAGCTTAAATACTTTTTTATGCCACTTGAAAGTAAAAAAACTTTCATCAACTGGAAGGTTGATTCAAACACTACACTGTTTTACTAGACATGGTCCTGTTGGAGATGGTGTGCCATAGCCTTTCTCAAACCTTTGAGCTGATTTACTCAGCAAGCTATTGGGAGGACCTACAGTTTAACGGGGACTATGAATCATGGTGCAAGTTGGTATTTTTCACATTAACAAGCATTGGCAAGAGAAAAAGGAGAGATATGTGACGTACTGAACTCAGTCTGCGGTGCAGCTCAGTGTATTTCACACATTTTGGTTTTGAGTGGATAGTACCACATGAACAGTAAAACCATAAGGTGTACAACTTTGCGTCCGCCGTTTGCCGATAGGTGGCGACAATGGTAAGTAGCGGTCGAAATAAACAGATCGCAGATGTCAGGCAGTTAGCTTGGACCTCGGTCAACATAACCTCATTCAGACATTAGTCTTCTTTTGTCTGCATCATAAAGTTGTTATTGATTTGAAAATTTCAGTGTACGAGCCTAATTCTTGTCATTTGCGGGAGGTGTTACTATGAAGAAAACAGCGGCTGTCTCATTGAACGCTCTCAAGTATGTATGGTAAGGATGCTGATCGTGAAAGAACGTGTCGTGAGTGGTTTCAAAGCTTATAGAACAGTGATTTTAATGTCTTAGATCATCATAGTGGTGGAAGAGAGAATGTTTTCGAAGATGCAGAATTGGAGACATTCCTGAGTGAATACTCATGTCAAACTCAAGAAGAATTGGCACTATTAGTGGGAGTGACACAGCAAGTCATTTCAAAACGTCTCAAGGCTTATGGGTATGATTCAGGAAGAAGGAACTTGGGCCCATGTGAGCTGAAACCAAGAGACATTGAACGGCGTTTGTGTGTTTGTGAAAAGTTGCTTCAGAGGCAAAAAACAAAAGGGATTTCTGCTTTGCATTGTGAACGGGGACGAAAAATGGGTTCATTACGACGGCCAAATCGAATATTCATGGCTCCAAGATCTTGCTCTGCATTTGGTGGGACCAGCTCGGCGTCATGTACTATGAGGTGAGGTGTTAAAACCAAGTGAAACAATCACAGGTGCTTGTTATCGAACCCAACTAATTCGTTTGAGCAGAGCATTAAGACAACTGGCCACAATACAGCGAATGGCATGATAACGTGATTTTGCAGCACGACAACGCTTGACCCCACGTTGTGACAGAGATGAAAACATACTTCGAAACATTAAAATGGGTAGTCCTACCCCACCCGCCATATTCTCCAGACATTGCTCCCTCTGATTATTACCTGTTTAGATCAATGGTGCATGGCCTGGCTGACCAACACTTCCGATCTCATGAAGAAGTCACAAATTCGATTGATTTGTGGATTGCTTCAAAAGATTATCAATCTTTTGACCCGGGATTTGTACACTGCCCGAAAGGTGGGAGAAAGTAGTGGCCAGCGATGGAAAATACTTCGAATGATACATGTATAACCAATGTGTTTCATTAAAGTCTCAATTGTTGGGGAAGAAACAGTGGAAGCAAAGTTGTACGCCTTGCATATGTACCTGATAAAATATGTTTGAAGCTCTTGCCCTTATGCGCAAGGCATAGTGCTTGTAATATTTATTATAAAGGGTTACTTGAAAATCTGCTTTGCTGTGTTAAGACTTACCAGAAATGGGCATCAGAATGTTTATGGTATTTATCTGAAATTTTTCAGTGGCCATTATTTGCATGAAGTTATGCAGTGTAATTAAAAATATTTATGCAGTAGCTTCTACGTTTCTTTCCTGTGGGTTATGTGGCAACAGATAATGTCACAAATAGATATGTGTAGTGGTGAGATGCTCAACGGCACTACATTATTGGTATAATACCCAGTCTTGTGAAGTACATTGAACACAAGTTTTCCAAAAGCTGTCTTGAGCAGCTTTTTAGACAGCCGACACAAAAAGGAAATATTTTAGACTTATGTAGCTACTAACATGTCTGGCTGTATGACAGTGTCAATTAAGAGACAGGATTACTCATCATGATGTCATTATTGTGACAATGGTTACTGAAGTAACAAATCCCTCAAGAAGGCGTGGAGAGTGTTTTTGCTGGGAAGAGGTGTTTGCATCTCACTTAGACAATGAATGGACGTCATTTAGTTCCAGTATTATGGTTGTAGAAAGGTTATGGCCAAAGTTTAAACAGATTGTAAATTGTGCCATGGACAAGGATGTGCTGAGCAAAGTTTACTAAGGATGGAAAAGACTCGCAGTGGTTTAACCCTTTGATTGCTTTGGGTGAGTTACCTTGTCATGCTCCACTGCTCCCCGGTGCTGAGGACGTAGCCTCTGGGTTTTCTTGAGCACTACTCATGAGTTTACATGTTCTGTTCCACCATATAAAAAGTTTAGGGTATTCATCGTACAACATGTGTGCCTTCTTCGCATGCCATCATTTGCAAAAAATGTTTCAGTATCTTGAACTGTTCACAAAATATGAATATTGTCACAACTACATGATTCCCGATATGCAGGGATGGCACCAAGGGTTGAAAACAAATAAGTAGAGTTCTATATGCCAGTGGCCACTTTCTTGGCTTGCATTTGTTGCAAATCACTCAGTGAAAAGTCCTAAGTGAATGGAAAAAAAAACCACCACCAGGTGTCTACTGTATGTAAGAAGGGTGTAGAACAGACCCACAAAATTACAAACCAATATCCTAAACAATGATTTGCTGCAAAGTTCTCGAACATACTCTCAATTAGAGTAAAGTAAATTTCATTGAAACTGAGAAGCTTTTGTCTGTAAATCAGCTTGGATTTATAAAGCATTGATCTTGTGAAACTCTTTTCTCACAAGATGTCCTGCAAACCATGGATGGAGGGCAATGAGCAGATTCCATTTGACACGGTGCACCACTGCAGACTATGAACAAATATACAAGTATACAGAGTAGGTTCCCAGGTACATGAGTGGTTCAAAGACTTCGTAAGTATTAGAACCTAGTATGTTGTCCTCAATAGCGAATGTTCGTCAGAGATAAGGGGATCATCAGGACTGCCCCAGGAAAGTGTGATTGGACTGCTCATACTCTCTTCTGCTCATTTATCTTCAGATAAATGATCTCAAGGACATGGGAACAGCAATTTATGGCAGTTTGCTGAATGGCAACTTGCTTTAAACGTAGAATAATATTAGCTAATGCAGCTTAGTAGGAAAACGATCCCTCCATTTTTGAATTCAACATTGATTGTGTGCTGCTTGACACAGTCATGTTGGCTAAATAACTAGTTGCAACGTTACAGAGCAGTATGAAATGGAACGAGCATGTAAGGATGGTAGTAGGAAAGGCAAATGGTCATTTTCAGTTTATTTGGAGAATTTTAGGAAAGTGTGGTTTATCTGTAAAGGATACTGCATAAATGACACTCGTGTGATGCACTATTGAATACTGTTAGTGTGTTTGGGTCTCCACCAGCTTGGATTAAGGGAAGATACAAGCAATTCAGAGGTGAGCTGCTAGATTTGTTCCCAGTGGATTCAATCAAGATGTGAGTATGACAGAGGTGATTCATGAACTCAAATGGAAATCACTAGAGGGAAATCAAATTCTTTTTGCAAAACACTATTGCGTCCATTTAGAGATGCGTCATTTGAAGTTTACTACCTCAGATGTACATTTTGCTTAAGAATCATGAAAATTAAATGAATTAGGGCTCGTATGGAGGTATATAGTTGGATGCATTTACCTCATTCTGTTTGTGAGTGGAACAGAGAAGGAAAAGACTAGTAGTGGTACCAGGTATCCTCCACAGTGCATCATATCGTGGTTTGCAAACTATGTATGTAGATGTAAATAAGTGGGCCAGCGACCATATCCTCCCTCCTAGAGCTGCTAGAGATGGTTGCACAAACTAAAGTTATGTATACAATAGTTACTTTTTCTCCTATATCCAATTCAGGGAAAACAAGAGATGTCATTGTGTGTCTTAAGTATGTACCTCAGCAATGTGAAAGGAACTGCGATATTCCTTGCAAATAGTGGGAAATGTTCTTTCCTCTGTGTGTCATAATACAGTATAATTGCTAATAAACAGGAAAAGATAAATTTTTTTTATATGTGCAAGAACTGCAAAATAGGATGAAAAATGAATTGACAAACATTGAAAAACAATTACAATTCTTACTTTCTGTCGGTCATGCATATTACTCCCATTAATCATTCAGTGCCATATATACATCCAGCTCTCCAATGAAAACAATCAATTATTGACCAAGTTATTTAATTGGGTGCATCAATAATCTAATCACCAAACAGCTGCAGAACACACACATAAAAGAAGATTGTAATTGGCAAGTTTTCGGAGCCAGTGGCTTCTTCTCCAGTCTGAAGGGTTGAAGGGAAAGGAAGAGGGGTGCAGGAAAAGGAATGGAGAGGTCTAGGAAAAGGGGTAGATTTCAGGAAAGTCGCCCAGAGCTGCGGGTCAGGTGAGACTTACTGTACGGGGTGAGAAGGAAAGACTGATTGTTGGGTTCTGCATCGGATAACATTTGAAAACCTGAGATCTTAAAGGTTGAAGACAAGGTAATATGCAGACAGAGATTACTGATTCAACATCATGCATGAGTTAAGAGTGAAAAGCTAAGTGCATTGTACGTAACATGTGGGAGGGGAGGGGGGGCGGCGGTAAAAAATAGATGGGAAAGACAATGAAAGTTGTAGAAAACTAAAACGGAATGAAGCAAATAGCAGTTACAGTGAAGAAATGCTGAGACAGAAGAAATTAATGTAAATTAAGGCCAGTTGGGTGGCAAGAACCAAGGACACATTGTAGTGCTAGTTCCCACCTGTGGAGTTCTGAGAAACTTGTGTCTGGGGAAAGAATCCAGGTGGTGCGTGTGGTGGAACAGGTCAGGAATGTCATGTTATAGAGCATGTTCTGCAGCAGGATATTGCGAGTTGCCTACTCCCATTCACCTTATTGATAATTTGGTGGTAGTCATGTCGATGTAGAAGGCCGAACAGTATTTACATAACAGCTGGTATATTACGTTGTTTTGCAGGTGGCTTTCCCTTTGATGATATATGTTTTGCCAGTTACAGAGCTGTTATAGGTGGTGGTAGTAGGGTGCATAGGAAAAGTCCTGCAGTGGGACAGTCACAGGGGTAGGAGCCATAGGATAGGGAGATGGATGCAGAAGGACCATAGGGTCTGGAAAGAATATTGCAGAGTTTTGGAGGATGACTGAAAGCTATTCTAGGTGTGTTGGACAATATTTCAAACAGAATATATGTCATTTCAGGGCTTGATTTTAGGAAGTCATGGCTCTGTCGAAGTAGCTGATTAACACATTCCACACCAGGATAATACAAAGTCACCAATGGTGTGCTCTGGACTACTACTTCACCTTTGAGGGGCAGACATACTGACAGATCAGGGGTACAGCTATGGGAACCAGGATGGCTCCTTCCTATGTCAACCTTTTCATGGGTCACTTGGAGGGGGCTTTCCTGAGATCCATGTCATCAGCCCCTGGTTTGGTTTAGTTGCATTGGTGTCATCTTTACTATATGGACTCATGGTGTAGCGGACCTGCTAAAATTCCTTGAATCTCTGAATAGCTTCTCCAAATTAAATTTCACATGGTCCTATTCAGAATCCCATGTCACTTTCCTTGATGTTGATCTTGTCCTCACCGAAGGCCAGCTACACATTTCTGTCCACATTAAACCTACCAACAAACAACAGTACTTACATTTTGACAGTTGCCATCTTTTCCATGTCAAACATTCCCTCCCATACAGCCTTGGTATCTGAAGCAAATGTATTTGTTCGGATGCAGACTCTTTACAGCAGTACACCACCATTCTCACCTCAGACTTCTCTGCATGTAATTACTCCACCAGCTTAGTTAAAAAGCAGATTTCCCGTGCCGCCACATGCAATCCTGATCCCTTAAAAAAAAACAACTTTGGAGCACACCATTGGTGACTTTGTATTATCCTGGTCTGGAATGTGTTAATCATCTACTCTGACAGGGCCATGACTTCCTGAAATCGTGCCCTGAAATGAGATCCAGTCTGTCTGAAATTTTGCCCACCACACCTAGAATAGCTTTCCGTTGCCTTCCCAATCTCGGCAATATTCTGGTCAGACCCTACGCTCCTTATGCACCCATCTCCCTACACTATAGCTGCTACCCCTGTGACAGTCCCCAGTGCAAGACTTGACCTATGCACCCTACTACTACCACCACCTAAAACAGCCCTGTAACTTCCAGAATGTATGCTATCAAAGGGAGAGCCACCTGTGAAACAACACGTCATATACAAGCTGTTGTAAACTCTGTCCGGCCTTCGACATCGGCATGACTACCACCAAATTATCGATTAGGATGAATTGGACATAGGCAGAGGGTGTATAATGGCAACTCTCAATATCCTGTTGCAGAGCATGCTGTACAACATGACATTTGTGACCTCGACGCCTGTTTCACCACACAGACCATCTGTATTCTTCCCCCAAACAAAAGTTTCTCAGAACTCCGCAGGTGTCCTTGGTTCTTGCCACCCACCTGGCCTAAATTTACATTAATTTCTTCTGTCTCAGCATTTCTTCACTGTAACTGCTATTTGCTTCACTCCGTTTTAGTTTTCTACAACTTTCATTGTCTTTCCCATCTGTTTTGCCCCACCTCCCACATCTGTTACGTGCAATGCACTTAGCTTTTCACTCTTATTAACTCATGCATGATGTTGAATCAGTAATCTCTGTCTGCATATTACCTTGTCTTCAACCTTTAAGCTCGCAGGTTTTCAAATCTCGTCCAATACAGTCCCCAACAATCAGTCTTTCCTTCTCGTCCCGTATGGTAAGGCTCGCCTGACCCACGGCTCTGGATGACTTTCCAGAAATCTACCCCTTTTCCTAGCCCTCTCCACTCCATTTCCTTCACCCCTCTTCCTTTCCCTTCAACCCTTCTGTCTGAAGGAGGAGCCACTGGCTCCGAAAGCTTGCAATTACAAGTGTTTTTTATGTGTTCGTTGTGCCACTACTTGGTGAGTAGATTTTTTATTTATCCAATTAAATAAACTTGCCAGTGACAATGCCTCAGAATTGAGGATTTAAAAGTTTTCTTCACAGTTTCTGTATTACAGATTGCAGGAGGCTCGGAAAAAGCATGAATGTCTACTGTGGCAAACTAGTAGTAGTTACTATTTCAATATCAGTGCTTTATTGTACAGAATCTTAATTATCACAGGATCTGTATCAGTATAGGGTATAACATAGTTGTTTTCATGAGCATGTTAGCTTAGATTGAATGCAACAGAATTGAACTAACAGTAGTATCATACAATTGATAACTTTCTCATCACATATACTTTACTGTATGTTCCACATATGAACTAGCATGTTTGCTGCCTCTGTTGCGTTTGCAGGGCAGATATTAACTTTTTCTCATGTTTTACTCTGAAGTTTAGAAAAAACACATTCTCTCTTACTAGCCAAACTATCAATATCGGATCCCTAATCCAGCCTACTTAGAGATAGAATGTTGATATGTGTTTCAGAAATTTATCTTGTTTTTCACAAAATTCTTGATTCCTGACACAATGTTTGCTAGTCACAGTGCATCTTCAAGAATGTAATTCTGACATTTTGAATGCTTCTTACTCATGTTTACATGGATTCTTCTTCTTCTTCTGATGATGATGATGATGATGATGATGATGATGATGATTAAATGAATGGAAAATAATGAAATAACTTCTGAACAGAAAAAATCTCTGTAGAGTTTGATCTGCATTGCCAAACTAACTGAATGGGAATGTTATCCATGGTATAAATAACTAGGGAGTAAACTGGTGTCATACAATGCATTACTTGAATTTTTATCATAGTTAGCCTATTCCACAAATATCTGTTCCTGGTGTTTTACCATGATCTGTCAGTGACCTTAGATACTAAAGATAAGGGAATGCAGATGTCAGTTGTACATTGAAGACCTCTGTGATTGTAAAGAGAGTCCAGAAGTACTGTCCGTAATGAACTCAATGTTGATGTGACGGTAAACCCAATCTTCCTTCCTTTCTTCCAGAGAGAATGCTGTGTGAGAAATATTGAAGAACAGTGAAGGAAATGGGAAAACTTAGAACACAAATAAAAAAGTGAGAGAAATGAATACGAGAGTTAGTTTCGTAGGTTGACATAGTTGAAAGTAAGGAAGATCTTATAACTGTTAATTGAAATATCCTCCGTGCTCTGCTATCGGCACTGTTTAGGTTCAGATTAAATAGAACAAAGATGGAAGGGATAAAAATAGTATAAAGGAGAACAGTTATCAACATAACTGTGTGTGTGTGTGTGTGTGTGAGAAAAAGGGGGGGGGGGGGGGTGCAGAGGGTTAAAAATCCCAAGTGGACATGTAAAGTATGAATTAAAGATGTTCTTTAAAGAAAGAGTAGAGAATAAAGGTTAAGGAACTGCCCAGCTAAATGCAGAACATCTTCTGAAGTTAATTTTACTCTGAAAGAAGCCATATGATGAGGAATAGGGAGGACATAGTAAATATAGAATATTTGAAACAGCTATTCAAAGTATGTTTATATACTAGGGGTGGGAATCCCAAATAATTGTTTTAGAACATGGAAGTACATTCAGCTTTTTTAGATGGCCGTTATTACTTTGCCAGCATTCTTCGACAAATCTTTTATGTAAACAAACATCACACTAAGACATATAATAAAAGTAACCCAGTACACCATCAAAGATTTTTATAAAAAATATTTGATGAAAATCATTTACAGTGTAATGTGGCTTAAGTGCCAAATTAGCTGTTTCTAAGGCAACTGGTATGGTTTGCTAGAATAATGCAGTACTTGCTTTTTGAAATGAAATGTGCTAATGGATTGTTTGCAAAAGTGGAGTAAAATAAGGATAGTTGTAATTTAACTGCACTTGTGAGCATGTTGGCTTACCCAAAGACACCATAGAGAAAATAAAGTGTGTTAACAATAATTTTGTGTGTGTGTAACTGCATTCCTCTTGTGTTCCAGTATGAAGTTCACGAATCCCCGTGTTCTGTCATGCCTGCACGTCTTCTGTGAATTGTGTATCGATAAGTTACTTATTGATGAGTCTGGAGATTCTGGAAAACGGGACAGTATTGTTACATGTCCGAAGTGCAAGCAGGAAACAAAAATAGTAAGTTATCATGTTATTTATTAAGAAGAGTACTTCTTTTTTTAAATCACATGTTCCTATAAATTAAACAAATTTATATGAAATAATGGAAATTCAAGGCTGCAATAATATTATGAAAAGGATAGATTGCTACTCATATATAGTGGACATGTTGATTCGTAGACAGGCACAACAGAGAAACTGCTAAACAAAAGTCACCTTCTGACTTAAAAACAAACACACACACACACACACACACACACACACACACACACACACACACACACACACACACACACACACACACACACACACACATTCGTGCAAATGATGCAACTAACATACACATGACCACTGTCTCAGGCTGCCGAAGACAATGTGGCCTCGGCATCCTGAGACAGTGATCATGTGTGCGTGTGTTGCATTTTCGTGAATATGTCTGCGTGTGTGCATGCATTTTCTTAATTCAGAAGCAGGCTTTTTGGGAGAAAACTTACTGTTCAGCAGTCTTGTTGTTGTGCCTGTCTGTGACTCAACACTTCCATTATATCCTTTTCATAATTTTATCACAAATTGACGTGAACAGTTTACCAAGCAGTGGTGGGACAAAACACACACAAAGGTTAAAGAATTGTGCAATCTTTGGGTTGATAGGGAAGGAATTGGGATGGAGGAAAACAGCTGGCGAGGTTTAGGGTGTGTGGAGAGTTCGGTAAAGTCGTCCAGAACTCCAAGTTCTGGGAGACCTACCAGACGGGCTGAGATGAAAGGCAAGTCTCCCTGACGCAGGGTTCTGGGCGACTTATCTGAACTCTAACGATTTTCTTAATCTCACTAGTCCGTTTCCTTCACCCCTATTCCTTTCTCTACCGACCTTCTGCCAGGAACAGCTGCCACCGGCTCCAAAAGATTGCACATTTCTTTTATATGTCTGTTTTCTCTTGCTGCCTTTTGGGGAGTAGACTTTTTATGTATACAATTATATTATGTTTTCAATAATTGATTATTTTCATTGATAAATTTGTTATTGTTGCTAAATTTTCTTGGGCTTTCATCTTTGAGACCATGCCATCATACTTTCTTTTATTTCATGCTGTTCTTACAGTTAACATTATTATTGCTAAGATTGAAGAGTTGTTTCTAATAACTACAAAAATGATATTGAGAGAGATAAGCCTATGCTCCCAGTTGCAGGAATCTTGTTCAGAAGTACAATATCTTCTGAAAACAATATAGTTGTTGAATCTTAGCTTGTGTTAGAATTTCTGTTTTATGTGACTTCAGTATCAAGATGACTTAGAATCCAAAGGGAAGATGCGGAGTCTGTGAATTGCGAAGAGAAGGGGGGAGACAAAGAATGAGAAGGATCAGACAGACGATAACCAATTGTAGAAAATATTTGGGGAAGGGGCAATAGGAGGGAGAGATAGTAAAAAAGCCAAAGATTGATAATGCTAAAAGAAAATAGAGAAGGGAAATAAGGTATATTAGGATGATTTCAGAGATTATCATAAAAGAGTTGTATACTGCAGCAGGTGTGTTGTGTTGTTGTCTTTCGCCGCGTGGGTTAGCCGAGCGGTCTAAGGCGCTGCAGTCATGGACTGTGCGGCTGGTCCCGGCGGAGGTTCGAGTCCTCCCTTGTGTGTGTGTGTGTGTGTGTGTGTGTGTGTGTGTGTGTGTGTGTCCCCTTAGGATAATTTAGGTTATTTGTTGTCTTTCCCTTACACCAACCTCATCTAATCATTCCAAAAACGTGCCTTTTGTTCATTTTCAACCTGTCACTTGCAAACTTCTGCACATTATTTATTAGAAATAGCTGGGAAAAAAAAAGTTATTAAACATTAGTTGCAACTTCTGTTCTGAATATTTTGCCTTGGGATGTAGATGACCTGTGCTGGTCATGCAAATAATAATAATAATCATAATAATAATAATAATAATAATAATAATAATAATAATAATAATAATAATAATAATTCAGTGATTCTGTTAAGGTTGATCCACGTCAAGTAAGTGCCAACTTTATGAAAAATACTTTTAACTTAAAAGCCTCTGCTTTTGTGTACTAGTGAATAAGAATGTATTACGGATTAGCCTTTTTAAATACATTTGGTGACAGCTACACTTCTTCAAAAATGGCAGAAAATCATTGTGAGCCTTGAAAGGCACAGCTTTAACCAGCCATAAATTGTAATTTTATGGATGAATTCAACAAGAATTGGCAATATGATACACATGCATGCTGACTTCTGCTTTTTGCACGATAGCCTCTCCTCTATGAAAATTTTTGGGTGCCAAATTTTGAGCAGTTATGTAGTCTATATATCAATTGCACGTTCTTTGGTATTTTTAATCTTTCTATGTATAGAATGAGTGTTCTTTAAGCTTCAGAAGCTATATAGTTAAATTTTAGACCCAGGCCTACTAATGGATGAAATGATCCCCCAAAAGAGCAGTGAAAGCAGCCAACCAGAAAAACCTTGCCTCAATATCACATCATCCTATGGACTGTCTTGTCATGTGTGACGAATCGAGTGGTGGCTAAGTGGGAATGCCAGTGGCTGGAAATGGGTAACAAGAATCTGCATCCAGTCAAGCTGACTATTCGCCACATGGCACATATCCTTTCTGACTCTTCTGAGGGCAAAGTGATCCTCACTTGCCTTTGTATCGGTCACTGCCCAATGATACATACATAGCTTTTGTGGCAAGAAGACCCACTGGGATCCAGTGTTCTTATGTAGCGTAACACTCATGATGGACTTTGTTTTAACACCCGTATGTGTTGTATGCTGATAAGAGGGAAGCTTTTGGTCTGTTGAGGGACTTAATGTCCATTTTAGGCGATCATAAACCATCGGCACAATAATTGTTGGATGTTTTGTGTGGTGTCAGGATTCCTGCCCAGTTTACTGTGAAACCCTATTTTATCGTGCTGTCCAGGCTTAAAAAAATGCAAAACTGAGGAAAATGTTAAAAGCCCGCAAAATACTGGAAAAAACACATGTAATTGGCTTACGTGGCTAAAAATCGCAATCCTCTCCAATGCTTTGTATAAAATCTAAGTGAAGGAAATTACCCAGTGCAATGTTTATACGATAATGTGTGGTAATGAATTTCATGAGTTCTTAAAAAATCACATATGTGTCTTAAAAAATCACATACATGTAACAGCAAGGGAAAACTCGTCATAGAATTGGAATTGGTATCTGGGTACAAGGTAATCCAGCTATTTTCCATCATGCTATGACTAAAAGTTATATGTTCGGAACACACATTCTTTAGAGATCATCCTTTGTACTTACCCAGAAAAAATCAAAAATTGATGAACATGTTGAATTAAACCAAAAACCTCATAGCAGCTATGTGATTAAATAGTAAGCATAAATGCAGACATCTGCTTCATGACAAACTTTGTCACCATTTCTGTTATTGTTTAATGCTTTTCTTATGAGCCACACTTCATATGCTCACCTTCATTAAAGTGTTATTTTAGGCCCGATGAGAGAAAGAGAGAGGCACGAAAAAATGAGTTTATTTCCGCAACTGACATTAAAAGCTTATTAGAAGTTGGCTTGGTGAATTTCTGCACACTATGTAAAATGTAAATTTGAAAGAAAGTTCATGTGCTTCAGTTTCGCTTCAGGACCTCTGTCACTGCTGCGAATCTTTACCGTCTACAGTGTGTTTGGTGCTAAGTATATACATGAGTAGTTAGTGTATGTAGTTGTTGCAACTGTATAATGTTGGATGTGAACAGGAAAGTCTTCAAAATATGCTATCACAAAACTCTTGTTCTATTTCCATGTGAAATATCTGCCATAGTGCATCATCTGGATGAAAAGTACTATTTCAGCACTCCACAAAATGCTTTCACCTCTGCCTGCACTCCCATCATTGAAGGGCTGTTCTCCCTCTCCACACATCCCGTAGGCGTGCTCATTTTACATGTGGTAGTGTGGTGTGATGGCTGCACTGGCTATTGGGTAGCTTAACAAGTCGCTAGTCAAAAAGAGTTCACTAGCTGGAAATGGGCGATGTTTTCTCGATTGCGACTGAGCATATGCTTTGAGACTCGATGTTTGAATTTAAAAGGTTGATGATTGATATTGTTGCTGAATACAGTACATCGGGAATACATTCAAAAGGATGAGACAATTACGAGTGGCACAAGAAAAGGTGATGGCTGGGCCCCTTCGTCCTGTATTGGCTCTGTCGGGAACACATCGCGTTGACTGTCTTGTTTTTCCATTACTGCTGGTACCTGGCAGTAGTAGTACCATAATTGCGCAGTTAGTACCATAATTGCGCAGTGAAGCTAAATGTTGCAAGTTGCATTGGCAACCGTTCGTGGATTACATCAGCATTTCCTCTCTCACGTGCCCCCTCTCCACAATGGCCTAAAAAATTCCCTAATCTCTGCCACCACCTGTGGTGGGAACCATCTGTCTTTTGTCACTTATAACTTGTTCAGTTACATTGAATGTCAATAGGAAGGAAATGGGACATAGTCAAGCCAGACATCGAGTAATAACTAAGAATCAAGGTAAACCTTACTAGGAAGAAATGTAAAATCAGGGAATTTTTAGCATTGATCACAAGGGTTTTTCACAGGGGCTATGCATGTATGGTGTAGAATTGCGAAAAATGTAATATGGAGGTTCCTCTGTAATTGGATGGAGGTTTTAATGTGATTTTTAGCGGGTGACTCATGTTTTTAGTTCTGTGATCAACCTGCCCTATTACTGATTTTTCCCTGTTTTATTTATTCTTTTGACATGTGACAATGGTATGACTAGATCTGGTAACCCTTGTATGTGGCATTTTCTATTGCTGTGGCAGTCGTTATATGGCCTTCAGTTACTGTTTCAGCAAGAATACACTTCATTCACTACTATCATGATCTTGTGAAAGAGCACTGATGATAAAGCTGTTTAGCGCCCAACAATTTTAAATCTTTCCATCCATTCAAGCTTCAGAAGAAGTATGCTTTAATTTGTGGGGACGTAACCCTGTCGAGTCTCCTGGAATGAACCTCTCTGGACCTGCAGTTAATTCACTCTGATCAATGTTTGTGACTGTATGCTTTGTATCTTGTAGGACCATAAAACATATTTGACCATAAAACATATTTTGATTCCAAGTACTGTACTTACTACAAATTTTTTGATTTGTGCCTGCTTACGGCTGAAAAAACAGCACTCGAAGGCATTACTTTTCATGCGCAGTGTATATGCTCGAATGTGACAGTGGGTAAACAGAAAGTAAAATTACCTTTTATGTCAATAAAATACAAGTGTAATTATGAAGAAATCAATTTCCAAGGAATAAGCTCTAATGGAACAAATATAAATCCATGCCTACTTACAGATGAAATTACTCCAGAAAGGTTTTTTTTTAATTTATTCCTGAAGAAATTTCAGTCATCGTCATTTAGGACATTATTGGAATTATTGTTGAATATGCTGCCAAGACACTGTTAGACCATGGTTTTAAATCTTGCACTGTCTGGAAAGAATGTCCTTTAAGCTTCAGGATCTATATAGTCAAATTTTAGACCCATGTGTACTTAGGGTTGAAATGACCCCCCAAAAGGTTTTATAAATTTATTACTGATTTCTTTTTTCTTCATTGTTATTGAAAACAATATTGAAAATACTGCCAAAATGTTTTTACACCATTGTTGAAGGAATATATTTGCCTTTGAACGGTAAGTTTCTTTTTAATTGCATAGTGGGTTAGCTTGCTCTTTGACAGTTTGTGACTGAAGTAATTTGTGTTTTATGTCTTTTGTGAAGCAAACCAAGAGGTTGTGGTCGAGGTTGCACTGACTCTCATAAGTCCTCACCATTTTACTGTGGTGAAGTCAGCTTAAACCAGTGAAAGAAATGTAATTGTTCGACAGAGAGCGTGTAAAACTTAAATCTCCACATCACGTTACAAGAGATGAGCAAATTTGTTCATACCATAATGCTCTGCTGGTGGTAAAATTTCAATCTCTGCAAAATACCTGCTCTAATCCATTTGGTAAGAAGAAATATAAAGTTAGGATGGGTGTATATCCAGTTAGCACTGCTCATGTTGAAAAGTTGAAATTGTTGACTAATAGTTTTCAAGCCTGGCAGTACATTTCATCGCAGATATAGACAAGAACTTGCTCATAAGAAATTATAGCCCCAGGATGAGTAAGAATCAACATATAGGTGTTATATGGATGCAGTTGATGCCTGCTTCACTACCAACTCCTGAAGATTCGCCTTTAAAGCTTCAACAAATTAGCAAACGTGATGCAATGTATTAACATAAGGGAGAAAGTACAGGGTGCAGTCACCAAGTATATAGCAGCAGCTGCTGATGAGGGAACACATGTGGTAAAGCAATGCCAGAAATGTAAAGACATGGTTATTTTAATTAATGAACTAAAATTAAAGTATATCATTCAAGTCATTCTGGTAAAGTTCAAGTTTTGACCCTGGTTTCTGGCAGCTGGAGTATAGATGAAACAGAAAAGGTATTTAGTATTCCCGCAAGAGTGGTGAATCAGGGCATCTTGGCAGTACCTGCAAAATGGTATGGAAAAAGTCTCTCTGATCAAATCAAACATAAAGTTCTCAGCTGTGCCTGGCAAAAATGATTACATGTCAGTAACATTGGGTGGTGAAAAAGTTCATACACAGAAACACCCCCTACCTTGGTATTTGAAAGAAATGTTCATAGCCAGTTGTAAGCAACATGGCAGTGATTGGGCTTCTTGCAGTTTCGCCAATGCAGACCAAAATGGGATATTGCAGTTGGCGCTGATGCTGCACTCTATTTGTGTGTGTGTGTGTGTGTGTGTGTGTGTGTGTGTGTGTGTGTGTGTGTTGTACGAGGTCTGTTCAAAAAAATTCCTGAACTTTGTCCACAAAATTTTTCTGCTCTTACCTTTCACTTATTGTGCATGGTCTCCATGGAAATACTCTCCTCCACAATTGATACACCACTCCCAATGCCGTTTCCCCATCCAGAAGCAGTTTTGGTACGCCTCTTGCTGGATCGCGTGAAGTGCCATCTGCGAATTGTCTTTTATCTCGTCTACTGTTGCAAAACGTCATCCTTTCGATGAGGTTTTTAACTTTGGAACTAAAAAAAAAGGCGGCAGGGGGCTAGGTCTGGAGAATACAGAGGATGAGGCAACACAATGATTTCAGTTTTTGTGCAATAGTCATACACCAACCAGGGATGAATGTACGGGTGTGTTCTTTAGATGCAAGAGCCATGAATTGTTCCACCACATTTCAGGCTGTTTACTTCTCACATTTTCTCGCAGGCGTCACAACGCATCCCGATAGTACTATCACTTAACAGTTTGTCTCTGTGGCACAAATTCATAATGGTGAACTAATCCTTCAAAGTCAGAGGAAACTATCAGCATGGCTTTGATATTTGATCCGATCTGATGAGCTTTTTTTGGTCTTGGAGAATCTTTCCCAACCCATTGTAAAGACTGAAACTTGGTCTCAACATCATAACTGTAGACTGCGTTTCATCACCAGTCAACTATTTCTCTTAAGGAGCATCTCATTCTCATTTGCATGATCCAAAAGGTCTTCAAAGATTGTGAGACAAAGGGGGGGGGGGGACCAAATTCTTATTATTGAGGAAAAAGACCTTGCTTCACAAAGCGCCTAGCATCCAGCGCACGTTGGTCTATCGATTACTCATATGATTTTGAATGCATCCCTGTTGGTTTTTGAACTCTTTTGATCAAATTCTAGATTGATTTCTGAATGAATCGTAAATTGATTTTTGAATGCGTGCGTACTGTACACGATGTCTCTGCCAGGGGAATCCCCATTGCATCTAGAAAAATACTTTCCTGCAGACAAAAGGGGACGGGTCTATACGAGCTGAGCGAATAAGGACGGGTCTGTACGAGCTGAGCGAATAAAGCCGAAAGAGTGAACGACAATCGCTGTAAACTGTTCCTTTTTGACTGGGTTTGCAAATCATCAGCGTTGTTATAATTACTAGCGAATTCCATCGATTCGGGCTACCAGAGTGGAAATAAACGACTAACAGGAATAACAGGCAACTAAGATTACGTGTTGTCTTCTCCGTGTATCCAAGAAAATGAAATTTTGACAGAAAATTTTTGGCCAGATCGGTACACTACAGTCCCCGGCTAGCAGCCGCTAAAGTTCTATTCTGGGAGTAGCGCGGAAAACGCGTTGTATGAGCTCTTAATAATGCGTAACCGGAGAACAAATGGGGGATAACTAAACCGGTGATTGTGGCAGGGTTAGTGAAGTTAACCAGAGAAAAATTTTGACACTGGCAGGAATAGTTACAGAATTAGTGATGACAAGATCGTTTGTTAGAATGAGGAAGGAGAATAAACAGAGACTGTCACAAATTACGGAAGTATATGACGATTCCAAATTTATATAAAAATTACATACTACTACTTTTCGATCTCGTGCTTCTGAAGCTAGAGTGTATGAATGAAATGTGAAATTATTTCCTAACATAAAACTTTTTGCTTGTAGTAGGCCTAATGGGCTTTTGATATTGGTGCTTTCTGAATTATATTCTGTCGTGTTATAAAAATGACCATTTGTGCCAAAACAAGTCTCGTTTATTTGGTGTGTGTAACAACTGCTGCAATATTAGGCAGGCCTATTTCGTTTTATCTAGCAGACAGTGACAAAATACACGTAATCAGATCGAGAAACCACACCAGTCTTGGGTACTATTTGTATTAACAGCTTTTCTGATATTAGACAACGACATTCCGTTTTTTCATGTAGCAAAACTTTGACGAACTTTGATGGCATAATAGATTCTTTCCCAGAAAGGAAAGTACGCCATATAAAGCTGTGGCAAGATTAGAGAGGAAAAAAAATGCTAGGACTTAAGGATCGAAGAAATGTGTACTGTCTTGCTTGTCTCTTGTCTTTACTCATATAATTTTATGTCACACAGAACAGCAAGGTTATTAGCTAATAGGCAGTTAAAGACTGCAAATTTTCTGAAGAGTTCTTGTTCTGCTGGTCACAAATAATCCCACCCAGTATTAACTGCGAAGGTGTTTTTTTTTTTTAAAAAAAGAGAGGTAAGATGTCAAACCGGTCGACTGGGATCAGGAGAGGCACGACAGGGCATTTTAATTTCCACTGTCCTCAATACAGGTTTGATGACATCCATTACAAAATACTACACGTTTGAATTCCACAGAGCGAAATACAGTGACGTGCCGTAGAAGAATGCTGTATGAAGAGGCGTGGCATTGCACTTCGACACGCTTAAGACCAAATAACATGTCTTACGTTGCCTCGATCATATATGTTTTATGTATCAGACACTTCAGAAAGACGTGCGCTACAATATTAAGATATTTTTTAAAAGTCGATTTTTGTAAATTTTTGGCGTCCTACCTCAAACCCTCGAGGGATGGGGAGCGCCACTATCTAATATTGACCCGGTTCGGAAATATCGTAGATCCGGACCTGGTGCACAGAGTAGTCTGAGTTCTTGTGGGGAGGTGGTAGTCTCTACGTGACCCATGTTTATGTTAAGTGATTTTGCTGTTTCCTCTTCGTTTGTTGCTCTCACGTCAAACGAAAACAAAACGGATTTCTGTGGTCGGGAGCTATCAAGTGAATTAAAATACATACTCATAATTACGGAAGGCTAAAATAAGTTATTAGTTTCAGATTTTGTTTTGTTTCTACCTTTATGACAGTCAAGCGTTAATCGCCTTGCAGAACAATGAAGTTATCTTTGTTGGTTTGTTAAGAAATTTGACTTTAATTAATGTTTTTCTGCTGAGGCAGTCAATTTATTTGAAACGAAGTGTTTAATTCCATGCTATTGCCTAGTTCCAACTGTTTGCTACATTTCAAGTGCACGTTTTCATCGTCTAGCAAGTATGGCATTATGCCATAATAAAGAACCAATTATGAGATAATACAGTACTGATACATCTGAATCTGGACATACGAATGTGCACTTTAAGCCGAATTATGCATTTCAGTAGGGCTCACAAAATCCCATGCTCTTGGAGTATCCTCTAACGCAGGGCTTCCCAACCTTTTCAGCTGGCGAACCGGTTCTTCAGTCGAAAATCCATGGCGGACCTCTAGTCAGTCAAGAGCACAGTAACTTTAAATTTCAGAGCGAAACCCATGGGAACTGAAAACTTCTTAATGCAAGTGCCATGTTCCCAATGCTCCCCCCCCCCCTCCCCCTCCCCCCCCCCCCCCCCCCCCCCGCCCCCCCCGAAGTATCAATAGTCTTTGGTTTAGAGATGAATGAAAACAACATGAAATTAACGATCCAATTTGAGTTCCCACTTTATCTAGATACTTGTATGTAAAGTCTTCCTTTGGTCGTCTTTCTCCTCATTCATTTCAACTGGAAACTTCCGTTGTTGTGAAGGCGATAGAGAAACTGCACCCTGCTTCCATGAGTGCGTGGTGTGTGTGTGTGTGTGTGTGTGTGTGTGTGTGTGTTGTGTGTGTGTGTGTGTGGTTTTTCATGAAATCCGAAGAAAAATGTTCAAAATAATAGAAGGAAACATTCCACGTGGGAAAAATTATATATAAAAACAAAGATGAGGTGACTTTACCGAACGAAAGCGCTGGCAGGTCGATAGACACACAAACAAACACAAACATACACACAAAATTCAAGCTTTCGCAACAAACTGTTGCCTCATCAGGAGAGAGGGAAGGAGAGGGGAAGACGAAAGGAAGTGGAAGGAGTCATTCCAATCCCGGGAGCGGAAAGTCTTACCTTAGGGGGAAAAAAAGGACAGGTATACACTCGCACACACGCACATATCCATCCACACATACAGACACAAGCAGACATATTTAAAGATTTTGCAGTGCCCAATTTTATTAAGATTGTTTGCAGTTTCCTTAAATTACTCCAGGAGAATTCTGGGATTATTCTTTCATAAGTTGGCCATTAAATTTCATGCCTCATCCTTGTCCTGTCCAGGCTGTTCTTCATCCGTAATAAACATGACATGAAGATGATGTTACACCTTGAAATTCCTTCAGGATTCTCTTAATACGAACATTTCTTAGTTGTGTAAAAATTCCTCATTTCTTTTTTATATACTAGATTTTAACTTTATGGAAGATCGTCTAACATCTTCTGTAATAAGTAATCATAGAATAATTTTTCAAACAAAATTAGAAAACAATGATGTATACCGTTTATGTCTTAAGGCAGGATCAAAGGGAGCTTCCTCTCTTCCATGTGACTATGTCCTTACAAATATATTGGACATGTCCGCTATTGAAAGCACTGCCGTATTATGCACGAGCTGTAAAGCAAAAGAAAAAGCTGTAGCTCGTTGCTCAGATTGTGCCCCACTTCCTTTGCCCTAACTGCAACACAGCACATCAGGTAAGTAGGTTTCATTGATTTACGTCAAATATCATTAACTGGTACTTTAATTAATAATTTACTATATTGTTGCATTGCTTAATGTTACAGTTTATGCGCTGCTTTGAAAATCATCAGGTAGTACCATTTGAGGATTTACGAAGCTCAAGAGAAGTTGTCCCCATACACAAACCAATATTTTGTGACACTCATCCAGCTGAAAGTCCTGAAGTTCTATTGTTTTAAGTGTCAGGTAAGCTTTATGTACAGTATTGCCACTTAATTTTATGGTATAATGCTTGCTGGAAAATATGGAATGTTTGACAGAGGATACTGTCCATGTGAGTTCTCTTGTGTAGTGTGCACATTAGCTGTGACACACCATTTAATTATGTATAACTGGGACGAGGGGTGGTTACAGTTATAAAACTATGAACAACAAGAAGTGTTGTTTAATATGCACAATAATCCCCAACACAGTTGAATAGTCATATTTGATGATGATGATGATGATGATGATGATGATGATGATGATGATCAAATAACGTTACAGTGCGTGCCTATAAAAAATTTGTAATTTTTGTTTACAGTAATCGTTAAACAGACTGCGTAGTATATACAAAATGCATTGGTGGCGGCTTCACAGTTTTCCAATGTATAAATCTGTGAAGATGACTTGCAAGTTTGGTTTTGGTGTCCTCCTTTTAGCAAAATCTCAAGTTCATTTTACATTACATTTATGGTTTGATGTGACTTCCAGTGTCTCAAGATCTCTTGTGAAACCTTTTCCAAAATTAGGGGTAATTTTTTTAGTTGTGATGCACATCTTTTTTATTCATTAGGGGAATGTGTCTAGTCAGAATGGTGTAAAAATTTCATCTTCCACAAATCCTCAGAATTAATAATAAGAGTATGAGAAAATATGAACAAGGTGATCATGTTGCAGAGGCAGTTACGAACTTCATTAACATTGTGTGATAATGTGACACCATTTTGGATGTGTATAACATGTTTTTGTAGTATTTCATCAGTCTGCAATTTTGCATTTGCTTTTGCTTGTGGCACAAAAAAAAGTTTAAGTTTGCAGCTGTCTCAAATTTTCGCACATTGCCACTACTCCAAAGTTTGGTAGTTATGTGTGTTTTCTTTGCTGTTTAAGTGCAATAGTGTTTAATCGAATAAATTCAGTGTCCTGATTTCTGATGTACTCTTGACATAATTATTTTCAGGTTTCCAGTTGATTTACCACATTTCTGTGTTGCTCAAAAAAATCATTCATGTGTACTGTAAACTCATATTGTACCATAAAATTGCTTGTCTTCGTCCAGCTGGTTTAAGATGTTAGCACAGAACTTTTTGTGAGTCCATTTTCTGTGTGTCTTCATTCTTGATGTATTGTCAATGTTACTTTGACATGTGCAGACATTTTTGCAGTAAAAGTCTAACAGTTACATGCAGAGTACCCAGTTCAAGAACGTTACACGGAGTTACTTTTGCAGAAGTGTTAAAACATTTTTGCCCTTATTACTCTCTCGTGTTGGATTAGCGCTTCCGTATGCTCAACAGAACACCTTTGCCACTTGTAAGTGGAAGGTGCATAAGTTCTGTATTGGAATGAAAATTCCCTTTTAGGATGCTCATACATCCAGTTTTTTTTTTCGCTTCACATTCTGGACCATTGAAAAGTGGCATGAGTCACTTCGAGTCAGCTCTTTATGTGCTTTATTAAAGACTAACACAAGAACCAGATACACGAGTGCACAATAAATTTATATACCATTGCAAGTTGTAAAACATTCATCATGGCATATTGCGTGGCTCAACAGTTTTATATAAATTTTTTGATTGCTTGGTAAAGTCAATATCAATGAACACAGGTGCTTACTGTTGCTGATTCCAATGTATTTGCTTTTTATAGATGCCTATATGTAACAATTGCATGGTGAGTGACCACAAAGCACCAGAACATCATTATGAGTGCCTAGCAGATGCAGAGGAACAGCAGAAGGACGAATTAAAAAGTCTCATGGCAGAGAGCAAGTCAAAAATAGAGTTCTGTGAAAGTGCTTCAAACCATTTAGAAAGTGCTTTAGGTGAACTGCAGATACAGCATGATAATGCCAAAGATCTGATTCATGAAACATTTCATAGTTATAAGGCTGTGCTTGAGAAGTGCAGGGACAAAGCTTTAGAAGATTTGACTAAGATACATAAATCAAAAGAGTTGAAAATAATGGATACATATAACAGGTAAGGTTTGCATTATATTTGTATATGTTGTAAAGTAATATATGTCTTTGCTACTCAGACTGGTAATTTACGCCTTTGATGACAAAATTTTCTTTAAAACTAATGTTGAACACAAGATACTAAAGTCTGGGCTTTTTGACAATATGAGTGTTACTAGCAGCCCCTGAATGAAGTCTATTCTGAACATTTGGAAAACTTCCAGTTATTAAAGGTGTTTTAATGCTTGAGTAAAGAAATAGGTGATAGTAAGTTTATTGTCCTTGGCTAACCAAGTATGTCTTTTGAATTCATCAAGATGGGTCTAAAGTAAGTGCTGTGGCCTGGTTAATTGTTGTAATACAGAATTAATGAGTACAAAGCAACAAGTTGATTTTTGTCATTTTTTTGTTCTTCTGTGTTTTGAAATGCTTCTGTGATAGTGCTGTAAAGAGAATTGTAAATACTCAATGGAGGCAGTATCATTTTTTTTTTTTTCCAAAATGAGGTGGCATTAGGGATTCTACCACTCATGTATAGCTGACTGATATGTGGCACATAGAAACTCACAAAAGACAACAGTATTAACAGTAGCTGGCTGAACCCTTGCCCTTTCTATAGTGGAAGTACACACATTCACACACACAACTACATATACCCAAATGTGCACAAGTATGGCTGCTGCAAGGCTTACTGTCGATTATCAGTAGTGTCGGCGGATATAAGTGTACTACCCCCCCCCCCCCCCCCCTCTCCCTACCCTCTATCCATCTTTCGTGTACAACCCCCCCCCCCTTGGGTGTCCTTCTCTAACTCCTCCTCACCTCCATCCTAGTCAGTCGGTGACCGCAGGTGTGTGTGTGTGTGTGTGTGTGTGTGTGTGTGTGTGTGTGTGTGTGTACTTCTGAAAGAGAAAGGCCAAAAGCTTGAAAGCTAGTGTTAATGCTGTTTTCTGTTGTGTGTTTCTATGCACCCACGCATCTGTCAGTTGTAGGTGAGTGGTTGCTTTTTCTTTGTCATTTACCCACACAGAATGATAAAAAAGCTGCCGCTAATAATACTTAAAATGTTCACTCGTAGAGGACTGTTTTTAATGACGCATTAAGTGGATTTCCCATTACTATTATGATGCCATCCAAATAAAAAAAAATTGGAAATAGGTGTAGGGAAACTAGCAAGTGCTGGCTCCAGATTGGTGAGGATCATCATCCTGTTATGATTGCCTTAGGTACTTTCAGAAACAGCATTATGTCAAACTAGGGGACAAAATGCAAACTGTACCCAGAACTTTGGCAAGGCTTTTACTAATCAAAGAGCAATATGTATTTTTAATTTAAAGTTAATGCTATTCCCTAAGAATAATCAGATGATTATCCTTCCTTTTCGCAAAATTGTGTCCTCATTTTTGGAACTATATCCAGTTATTGAGGCTCCGTGTCTTGAAACATTATTTCTCAATCTGTTCTGTATTTTTAGTTTTTGAAGAGATGCTGTTAAGAGTTCCTCAGGAAGGTGGTTCAGTAGTCTGTTGCAAGATACCTTTTCAAAAAGATGTGAGAATGCAGGAGGCAGGTGTGTCTGTAATTGTAGATGATTTGGCTCTCTCAGCTTTTATAAATCGGTCGGGCTACTGCATACATCATTTTTTTGGGAAAAGCACATTTATTCACTGACAGACTACAAAAGTAACTCTAGAGGGGTGCTATCAAATTAGCACAAAATTTAATAATCCTGAAAGTTTAAGCTTTTCAGTGGCCTAATAGTTCTTGTAATTTCTTTGAGAATTGTTTTGGCAAAACTGATGTTTGATGGTGGACTAATAAGTGCTTGTCTAAGTTTGATGGGCCTGCTTTTGGTGGTACGTTTCTTTTCCCTGTTTTCAATTTACTGGTAGGCAGAATTCATTAATTTTAATGTCCAAATATTGGAATTCAACACCTGTCGCACTGCTATTTTTCATTGCTACTGGCTGTTGTTGACACTGCTGTGTCCAGCAGCAAGGTCTTATAACTGCCATAAATGATTTTGTAAGGGTTGAATTAAGTGGTGCTGTGGTCTCTGGTGTTGTAAGAACTCTCTCTCTCTCTCTCTCTCTCTCTCTCTCTCTCTCTCTCTCTCTCTCACACACACACACACACACACACACACACACACACACACACACACACACAATGAATTGTGCAGCTGCTGAATTAGGCCTTCAGGATTCAGTCTGTAATGAATAGTCAGCTGTGTTAAGGCACCCAGCCTCTTATAATGAACAATAAAAAAGGTGGAAGTGGAAGTGGAAGGTCAAGGCGAGACACAGTACTGAGGAGGATACTTTCCTATAGGAATGTTGGAACTACTTTCACCAACTTTCAGCCCCATTACAATTACAAACTGTGGTGAAATGGCAAAGTGAGCACTTTGTTTGTGGTTGTTTAGTTCTAACTAGTTAGATTTGTAAAGTTGATAAGTTACTCTGTTGAGTGTGAGCTTAACACAGACGTAAACGTTAGATATGTACCTTTCTGCATTACCTTTTCTACAAAGTTGGATCCAACTCTGAGGTATAAATTAACCACTCTCCATTTTGCACAGTAACAAATGCTAACAGCAACACATCAAATAAATTTTATGTGCAACTTGTAAAAATGATGAAAGACATTACAAATAAATATTCTACAAATGCTTTATAGTATAATTCATAAAACGGAAGTAATGCGTAGTAAAACTTGGTCAGTAAGTTTCCTACTGACCAGATGTGAAAGTATGTCTGAATTGAGAAAATGCAGAAAAGGAAAGCCTGTAACAAACACAATTCATAAGAGTTATCTCAGAGTACAGGAAGAATCTTACTGATTATCACCTTATAACCAAACCTTATTGTCCCTAAAGGCATTACTGACGGCAAGAGACTCAGTAGTATTATACTCCATCTATTTTGAATCTTGAATATTTATTATGACAGTTTCGTGTGTTAATTTTGGTATGTCTAGTATTCCTTGGTATGGTTGCAACCATGAAAATGCCTTGGGTCCCACTAGCAGTGTACCACTCGATATTAGTACTGGTGTGCTCAGACCTCATGCTGGTATGCTGATATTATAAACATTGTAGAGTGATCTTGAAACAAATTTCATTTGTCAAAACAATAGATATATTGTTTGATGCGTTGTCATAGCTTTGATATGACCTTGCAGTATAATGCATTGAGAAAGCTTTTTTAATGCCCATCCCAGAATGTATGTGATCAGTCAGTTTCATACTTCCCCAAATTGTGATTTATTGACATTGTAGTCAAGGGAACTTTTTTTATGTTCTGTGAAGTGCACAGTTTTGCATTTCAGAACATTCACAAAAAGCTTTCAGTCTTTACACTGCTTTGAAATCTTAAAACAAAACATGTGCTGACTATTTGTACAGGTTTTTCCAGACAATACTTAGTTACAGATAACGTATCATCTGCAAAACAAATCCGAAGTTACGATCATTGTTACCTCCCAGTGAACCTCGCATTGCTTCACAATTGCTAAATATGTATACACATAATCTCGTCCTCCTCCTCCTCCTCCTCCTCCTCCTCCTCCTCCTCCTCCTCCTCCATCTCTTCCACTCTCTCTCACTGTGCATTGCTTCCTCTCGCTCGGCCCATCTCCTCATCCCTTCTATCCGTGTTTAATTTCTCCCCCTTCCTCTCTGTTTTCTTAATGCTCAATCTGACCTTGACCCTTGTTTATTGTTGTTGCAATTTACAAAAGAAACCTTCATTGGGGTCATTCCATGGTAACTCACATTACTAAGTGATGTTTATAATATAAGTTTTGGACAATTAACAGGAGGATATGTTTCTAATAAATATTTACTATACCTCAAAACATACTTTATACAGAATGCTCTATAAACCCATATCACAGTAATTGTTACATTACTATATTTATAAAACCAAATCTTATAATTATTCTTAGTAACTCAAGTTACATTTCCAAGAAATGGCTTTTGCATATGATAAAGAAAATACGAAAGTCTGCTCTGTTTTATGTGGACATTTCATGTAAGTTTTACACACAATACCAGAAGATCTTATTAATATTTTAATAAAGTTCCAAACATTTAATCCTTAATAAAATAAATATTAAAACCATAATGAACACACAACTCACGTTGCAACATACGGTAACTCACGTTCTATTGCCACAGATCACAGTCAAACTTGAAAAAACCATGGGAATTTACAACACTTGGAGGGTTCACTTTTCTGACAATCTTGTCTTCAGTGTAGTACATTTCATCTTTAATTTCAGGCCACTTCTAAAACTTCCCATCTTTTATCATAACATCAACTTTGAACTCACCTTTTCAATTTTAGTAACATTACCAGGAAGATATGAATTGTTATATTTTGCCACCACCCAGTCATCTACTTGTATATTTAGTGATTTTTCTGTTCTATTAGTGTTTTCCTCTGCAGCTGATACAGTGGTGTGTCCTACAACTTCATTATTATAGAGTTCCAAGTGATGAATTTTAGAAATGTTCAAGAAAGGCCTGCAGTTCTTGATTAAGGCCGAGAGATGTAGTTTTTGCTTCTTTGGCTAAAGTCTTCTTCACCCATAAGAACTGCAGTCGCATTAGAAGAAGAATTCAAGAATGCTTTTACAAAATCTGTTGCATTGTTCACAACACATTTCCTGCTTTTCACATGAGACCAAACTTGGCACTTGACAGCTCCACCAATTCCATCCACTGGCCCCTTCCCATGAGAAGTTGCAAAGTACTTCCATGTAATTCTTTTGGCATGACTCTTACTTAGAACTTTTATACCCTCTGGAGTATATCTGTTTTTAAACTGGGAAGCAGGACCATCTGACCAGATTGCAACTTACCTAATATGTTTTGGTAGTTCTTCAAGAAGTTTATCAATACAGGGAATGACAGTGTTTTTTTGTGTGATCCAGGGGTGAGAAGTACCTGAATGCCAAATCATGACAGTAAAAATACTAATTTGATTCTGCTGCCAATGTGCACTTTGAATTTCATCTTGACTTACGCATGTAAAACTTTCAGAAAAATAGATTTGCATCATGGCAGTTAGCATTGCAGAAGGCATTGATTCCTTATCACTCTGATAATTCTTTGATTGTTCTCTATTAAAGTAGCAGTGCTCTAAAAATTTAGGTCCCATGGTAAGAATATGATCAATAAGATTCTGTAATATACCTTCTTCCTCTACTTCCAAAACTCTGCCAACACTCTCCTGCCACACACACCACTTCACGCCATACTCTTGTACGCCAGTACATAAACCAAGAAGTTTAGCTGCCAATAAATCTTTACATTTCATGCACTTTCCCAACCAACAATCGGCTGTAGGCTCTGCACATGCAAAAAATTCTGGCCAGTTACTGGTGTACTTAAGTATTTGAGATACTGTGCTATGAATAGAGTTAATGGCACAGATGAAATTCACATGTTATTTGGAGAGACACACGTTGTGAGGAAGTTTATTGGCAAGCATGACATGTTTGGGTCTTAATTCTTTGAATTTACTTTCACCATCACTTTGCCATTTTCTTCACAAAACATTGCATGGGTTTCTTTCAAAGGAAACATCAAGTGTCGTACTTGCAAATTACTCTTATCTTTCTCATCTTTTACAGTCACAACGTCTTTGCGTCCAGAGTCCTGTCTGCTAATGTCATCCCTTTCATAGAATTTTCTCACTGCACTTATTATTTAATCACTTATTTTTTGTTTAGAGATTCCTTCTACTTATAAAGGTTCAACAAATGTATGATACGACATTCTAATAACACATTTTTGTTTTGTGGGTGATGCTGGAAGTACACATTTCTCTTTCGATATGGCTTTTCCCAACGAAGACCATTTTTTTATATGGTGGAGAGGCAGAACTACTTGGTGTAGCTGAAGATGCTACCTTTAACCGCTTCCTGTACTTGGCAACTCTTCCTCTAACATTCTGTTTCCTGTCTGCAGCAATCCTTTCTTGTTCTCTTTTACTCAAACATTTTTCCTGTTCCTGCTTCTTTTTCCTGAATTTTTTCATAGTTTCCTTGTGTCTGATTTTATACTCTTCATATCTGCCGTCATCTTTCAATTTCTTCTTCTTCTTCTTCTCATATTTACAGCTGCACTTAAAGGCATTCTGCAAAAATTGCACATTGTTGTAAAGTAGAAATAGCTAGTCCCTATGGGATTTTATGTGGCATATGGAGATAAATATACATTAAATACAAAACTTCCTGGCAGATTAAAACTGTGTGCCCGACCGAGACTCGAACTCGGGACCTTTGCCTTTCGCAGGCAAGTGCTCTACCATCTGAGCTACCGAAGCACGACTCACGCCCGGCCTTCACAGCTTTACTTCTGCCAGTATCTCGTCTCCTACCTTCCAAACTTTACAGAAGCTCTCCTGCGAACCTTGCAGAACTAGCACTCCTGAAAGAAAGGATACTGCGGAGACATGGCTTAGCCACAGCCTGGGAGATGTTTCCAGAATGATATCTCATTCTGGATACATTAAATATGTTGAAATATATCGTTAGTTGTGTTGTATGTAATTCAGAACCAATCTGACTGCTCAAAATTATAATTAATCCTACAAAAATTATGGTAACTCATATTACATAAATAAAGGTAACTCACGTTACGTGAATTAAATATCCTATACCAGGAGAAGGCTTCCAGGATGAAATTTATTTGAGACACCAAATTATCAGGTACACTTATGTGAAGGACAGCATGGCATATACGTTTCTACACTTTAATGTATTTTGTGAAAATCGTAAAAAATTGGCATTTGGTAAGTCATGTTACACTTTTGGGCTAGGTTATATAAATGTTTTTGTTTTTATAATGCGTAAATTCTTTGCTTCTAAAAATATATCAAAAAGAAGTTGTTATGCACTTTAAAGTGACATATAAACCATAAAGAATTATTACAAATTTCATGATTTTTTTTTTCTTTCCGTGACACTGATCAAATCTTCTGCAAGAACAAACTCAACAATATAGTCTTCAAAACAATGGCTCCCACAAGTAAACAATAGGTTTTGGAGGGAAAAATCAATCTTGCCAACAAAATTCAATGCCCAACCTACACAGGTAACAGCGGGAAAATATTCCCACAGAAAAATTAATTTTTTATAATGTTTCCTCGTTTACATGGAATAACCCATTGGGAGTTAACGTTAGTTACAATGAATGGGTAACTTACAGTGAATGGGTAACTCTGTTGGAATCATTGGCATAGAGGTATGAGAGACACCTCTCCAGCTGGTGAATCTTTGAGGATAATAGCTTCAGTGAGTGTGTTTCACAGAATTATAATCTGCTAGTGGCTAGTATTACAAAGTTTTGGATGATTCAGATTCCATAGTAGTATTCTGATCACAAGTTGATAAGCCATAAATACGAATTTGTTCTCTTTTAAAACTGACTGCAAGGAAGAAAACAAAAGCTGCACATTGTTGTATATATTTTTTTGTCTGGAATGATGCAGGGTGCTTGTCTAACTAGAAACTTTTTGGCGTAGAATCAGATATGCAATAAAAATGGGGAGTTCCTATTTGAGTTTAATATAGCAATTTCCTTTTCATTGTATGAAAAAAAGTTCCACCACTGCATGGGGGTCAGCTTTTTATTTTCAAAGGGGAACTCCCCTATTTTTATTGCAGACTCACATTCAACACAAAAAAAGGCGGCAAGGATTAATCCAAAATAATTTTTTTCATTCATGGTAGATGGCGCTGTATTTGGTGCAAAAGATACTACAATTGGAAGGAAGAACACACTGATATCAGTCCCCCTCTTAGAGAGATTTGAGGGCACTCAATGAAATCAATCATCCTGATGATGCGGAGACTCAAAGAGAATCAACCCGAAGGGAGCAGAAAACTGTTACATTAAAAGTAGCGTATTTGCAAGACTTTTAAATGTCTATAGTGAAAAAGTTTTACTATGCAATCCAATTTGCAGAATTAAATTAAATCTTTAGCAATAATACCAACTGTTAAGATCAAAAAGTTCCCATCTTTATAATTTTTTAAAATTAAGGATCCAGCAAGTGGTTTTGAAAATTTTCATACGTTCATTACCTATATTAGAAGGTACAATGCTATTAACAAAACATTGATTATACATTATATTTTAATAAAAAATGTAAAGCAATGTAGAATCAAATGAGTCAGTTTTTAAATGTAAAAACTGGAATAAATTGAAAAAAATGTTTTGGGCAGGCCCCAGGTACTTTTTGGCGTAGAATCAGATATGCAAAAAAACTGGGGAGTTCCTATTTGAGTTTAATATACCAATTTCCTTTTCATGCCAAACAAATAGTGCAGCTCAAAGGAAAGGTAGTTTTCCTCTTGTATTGTTTGACATTGTGGGCCAACCAGAGTGCACATATGCTATTTGTTGTGAAAGGAAGACCATACCTAAGTTCATAACTTAGCTTGTTGGCCCATTCAGCACATGTCTGAGCCTTTTGTTGTCCTCAGATTCTTGAAGCACACTAGAATTTTGATATCAGATGTGTACTTACATTCCTGAGAATCTTATGGGACGACATGCTTTAGGAGAAATACATATAGAAGTTCTAGTTTTCACAGAGAACTAAACTGTGACCGTAAGTTTTAAAACTAATATTAGTCACTGTGCATGCATGGTCTGCAGTAGCAAAAGTTGTTGGTGAAACTATTCGGTTTTGGGGCATTCGAGGTTTCACAACACACAGCAGTCTGTTGTGTATTTTTAGGTAGATGACCTGAGAAAGTTGTTGGTTTTTGGGCAGTTAGAAATAGAAAATTTAACATATATGAAGTGAAATGCTTGATCCCTGAAAGTCGGAGACAAGAAACTTCTGTAATAGGTGGAATCATTATTATTCCAAACAGATTTGGCAATTGTTGATTTCATAATGTGATATGGGTACTGTCAGGATGAGGAATGAAAGTCTCCACTTGCCAAAAAAACTTGTTCTCCTGTTTCAATTCTGACAATAATGCTTCATGCATTAGTGTATCTTCTTTCACTACAGGATTTTGAACTATGTTACAATTTGTGAAAATTGTTCAGACATTTTTCTTAGTTGTTGAAGTAGTTATTGGAGTGATATACAAAAATTTCGTTGCTGAGCACCTGAGCTGGCATTTTCTATTTATCCAGCCACAAAATGAAACACTTGTGTGTTTTTAATGTAACTGGATATATAAAAAATTTAGTCACCGAGTGGCAGCAGAACACACACATAAAAGGAGGTTATAATTTGGTAAGCTTTCAGAACCAGTGGCTCCTTCAGGCTGAAGGGTTGAAGGGGAAGGAAGAGGGGTGAAGGAAAAGAACTTAAGGGGTCTCGGAAAAGGGGTGAAGGAAAAGAACTTAAGGGGTCTCGGAAAAGGGGTAGATTTCGGGAAAGTCACCCAGAACCACAGGTCAGGGGAGACTACCAGATGGGAGGAGAAGGAAGGACTGATTTTTGGGGACTGCACTGGACGAATTTGAAAAACTGAATCTTTTTTATCAAAAATTGATTGTTTTCATTGTTATACTTGTGTATTTTTGTACTTATTTCGGACAGACAAGTCCCAATTTCGCTACTACCAATGTAACTGCCACAGCTTTCGTTTCAAAGACAAAATGATGCATTGATACTCATAAAATGTCCGAACTGAAATGAGCATTGTTGCCATGTAGGCAGCCATTTATTAAAATGGTTTTGCAATGATGATTTCAAGAGAAGTTAAGCAGCTTGGAGTGTCTGTCTAAATGAGGCATAGTAATACCTGTACCAAACTGGAGGATGACGTTGAGGAGGTTAAAATTTTGAATTCTGCCTACCGAAAGTGTTTCACTGTTGATAATAGTACTGAGATAAAAGATTGGAGAATAGAAAATGGAGTGAAATTGCTGTCTAGAGGCAGGAAGACGATTTGACGGGGTATGTGCATCACTTGAAAAGAAAAGGGAAAGGAAAAGAAAAGAAAAGAAAAGAAAAGAGAAGCATTTGCTCATCTTTCAGCGGCAGATTATGATAGATCAACAAAATCTTCCAACTGATTGGAAAAAGGAACACGTCATTCTCGTTTTCAAGAATTATCAGCCAGATTTGCACAGCTATAGGCTTGTATGATTTCACTCTGCTGTTGAATTGTGGAAAATGTTTTCTATATATTATAATCTTTATGGAAACAAATATTTTCCTCTATAGGAGTTAATGTAGGTTCTGTAAATGGTCTTATGAAACTGGTTTCCTTTCTCTGTGAGATTCAGAAGGCATTGGTGGTGGTGTGCAGGTTGAGATAGTATTCTTTAACTTCTAGGTATCAGATACAGTTTCACAAAACCACATAGTGCACAAAAATATGACCCTCTGGATTCTTGGACCAGCTTTGTAATTGCTTTTCAGCTGTGGTGCTGCACATAATTATTAATGAGAGAATGTGTCAGATGTGAAAGTAGCTCTTGACGTACCCCAGGGGAGAGTTATCATTAATGTTTCTGCTCTCTCTGAATGATGTAGTGGAGAAAGTTTCAGGTCTGTAAGGTTATTCATGGATGGTACTATTAATAAAGAATAGGCCCAGTGTTATAAAATTGCAACAGACTGCAGGGAGATTTGCAGAGGATTGGTACATAGACTGGTAATTTGTAACATATCATTTCAGATTTTGCAGGGATAAGTGTTTGGGAGAATAGTTCCCCAATTTCTTTTGTAACTGTGACAGTAATTTTACATTCTAGTCTCTGAGAAGGTAGGCAGTAGTCTTAGCTTAACCATCAGCAATGCAAGGGCCTTTATATGTTGGATTTTCTGTAAGAGAATTCCAGGTTCTGTGAGCTAGCAGTGCTCATGTTTGTATGCAGCTGGGAACTGTTTGGCTCTGGAACTTAAGAGTTTTCAGGGGCTACGCATACTACTCCTCAAGAAATTTAAAAGTGGGAAAAATACAATGGAAGTATTCATGCCAGGATTTAAATGTTTATCAGAGTAGCTCTTTTTCTCGAGAAAAGAAGTGATCAGTGGGAATGTTGGCATTGGGGTCAAAATCCAATTGTTCTGAAAGGCTTCAATGTTGAAACAATTTGCGATCTGCTTGGAGCTTGTCAGATATGTTGATCAAGCAGCCCACCTTGGTGTAGGCAGTATATTGGCCCTGTGGGGTGGAGGTGTAGTTTCCAAATGTTAGATGTTTGTGAAGTCAGAAGTTACTTGTTGACAATATTGTTTTTCAACTATTGAAGAATCACAAGAATTTACTAAGATTTTTATTTTTTTTTTCTGGTTTTTACAAGCAGGTATTGTGACTCAGTGTGTGTTTGTGTGATTAGTCAGTGACAGCCTTAGATTAAATTGTAAAGTTATTACACAGGGCACATGAAAAAGAATCATGTGATTAAAAAAAAAAAAAAAAAAACCTAACTGTTACGTTATTTGAGACATGTGCCTCAACAACATACTGTTGGAAAGAGCAAACACTCAAGTTTACATTGTTCCCACTAGGTAGCAGCAGTGTGCACCCACTTCAGTTCTAGTAAAAATGGTATCAGGACAACTGAAGTGGTTTTTTGTTCTACGTTTTGCACAATGCAAGTCAGTAATAACTGTTCAGCGTGACTTTCGTACTCGGTATGTTGTGGATACTCCTACAGCACAGGGCATTAGATGATGGCATGAACAATTCTGAGAAACAGGTTGTTTGCGTAAAGGCAAATTGCCGGCCGTCCCAAGTGTCTGACATAGACGTCAAACGCATCCGCCATAGTTTTGCAGGGAGTCCACAGAAATCAGTTTGCCATGCAGCTCGACACCTCAACATGCCCCTGGTGTCCATCTGGCATGTGTTGCGTCGACACTAACGCATGAAACCATACAAAATTCAACTACTGCAAGCTCTTCGTGAAGGTGGCAAACAACAATGTGTGGAGGTCTGTAATTTCATTCATGGGAAGATGGAGGATGATAGTTTTCTTCCATGCTTAATGTTTAGTGATGAGGCAACATTCCACTTAAATGAAAAGGTGAAACATCGTACTCTCCAAAATGTAATGTGTTTTGTGCAGTTTCACAGGGAAAGGTATATGCTCCATTTTGCTTTGTCGAGAACATTGCTACAGGAAGCACATATCTCGATATGGTTGAGAACTTTCTTTTCCTACAGTTGGAGACTGATTTGAATGTCTACATCTACATCTACATGATTACTCTGCAATTCACATTTAAGTGCTTGGCAGAGGGTTCATCGAACCACAATCGTACTATCTCTCTACCATTCCACTCCTGAACAGCAAGCGGGAGAAACTAACACCTAAACCTTTCTGTTCAAGCTCTGATTTCTCTTATTTTATTTTGATGATCATTCCTACCTATGTAGGTTACGCTCAACAAAATATTTTCGCATTCGGAAGAGAAAGTTGGTGACTGAAATTTCGTAAATAGATCTCTCCGTGATGAAAAAGTCTTTGCTTTAATGACTACCACCCCAACTCGCGTATCATATCTGCCACACTCTCTCCCCTATTACGTGATAATACAAAACGAGCTGCCCTTTTTTGCACCCTTTCGATGTCCTCCGTCAATCCCACCTGGTAAGGATCCCACACCGCGCAGCAATATTCTAACAGAGGACGAACGAGTGTAGTGTAAGCTGTCTCTTTAGTAGACTTGTTGCATCTTCTAAGTGTCCTGCCGATGAAACGCAACCTTTGGCTCGCCTTCCCCACAATATTTTCTATGTGGTCTTTCCAACTGAAGTTGTTTGTAATTTTAACACCCAGGTACTTAGTTGAATTGACAGCCTTGAGAATTGTACTATTTATCGAGTAATCAAATTCCAACGGATTTCTTTTGGAACTCATGTGGATCACCTCACACTTTTCATTATTTAGCGTCAACTGCCACCTGCCACACCATACAGCAATCTTTTCTAAATCGCTTTGCAACTGATACTGGTCTTCGGATGACCTTATTAGATGGTAAATTACAGCATCATCTGCGAACAACCTAAGAGAACTGCTCAGATTGTCACCCAGGTTATTTATATAGATCAGGAACAGCAGAGGTCCCAGGACGCTTCCCTGGGGAACACCTGATATCACTTCAGTTTTACTCGATGATTTGCCGTCTATTACTACGAACTGCGACCTTCCTGACAGG